>NC_086318.1:69383550-69716050 GCF_036172605.1 Pelobates fuscus
GCAATAGTTTCTCCTAAGGGAAAGCATGGGATTGGCAGAGATCATAAAGTGTGGTGATCTCAGCCATATAGGCGGGCCAGCCGTGGAAGACTGGTATGGTAAAAAGGGTATAACAGAGTATAAACACCTTTCCCACCTGATTGGAGGGGGAGCTGGTCACCTAGACACAGACACACACACACAAACTGTTTGTTTTGATGCACTTCTATTCCACCCAGCCTCCCTACCTTTTTAAGTGCTGGAGTGGATCGGACAGTGAAAACAACCGCTTGGCTGAGGTCAAGTGGAGGCTGGTGGGTGGCCAGGCCAGCTGCTTGTCCTATAAGTTAGTGGCGAAGCAGCTATGATATCCCAGCTCTGCTCTCTTTCGCACATCGCTTAGAGATGGCAGGGCCGGAATGATGTCATATTCCAACTCCATCATAAAGGGGGCGCGTGAGGGAGCAGAGCAGGGAGATCACAGCTGTCTCACAGTCGGCCTACAGAAAGCGCAGCTGGCCACCTGCCTGCCTTGGAGATAATGGCTCACAATTCCCATGGCGACCTGGTGCCAGGGATTTGTCTAGCCCTGGTGTATCACATCTACATTTAGTATCTCCACGCTCTGCAAGGAGATGCTGAATGCCTCACATAGAGATGTTTTAATTCAATGCATTTTTAAAGTGATGCTTATTGCAGCGCAATCGCCCTCCGTAGGAAAGCATTGAATTCGCTGAGATCATCAATATCTCTAATCTCAACCATGGAGGCGTGACCAGCTGCAGTGAGACCGGCATAGCGATTGAGAAGAGGTGAGTAAAGCACTTCGATGTGGACCAGAACCTAAACATCGAAAAGCTAACTATAGTGTTAGAAATATATCTTTGTATTCCTAACACTATAGTGTTTGTTTTATTTGCTTTTAAGTGGAAAACCAGACAGTGGTTGTTTTTTTTTAATTTTTATTATTGAATATCAATAAAGCGAGCAGCCGGGAAAAGGTAGATCCTTTACACAGAAAATGTATCCTTTGAACTAAAGTGCGTGCTCCGTGTGCATCACAAATCATGGGACCGAGCATGCCCTCAAAGCAAGAACTTGTGATCAATCCAGAAATAAAAGCAGAATATGTCAAGAGAAGTGCATGGTGATTGATGTAACCCACAACAATCAGAGCAAATGCCATCAAAAGCTGCTTGACATCACTGGTGAAATATGATTTAAGGACAAAAGTTACATCCACAAAGCAAATTATCAAAGCAAAATGATTTGCTGAGAGAATGCTAATGCAGAGGAACATCATAAAACCCTGCAGCCGAATAACTGTTTATGTTTATGAGTAAATACATTTATTAAAACAGATATGAAGTAGTTACGTCTCAGAATTTATAAAACTCAGTTAATTTGTTTGTGACACTGCGTTTTTCCCTCCTATTTTAAATACAAACATTAGTGTTGATGTGAAATACGTCCTTAAAAAGTTTTATATAAGGTGTAACAATTAATTAAACATTGTGCCTACTGTCTTTCTACTATAGAAAGGAGCAGTTTGTTGTTGGTACTTATTGTATAAAGGTTGCAGCAGCTCAGAAATGCTGGAGTTGATTATTGCTAATGAGAAATTACTCCACCCTCAGCAGTGAAATTCGAAAGGTTTTTTACGAAGCAGCTTTATGATATTAACTAGATTACGTTCGACTTTGTGTCTTGTGCTCCACTTTTTCCATTTCTTTTTTCTTTTGGAAACTTTAATTTTAGATTTCCTGGAAGCAGATTGACCTCTGTCACTTCACTGTCGTGGTAGTTTATAGTATGTTACATTTCTCTAGAGATTTGCATCTGGTGTCCATCATTTGGCTTCAACGTAAACATGTTTAAACATAGACTTGTGGTGCTCTTCCTTGCTATCCTATATGTTTTATTTAATTAGTACATGTTATCTTGAGAACTCACTGTGATTGTGCCATAATCATATAAACTGTTAGTTATCCTAGCTAATGTTTAGTAATTCTATTACAATGCTCTTGCACGGAGACATAAGTCTCATTGTTAGGGTTGCTAAATTCACCATGATTCTTTTTTTGAGTGAAACACATGAAAATAACTGTTCTGCAGTGTATATATAATGTACATGCTACAATATGAAAAATAATTCAAGGAGCACTGCAGGCTGTAAAAGGCCTGAAAATTGCCAAGATTAAATCATGAGCTTCCAAGGGGGATGCAAAAAGTGCCCTGCACTTTAGAACTTTCTCTACGTCAGAGTAGGCACTTGTTTAGAAACACAGTAGGTACCTGCTCTGACCAACTATACAGGTATTCAGTCTGGGTGGGTGGTATGGGAGGCCAAGGCGATATGTACTTACTGTGTTCTTCCAGCACAGTTCCCTGGTGTACCTTGTAGTGTGTTGGTAGCTGGCATGCATCTGCATCAGTGCAAAGTACGGATGGAAGTTGTGCAAAAAGAGCACATTGATCACAGTAGTCCCATTAGCCACCAGGAAGAGGATCTTCTCTAGCCTTCCCAAAGAAAGTTTATGGAGGCTTGTTAGATCTCTGCAAAAAAAAAGTGTGAATGTGTTGGTGTGTTTAATAATATAGTTCCCTAATTTGATGATCTCTATATATGGAAACCCTAAATAAGGATACCAAGTGTGGTGGTGGTTTTTTTTTTTTTTTTTTTTTTTTGGGTTGATGAAGGCGGTCCTTCATCCATTTACAGACCAGCCGAAATAGGCTGCTAACCTCTGCTTTAGAGCAATCATTGTCTGCAGTGGCACGTACTTTTAACAATAATTGCATAAATTGTAGGATACTCACGGGTCTTGTAAGAAGAGCGTAAACATGCATTTGTCCAACATTGTAAAAAGCAATCTTGATGTTTCAGAAAAAAATAAATACACACACACACACACACACACACACACACATATATCTCTATCTCTTGCACTCCAACTTTAAGTCAATAATTGCCCGGTGCTCTGGGGGCTGGTTTATATAAAGCGAAAAAATACCGGCACTCCTGGGCTTTTCAAAGTATAATCTTCTTTATTCAGAGGAAAACCACATCAACGTAAAAGGTATGTTGCTATTGGATAGCCAAGACATGTCGCTGAGGCAACCATGGACGCTCACGTCCCATTGGGTGCCCCCGCATGTACTGGGGCTGTTAAGGATTTTTTCGTATGAAACTGTATTTTGATCCTTAACAGCCCCAGTACATGCGGGGGCAGCCAATGGGACGTGAGCGTCCATGGTTGCCTCGGCGACATGTCTTGGCTATCCAATAGCAACATACCTTTTTCTGAGTTCCGGGTCACGTGACTTTGAACCCGGAAGTGGTAGGTGAGCGCGCCAGTCACCCGGACGCATCCGGCGGGAAAGGAGAATGTAGAACATCTGTGGGTAAGTAATTATCTGTAATTTTGTAATTTTCTATTCTAATTGTTTGTCCTATATAAGCTTCTTCATTGTAAGTGAAATGAGTATCCTGATGAAAGCTCCCAAGCGGAGCAGAAACGTTGATGTGGTTTTCCTCTGAATAAAGAAGATTATACTTTGAAAAGCCCAGGAGTGCCGGTATTTTTTATATATATATATATATATATATATATATACGTCCCAGCACTCAATGCTCCCGGTCTTTTAATGCTCCGGTGCTCTCTACACCAAATTGTATACGATACCAGTAGAGCGCACTCCAGAGTCTTTCAAGGTAAATTTCATCTGTTGCTTTATTGAGCAATTACAAATTCACACAACGTTCCAGTCGACGTTTCAGTCTGTACTGTGTGTATATATATATTCTCAAAGGACACTGTAGGCACCCATACCACTTCAGCTCATTGAGGTGGTCTGGGTGCATTATCCCTTAACCCTATAATTATTGCTGTTTCTGAGAAACTGCAAAAATTACCTCTGAGGCTTAACTCCTCCTCTAGGGGCTATCTACAAGACAGCCACTAGAGGGTCTTCCAGAATCGAAACTGAACTTTGGTCCGTTACCTGACGCTGGGCGTCCTCACGTAGTGGTAGTGCCTGCTAGGGGAAGCGTTTTTCTCCCCTACCCACCTCGCAATAAAACTGCTAGTTTAAAAATATATAAATTTCCACCCTCTACTTTCCTGTCTCCCTCCTCTTGTCCAGATTCTGTGTATTTGTTCTGAGCTGGCAAAACGGTCTAGTCACAGGCTTCTCTACGAGAAGCACATGATTGGCCCAAGCAAGGCCCAGGCTTACATTCAGGAAGGGGCACGGAAAATAATGCCAGGAGCTTTGTCTGATGCTAGATTCCAGGTGAAAAAAAAAAATAACGAAGGTGAGGGGGACCCAATTGATAATACCCAATGGGGCAGTATACATGGGAAATACCCCACACCCTCTCCAAAAAAAAAAGGGTTGGAGTAACTCTTTAATAGTGGTGGGGTTGTAAAGACCAAAACATATATGTAAAATATAGATTAAGGGACAGCATACACCGTTTTTGAATCGGACGAACTTAATAAATATGGTGAGTTGGTCACACCATACCATTTTTAAGCCCACCACTCCTTCAAAGTAGCCGAAATGTATTTGTTTTATTCTGTTTTGCATATAATTTTGTTTACTTTTTTTTTCTTCTAGACTTGCTCATTGTTTGCTGTTTTTATTACTGCGTAAAGTGAGGCCTAATCAGGCAGTTGTTTTGCTAGCAGTGACTCCCTAGCTATGACAGCCTGTGGAGTGTTAATTAACCATCTTTGCTGTTGAAAAAATAAACTGCCCTTTCCTTAAAAAGCAAACATTTCAATCTGTGTCTTTTGTTTTGATTTTTAGATGGATTTGCTGATGTAAAGAAAATTGACTTGGATTTCTCCTGGCTGCTTACTAGACTACACTGTTGAGGTATTTTTTTTTAAAATTATAAACATTTTTGTTTTTGATTCTCATAATAGTAGTTGCATACTGACATCAGATGACTGAGAATCATCTGATCTGCAGTTACAGATGGCGAGTGATGTGTTGGGTTACTCCTGGTCAGCAAGAGAAAGCCACAGTTGTAACTTCCTAGTTTTTGGTTTTGGGTTTTTGTCTTGAAATATGTTTTCCAATTTCTAAAGTCCCATATCATAGGCACATTGAAGGGATTCTGCAAATGTTCAGTGGATATTGGTAGGAAGCTGTCAAAATGTGCAATCTACTTGGCTTACATATACAATTCTTTAAAGGCACATTCCAAGTACTAAAACTGCTTCAGCCAGGGCCTGCGCTACCTGTTAGGCGGACTAGGCAGCCGCCTAGGGCGCCCCTTGGGAAGAAACAGGGAGAAACGGGGGGGGGGGGAGAAACGGGGAGGGGGGGGAGAGAAACGGGGAGGGGGGGGAGAGAAACGGGGAGGGGGGGGAGAGAAACGGGGAGGGGGGGGAGAGAAACGGGGAGGGGGGGGAGAGAAACGGGGAGGGGGGGAGAGAAACGGGGAGGGGGGGAGAGAAACGGGGGAGAAGGAAACTGATGGGGGGGGGAGAAGGAAACTGACGGGGGGGGAGAAGGAAACTGACGGGGGGGGAGAAGGAAACTGACGGGGGGGGAGAAGGAAACTGACGGGGGGGGGAGAAGGAAACTGACGGGGGGGGAGAAGGAAACTGACGGGGGGGGAGAAGGAAACTGACGGGGGGGGAGAAGGAAACTGACGGGGGGGGGAGAAGGAAACTGACGGGGGGGAGAAGGAAACTGACGGGGGGGGAGAAGGAAACTGACGGGGGGGGGAGAAGGAAACTGACGGGGGGGGAGAAGGAAACTGACGGGGGGGAGAAGGAAACTGACGGGGGGGGGAGAAGGAAACTGACGGGGGGGGGAGAAGGAAACTGACGGGGGGGGGAGAAGGAAACTGACGGGGGGGGGAGAAGGAAACTGACGGGGGGGGGAGAAGGAAACTGACGGGGGGGGGGAGAAGGAAACTGACGGGGGGGGAGAAGGAAACTGACGGGGGGGGGAGAAGGAAACTGACAGGGGGGGGAGAAGGAAACTGACAGGGGGGGGAAGAAGGAAACTGACAGGGGGGGGGGAGAAGGAAACTGACGGGGGGAGAAGGAAACTGACAGGGGGGGGGAGAAGGAAACTGACAGGGGGGGGGAGAAGGAAACTGACAGGGGGGGGGGAGAAGGAAACTGACGGGGGGGGGGGGAGACAGAAACTGACAGGGAGGCGGGGGGGGAGACAGAAACTGACAGGGAGGCGGGGGAGACAGAAACTGACAGGGAGGCGGGGGGGGGGACAGGCGGCAAACTTTACTTTTGCCTAGGGCGGCAAAAATCCTTGCACCGGCCCTGGCTTCAGCCCAGTTCTGCACCCTCCCAGAGTAAGTTGTACAACTGGAAACTCTGCCATTAAGCTAAGCATTGTCATTCAGGGTTGCACTCATTTTCTTTCACCAATTGGCAAGCCCTGCAGGACTTAATTCACTGCAACTAATGGAAGCTCTTTGCAGGTGAATTGTAAAACTCCTTGCGGGTAAGTTGGGCATGTTGTGCTTATGAGTGTTCAGTTAAAATTTATATACAACCTTACTTTTAAAACTTCGTGCATGAGAAATAAATATGTTGAAGGAAATATTCTGGCTAGAGCACCCTGCATATTTCTAATGTTTGAGCTCACTGAATGAGCACCATCTGCGAGGAAAACTTAGACTACACAAATCAATGGGATGATCCTTGTGACTGTTGGATTAAATACAAAGCCCAATTATTGTCCTTTCCTATCCAACATCAAGAACAGCTAAAGTGCTTGAGTATGTAGGCTTAAATGGGGAACCAAGTATTACATAGTGACTCTTACAGAAATGTGACCATGTCTTAATAAAATATATTTTTCAATGTTTTTTTGGATGTATTGATGCTTTCGAAAAAAAACGCTTATTCCTATACCATTAGTGAATTATGTCATATCAAAATTCCAGGATTTCATGCTTAATGACTAAAGCCCATAATATTCTACACAATTAACGCTTGTTAACATTTGGTGTGGTTGGATGTGATTGTAAGCACTTAAAGGAACACTATAGGGTCAGGATTACAATTGTGCATTCATGACCCCATAATGTTATAAAAAGAGATGTTAGGTGTCCAGGCCCTCCTTAAATATGGTTAATAGTTACCTTTTATTTCAGTGTTGTGCGGGTCCACGGCCTCACCCTCGCTCCACCTCCTTTGCCAGGCAGCATCTTTTCATAGAGATGCATTGAATCAATACATTTCTGTGGGGAGCGATCGGCTTCTTCGTGCAGAGCGAATGAGTGACTGCCACTAGAGGTGTTCCTAGGCTGTAAATGTTAACACTGCATAGTGTCCCTTTAAGGGTGTGTGATAGTCAAGATTAGGCAGTTAAAACAAACGGATCTCATTCCAAATTTGTGTGTGTTTTTTCTAACACTACAGAGCTACCAAATTTGTAATCTGACAGCCATGTTGTAAATCCACATTAAAGGGACACTATAGTCACCAGAACAACTACAGCGTATTGTATTTGTTCTGCTGAGTGTAATCATTCCCTTCAGGTATTTTGCAGTAAACACCGTCTTTTCAGAGAAATTGCAGTGTTTACATTACAGCCTAGGGATAACTCCACTGGCCACTCCTCAGATGGCTACTAGATGTGCTTCCAGTGCAGCACTCCCTTTCAGTGTCTCCATCATAGAGATGCATTAATTCAATGTATCTCTACGAGGAGATGCTGATTAGCCAGGATTGTGTTTGACTTGTGCTGGAGCTGCCCCTGATCTGCCTCCTTCACAGTCAGCCAATCCTATGGGGAAGCATTGTGATTGGCTCAGACCATCACTTCTGATTATGACAGCAGGCAGGTCAGAGGCAGAGCCAGCAGCTGCAGTCTTGAATGTAGGTAAGATTTTACTATATTTAGAGAGGCAAGAGGGGACCAGAGGTGGCTAGATGGTGGTTTTAACAATATAGGTCAGGAATACATGTTTGTGTTCCGACCCTATAGTGTTCCTTTAAGCATTCCCTCATATCCAACTGGGTTTCCACACGGTTTCACTCTCTCTCACTTCCAACCTCAATCTGCAAGCTTGCATGAGCAGGGCCTTAATCACCATTGCACCAGTATTTATTTATATGCCAAATTTCATGTAATATTTCTTCTGTCTTCTAGCTGACTTGTAATCCTGTTGGGTTGTATTATATATCATGGTGGGACTTGCTGGTGTGTTTAAAATAATGTACGGTAATGAACTAGAAGAGTGAATTCTCACATTCCGCTGACTCGGAGCACCTCCTCTGATGATGAACGTTGTATAGGGTTACTCCTACAGACAACTGTATTGGTTATAAGGCTGGGAGTACCATGGGGCTGTTACTTGATAAAAGAGGTAAACGGCTTTGCAACGGTTTTTATTGTACTTGTGACCCACCAGGGCACCAAGTCTCCCTTATTGGCTGAATTCCTACAATCCTGTGGTGACTTGATCATTTTCTATTTTTAGCATTATCAGTGGACTAAATGAGCAGGCAAGCGACCTTTAGTTTGGTAAAAGCTGTTTCTGGTGGAGGATCACTGAGGCAGTACTTGGGGAGAACATGATGGTCAAACAGAAATTGCACATTAATTTGTATACTTATTTATTTATTACTGGTATTTATAAAGCGCCAGTAGATTTGGCAGCGCTGTCTTTTTCTCTTTTTTTTCTTTCTTAAACTATTTATATAGACTAAACTAAATCTAAACGGGTATTAAAAAAGAATATATTTTTCATTCCAGTAGTAGTAGTATTTCACGCTTACAAATGTAGAAACTGTGGACATGAAAGGGAGTTTAATGTAATGTATTCTTTCCTATAAAGAAAAGACTGTCTTTCAGATTTATAAATGCAAGTAACATTACAAGCATGTTCTATGCTATATAAGCTGATGTACAGTGGAGTGGAAGTCTCTGCTCTTGAGTGCTTACAGTCTAAGTAAGAGGGTGTCTTATCTTTGTCCTTCAAGTGGTTTTGACTGCATTTCATTTAATTCTCCTCCAGTAAGCAGTTGGCAGAGAATTATAGGAGGTATAGTCCAACAATCACTCTAGAGCTAATATTACGAAGCCCTATGTCTACTGGGTTGATAAAAAAAACATTGGTGGTGAGACTGCACTGTAGGAGAGATACAATGACTAAGATGGCAGCAAGGTGAAGGTTTTCATAAATGTGTATGGTTATTTGTTATGCTTCTCAGCACAGGTCGAGAGAGCTTTAAAAACCATGCAATGTGGGTGAGCATGTGAAAAAGCAAGATAAGAAATTCAACCACACACGATATAATACCCAAAAAATATCGTAGGGCAAAGAAATTTAAGCAGAACACGGGGGAAAATTCCCCAAAAATTCTGAAAGTTTCGATTTTTAGTTAATATTGTATGCCCAGCTTTCCTGGCACAGTCAGAGCATACAATGTCACTTTGTTTAACTTCACAATGTTGAGCATGCTAGCTCCTTGATGTATGATAGTTGTAAGGAAATGCCAGAGCAAATTTGTGCTCGTAGAGAAATGTGTTTACTAGATGCTGAAGTGCAACTGGAACCTTGAGAGTGCTGAGGAGTTAAGTTTATTTTATACTCATCCCCCTGCATTTTACTAGTTTACTGGGTTAAGGCATTTAGGAAGTGTTCAAACTCCATCCTGATGTGCCTCTTTATACCACACTCTGCTCACTAATGTTACTTCTTATTTATAAATGTATACATGCAATCTAGATTTAGCATTTAAAATGTACAACCCCAGTGCACTGCTGTATTATTATTAATGCTCCAACTCATGGGTGTCCAACCTTTTGGCTTCTCTGGGCCACATTGAGTGTTGAGAATTTTTCTCGGGCCACATATAAAATATATACTATAGTTAAGGTATATAAGTAATAAAAAGTATTTTTTTTTTATATTTTTTATTATAAAATGTGAAAAAAACCTTACATGGCTAATAATAATAAACGCCTCTAATCACAGAACACGTTTAGGAAGGTTCAAATATTATATATTTTGGCAAATTGCCACAAGCTGGCATGTGCAGCAGGTTGCGGCGTTAGCACTGCACTGTCCCTTCCCTACACAGCATTTCATTGTTTCTACCGGTCCCATGCAGTCTGCGCTCGAGCACCGCGCAATTGAGTCACAAACGCAAAATAATAATTATTGATGGGATCCAGTGGCATAACTAATGAAGAGAGGGCCTTAGTTCAAGAATTTTATTTGGGCCCCCTTAGCGCAAGCATGGCCAAAAGGCAGATCCCCATTTCTTATACAAATCCCACAATGCTTTTCCTGGTGGGGATCTACTATGTTGCCATCCTTCCAGAACTGAATTTGTGAGCAGAGTTTGTGTTTCCGTGTAAACATGTTTTGTGTGTTTTAATGTATGTATGAATTTGTGTGAAGTGTTGGTATTTGAATGCAGTTGTATGTTTAAATGTAGTGGTGTACTTGTATATAGTGTTTGTGTTGTAGATATGATTAGTGTTTTTTTTTTTTTTTTTATATGTTTGTATGTAGAGCTGGCGTTTGCTGTGATTTACACACATACACTGCCCCGCACATGCACACTGAAACACGCACAGACACATAAATATATATACACGCACGCTGGTAACACACACCCTGATGTAACGCACACACATAAAACACACTGCTGTAACGAATCACACTGATGTAACGCACACATACACACTCAGGTCACACACACACTAACAACACACTCTGGTCACACACACACTAACAACACACTCTGGTCACACACACACTAACAACACACTCTGGTCACACACACACTAACAACACACTCTGGTCACACACACACTAACAACACACTCTGGTCACACACTAACAACACACTCTGGTCACACACTAACAACACACTCTGGTCACACACACACTAACAACACACTCTGGTCACACACACACTAACAACACACTCTGGTCACACACACACTAACAACACCCTCTGGTCACACACACACTAACAACACACTCTGGTCACACACACACTAACAACACACTCTGGTCACACACACACTAACAACACACTCTGGTCACACACACACTAACAACACACTCTGGTCACACACACACTAACAACACACTCTGGTCACACACACACTAACAACACACTCTGGTCACACACACACTAACAACACACTCTGGTCACACACACACTTACAACACACTCTGGTCACACACACACTTACAACACACTCTGGTCACACACACACTTACAACACACTCTGGTCACACACACACTTACAACACACTCTGGTCACACACACACTAACAACACACTCTGGTCACACACACACTAACAACACACTCTGGTCACACACACACACTAACAACACACTCTGGTCACACACACACACTAACAACACACTCTGGTCACACACACACTAACAACACACTCTGGTCACACACACACACTAACAACACACTCTGGTCACACACACACACTAACAACACACTCTGGTCACACACACACACACTAACAACACACTCTGGTCACACACACACACTAACAACACACTCTGGTCACACACACACACTAACAACACACTCTGGTCACACACACACACTAACAACACACTCTGGTCACACACACACACACACTCTGGTAACACACACACACACACACACACAGACACACACACACTAACAACACACTCTGGTAACACACACAGACACACACACACACACACACACACTGATGGAAAAAAAAACAGTTATAACACATCCTCAAATCTACGCAAAAGATCCCAATTTACAATATCTGCTACATACCCTTTTGGTGCAGGGAGGTGGATTCCATGTGTTTTCTGTGGCGTCTGGCTGGTTGTGATAGGAGTCTCCGTTGGCTCCTATCTAGTATCTCCCGCGCGGCTGCTTCATACGCCAGTAGGAATTGACCTGCAATCACTTCCTCCCGGCACTGCGGCAAAGTAGGGACCCGGTAAGACACCGTGGCACTGAAATAGCGTGACCGGGTCCCTGAATCAACTTTGTTTAGTTCTGCGGCCAGTGGGCCGCATTGCCTGCGGTTCTGGGCCGCATGCGGCCCGCGGGTTGGACATGCCGGCTCTAACTGTTCATCTCACACTAATACTAGTTAGTGCCTCTGAAACCACTGAAGGGAAACCAAATTCTCACAACTGCTTTGTAAAGAAAGATTTTTTTATTTTTTTGTAGCACTTTAAATTCTCTGAGATTACCTACAGTTTTGTGAAATGCAGGTGTATAAAATAAGTATGAGTGAGGACACTTTTATTTTTTATTTTTTTAGTTTGCTCTGCACCTGCTTTTTGAATTTAGTAACGTTGTCTGAGTTGTGGCAAATGGGGGAGTTTCTGTGGTTAGGAATAAATTTGAGTTTCTTTCTTCTTTTTACGTAAAATAGAACAACAACGCTGCTTGTTACAATTGCTGGTTTGTATTCATGAGTAAGATATATAGATATATATAGATAGAGATATATATATATATATAATCTCTGACAATTTGTATACCCTTTGTCACTCCGTTAAAACAGAAACCCAATAGGTCCATGTGTTGTTATATTTTAGCAACCATTGCTGTTGAGCTAAATAAGCAAAGGAAGTGTGTGCAAATTGCATTCTCCTGTAGATTTCCAAGTCCTTGTCAGTTTATATCAGCATTATGCAACCATTTAGCTTATTGTAGTGTAACCAGAGACCGTTAAATGTAAAGACCTAGAAGTAAAAAAAATAAAAATTCAGTATTACAGGAAAGTTAGTTGTTTGTAATCTGAAATATGCAACCCTCTTGGCGACCGTCATAAAAAGCGTTGCTTCAAACTATTTTGGTGTAGTGGTATTCAAAAGTACATATTTATATGGGATTCTTTCATTTAGCCAGATAGTTTAGCACCATTACTCCTAATCATATATTCCGAATAAGCCTCCAGCAATCTTTTTGTATTTATTTTTTTATTAAAAAAATACTTCATTGCCTTGAGCATCTTCTTATTTACAGTATGTCAGAATTTTGGTAGGTTTTTCTTAGTTTTCTTTACAAAGTATTTCATTTTAAATATAAAAAAAAAAAAAAAGACACATAAACCAATCAAGTTTATTGGTGCAGGGTCCTTGTCCCCTCAAAGAAATGCTATAGTGTCAGGAATGCAAAAATGTTATCCTTACACTACAGTGTTTAATTATTTAGGTCCCCAGCCTTCCTTTGATCTCATTGGAAAAGTGGTTTAACTCCTCTTTTCTCTCATGCCGTACCGTGCCGGTCTTGCCATTGCTGGCAATATAAACACTGCCTTTTCTCAGAAAAGGCGGCGTTTACAGTGCTCAGCCTGCATGGACATGCTATAGTTACCTGAACTGCCACATTAAGCTGTAGTGTCCCTTTAACACTGAGAAACGGCATTGTGTACATTGCACGGTTAAGCCCACCTCTACTGGCTTCTTCCAGACATCCACTGGAATTGCTTCGTAGAGTCTAACAGAATTTAATTCTGTGATAGACGTTGAATGTCCTCACGCTTTGCATGAAGACTTCTGTCTTCAAATTCCCCATTGGAAAGCATTGATTCAGTGATTTCCTATAGGGAAGCTTTAATGTGCGCACAGGCACATTAGGTCTCTTCATTGTTGTGACTTTGCTGAGTAGACTTCATGCCAAGGGTGCATCGGCGCTGGAAAGATGTAAGTGTGTAAAAGTTGTTAACCCTTTCAGGCTCCCACCTATCTATTCTCCCTAATACACAAGTATGTCCCGTCTAGGCCCTTGCGCTCTGCTGAAGACTTAAATCTATCTTCTGTACGTACTCCCACCTCTGATGCCCGTCTTCAAGACTTCTTGAGGGCTGCACCGTTGCTGTGGAACTCCCTTCCATCCTCCGTTAGATGCTCACCCAGTCTCCACTCCTTCAAAAAATCATTAAAAACCTACGTCTTCATAAAAGCATATAAATTAAACTGTTAATAGCTCATGACTGATTCCTATCTTGCAACTGCCATTAGTCCAATACTATCATTGTAAGCTCATTGAGCAAGGTCATCAGCCCCTCTGTTCCTGTGTGTCCAATTTGTCTGGTTACAACTACATGTTTGTTCGTCCACCCACTGTAAAGCGCTGCGGAATTTGTTGGTGCTATATAAATAATATCATAATAAGAAGAAGAATGCACTACAAGTTTCCTGCAACAATTTATATGCTCATAAAAGTGCTGTACTGGTGTTTATGGGATAAAGTCCGCACTGAAAAATATATCTAAAGAGTATCCTGATTTTCTAACTAAATGTTTGGGCGGTGCTTACATTTGTGTAAAGAATGTATTGCAGTTGCTGCAACTTCAAATTTCTGTGGTTTTCTTTTGTGCATTTCACCAACATGCAAAATCTCTATACAAAGGAAGAAAAGTTATTGTGCATCAAATGCCACGTGTCCTTTCTGATGACATATACAATGTTTGTTTTAATAATCAATCTATTCTTAACGGAGATGGTTATTAGACCTTTCCCTCCTTTCATCGTGGGGTGATTATTGCAAATTGTTTTCACTTATTACAATGTTTCATTCCACAAATTCAACATGGTACAGTTAGTCAGCAAAGCCACAGTTTCCTGAAGAGGAAATGTCAAAGTATTGTTCGGTTCTCTCCACCCCTAAATGAAAATAGCCATTTTTTTCCTGATCCCAATTTGCTGTTCAAAGGAGTAGTAACCAGCCATGTTATGTACTGGTCTGAAAAAAATTAAAACTCAAATGCCATATCCTTTCCTATATTGCCATCATACAGGTCACACAAGAAACTAGGATTGATTATCCCACAAGGTACCTTGCTTGTAGTTGGCAACACACATGCATAATATGCAGAAAGCGTGTTTAAAGGGTTGCAACATTGACAAGGGTTTTTGGGGTTTATTTTTGAGTGCTGCTATTAAACTATTGCTTAAGTTTGTTCTACTTAACTGTGTGATCACTCTGCAGAACAGCTAGCATTTGTTGTATGCTTAAATTCTGAAGAAAGTTTGAATGAATATTACAAAAATGGTACTGTACTAAATGGGAACAACTCTGTGTTCAGTGTGAGGAGCGAGTGATTTTTTTTAAAATGTATTTAATTTTTTTCAATTTAATCTATTCTATTAATCAATTTATTTACTATACTAGTTCTAAGTTCAGAAATAGCACGGTTTACTTGACTGTGTTTCTAAACTGTAAACTTGTGTTAAGCAGGGTCTTCCTTAACACATTCTTGTATGCCGTGCATATTTCGTAACAATTATTGGTGCCTTGTCAGCCATTTATATTTGTTTGACTGTTTAGAAAAACTGCTACTAATAATCAAATGGAATTTTGTGTGATTTCTGCCGTGTGTTTCTCTGCTCATATGTCGTCTTTCATGATAATGCCTGGGACGAGAAGGCTGATATGTTTATGCACTCCCTCCTAGTCCTCCATTGTCTTCATTTCTTCAGCTCCAATTAGAAGAAGCTATTGGGAGCTGCATTATCTTGCTACTCTCTCATGCATGTTCTAAGAAATATCTCACAACATATGTATATTCCCTGCATAGTAACATTTCATCCTTTAATCTTGCACAGTCTGGGCACCAGCACAACTTACGAGCAATAGTTAGGTTTTGGCCTACTATTTCTGCTTTCCTTTTCTCAGGATTCCACAAACAAAAAAAAAACTCAACATTTTGCAGTTTTCTGCATTGTAACACTACCCTTTTAGCCATTCCCCCTTTACACAGCAACAACATACGGTATATACCGGTAGATTTTTATTTGTTAATAAATGCATTATTATAAACCTATCCTGACACAATTGCTCATGGCGAGGAGGTGACAATCTAGGGCGAAAGTGATATTGGATAGCCTCCCAAGAATTTTGTTGAGGCATCCAGAGATGCATTATCAATATTTTATCTTGTGAGTGCATTTCAAATGGCACAGCTCTTTTTACTGTATTACGCTAGGTTTATGTTTCTTCTGTAGAATTACAGCTTTATTTCAACACATACGTTGTACATTGGCTGTTTTCAGAGGGGTTATTGTGTTAGAAATCTCTTAGGAAAGCGCTTTACTATTTTTACTGCACCACTTTAAGGAGAGGATATGTTTTGTTTTTTTTCCTCTATCTCTCTATCCTGATATAAAAGTTATTGCTAGCTCAGGCAAAATTGAAGTACTCTTATTTGACCTGGGGTGGCAAAGAGCCACAGAGGGGCTGGGGAAGGGGCAAAATAGACAGATAAAGGCTTTAACTGGTGAGTATACTCATCCCTCCAGGCTTTTTGCAGTAAACAGTATTTTCAGAGAAAATGCAGTGTTTATATAACAGCCTAGGGATATCTCCACTGGCCACTTCTCAGATCGCTATTGGAGGTGCTGCACTGCCTCTGCCACCCTCTGCACGGAGACACTAAACTTTCCTCATAGCAATGCACTGATTCAATGCAGCTCTATGAGGAAATGCTGATTGGCCAGGGCTCTGTTTGGCTTGTGCTGGCTCTGCCACTGATCTGCCTCCTTGACCGTCTCAGCCAATCCAATGCTTTCCTATCAGAAAGCATTGTGATTGAGTTTGAACAACGCTTCTGATGATGTCCTTCAGGTAGATCAGGGGAAGAGCCAGCAGAAGCAGACTGGAATAAAAGTAATTATAGATAAACAGTTACTACCCTTGTGGTGGAATCTTGGTAAAAATAAATTTAGTAGGCAGAGATTACCACGTGGCATGTGTACGTGCATATACTGGTGTATCGGTCGGTTGGTTGCACGTGGCAAAGATACGATCAGTAGTGTACGGAGCATGTGCGAGAATACCGGATGTAGTATTCCCCTCCTCCATTGTGCTGGGCAAGCCATGCGGTCAAACAGGAAGTTAGTTCTTATTCGATTGATTGGGTAAGAGAATGTGTGGGTGGAGCTACTTATGGAGGAGTTACATGCTTATATAAGGAGCCTACACTATTGTCCGGGGCTCAGAACTTGTTGTATTTTGGTGACATTAGTCCCTCTGAGTCCCGATCGGTGAACCGAATAAAGAATCTCTTCCTTCCTGAAGAAACCTGTGTCCATCTCTCTGTGCTTGGCTTCCGTCAGTTTCTCCGGTATCACCCTGTCTTTGCCAGCTGCCCTCAGAGGTGGAATCGAGAGGGCAGGAGAGACAAGGGAGTGTGGTCAGATGGTGGTGCCAGTCCCACCAGAGGGCTTGTACCCAGATAGATTAATGTACAAAAAGAAAGGAAAAAAAAGGAAAATCCCCCAAGGGGTATTCCTGCGCTGACAATCAATGTCTTCTGTATCTCCTGCCTGCAGCCATATACAGATATAGGGATAAGTTCGTGTTTCTTTGTTACTATTTGAAGATTTAATAAAGATCTATTCCTACTATTAGTGTTACAAAGGGCACCACAACGATTATTTAGGCAGCATATTCTTGCTCCTTCATTATTATTATTTTTTCTTTTCTCCCTCTAATATTTATGCTATACTCTCTAGGACATGTAGGCAATCGTTACTTTTACTTTAGTTGTCACTGTTTCTTCATTGCCAGCGCAGGAATACCCCTTGGGGGATTTTCCTTCTTCTTCTCTCTTTTTGTGGAATAAAAGTAAGACTTTACTATATTTAGGGGCTAGATGGTGGTTTTAACATGTTTGTGTTTCTGACCCTATAGTGTTTCTTTAAGTTGTGTATGTTCCTTTAATAACACTGTAACATTCTCCCCCGGCCGATATTCTGTATTTTCAGCAATATTGGTATAGGTCAATAAAGATGCCGATAATGCAGACCAGGGCTGCCATCAGGGTCCTGGGGGGCTAGCACACTCTTACTTACCTTCCTTTCAGCTCCCTTGTGTAACTCTCGCGAGTCCCGCGGCCATCAGAGCATTGCCACGGGTTACCATGGCAACACTCCACGTGGCACACAGGCCGCGAGAGTTAGACAGGGGGGAGCTGAAGGGAAGGAAGAGTGTGCTGGGTCCCCTCTGCACAGTCCATGCCACCGGACAACCAGGGAATGGCATATCCCCCCTCCCTGGCCAGGTAAGAAGCAGGGAGGGAGGGAGGTAACTCAAACATAATTTGAAAAATGTATTTAAACCCCCCCCCCTTCCTCCCCCCCCACCATCTTGCACACTTAACATACCTACACAAACACACACACACTCTGCATACATTATATACACACACTACACAAACACTCATGGCACAAATACACACACACACACTGCATTAATTATATACACCCTGCATTTACTATACTTACTACTCACACACATACACACACACTGCATCTACTAATCAAATACACTCACTGCATCCACTACACACACACACATTCTTGAAAACAAATTCTGACTGGCATGTATATTTTGTGCATTTACCTTAATAAAAAAAGATTTGCAAAAATAAAATAAATAAACATGTTCAGTTAACAGTAGCTTTGTGTAGAAATAGTATAATTTTTATTTTTTTTTAAATGGTAAATGTACAGAATATCGGTATCCGTAAGTTATCGGCTATCTGCCTGAAAGGTCACAGATTATCGGTATCTGCTCTAAAAAAAATCAATATTGGACGATCACTAATATAACGACATGATTGTGTTGCAATGGCTCCTTCACAAAAAGCTATGAAGGAATTTCTGAGCGGCCACTGGGAAGCAATTTGACAAATATTGTCTCTGTATGACTCCAACAATTTTTGAGATGTAGGCACACATTTTTCATTAAAAGGAAAGCCCCAGGGCTTTTAATATTGTGTTTACTTATATCTGTATTTAACAAATGTTATTTGTGAGGTTTGAAATGTGAAATCCTATATTTACTTGTATATCTATTTTTCCTGCGACTGGGCGCCTTCATCTAGTTCATTGTCAATGATTGATATAAGCTCTGTCCTTTGGACCGGTTAGTCTGCAAATACAAAGCATACATAGAAGAGAAGAACTGAAACCATGTTTCTATTTCTCACCATTTCCAATGTTTGTCTCCTGTATTGTGATGCAATTTGCTAAATCATATTTCAAAGGGACAATATAGTCATTTAGCTGTAGTTGTTCTGGTGTGTAATAGTTTGTTTCCGCAGGCTTTTCAATGTCCACACAGTTTCTTTTCAGAGAAAAGGCAGTGTTTACATTGCTCCTTAGGGACACCTACAGTGGCAGTCCCTCAGACGGCCACTAGAGGTGCTTCCTGGGTGCAGCACTAACGTTCTGCGTATTTACTCTCTGCATGGAGGCGTTGAATTTTCCCCGTAGAGATGCATTGATTCAATCCATCTCTATGAAGAGATGCTGATTGGTGCAGAGCAGTGTTTTTGCTGCATATGCGCAATAGCCTCCCAATGTTTTCCTATGTAGAAGAGCCAGTAGCGACAGGATTTGGTCGGCGCTGGAAAAAGTTGAGTAAAACACCCTTCTAACCTGAAGTAAGGAGGGCTAGGGGTGCTAAACTGCTATTTAGACCTATTGTTTCAGGAACACACTAATTAAAGGGACTCTATAGTATTAGGAATACAATTTAAAACTCCTGATATATAGGTAAACTCGAGTAGGGGATTTTCAATGGTGTTCATTTCAGTGAAGTGGCAGTTCCCCTTTAAATGAGTTTTATGTTGTCATTGATGTTGGTCACCTTCCCAGGACAAATTTGCAAAGAATGCAGCTTCAATACAGCTATACCTTTGTGTTTACGTTTATTGCAAAAATCTGATGGAAAACCTACATATATCTCACTTATCACATAATTGTATTGTATAAGGCCATGCTCCTTCACTCAAACTAGCTGCGTCTTCTTATTTTATTATTTTTTACTAGAAATGTGCCTTTGCTCATTAATTGTTTTAGAAATGCTAATTGCAGTAATACAGGTTTGTAAACGGCAGTAGTAATATAAGTGAGTAAGCCATACCCACTGCAGTCTGCTTGATGCACGTTTTCTTTTTCTTTTTTTCATTTCTTCTGTACCTCGAACAAGAGCTAGAGTGCAGTATTCACACACTTTTGACCACTGACCGTACTTTTTTTTTTTTTTTTTTTTCAGGTTTAATCCTACTATATTTTTTTACTTTAGGATAGGGGATTGTATAAATCTATATTTAAAGCAGACCTGTACCTGACAAGTTATTCAGGGTCATGCCTTTGGCATGACTGATGCATTTAATAGTTTTTTGTTATTATTTTTTTTTTCTTTTTCTGTGTTCACTGCATTATTTCTCACATATAAGCTGTTTAGTCATAGTACCTATCATTTAATCAATATTAGAAATTAGAATAGCATTTAGACATTAAATGCACTTCAGTTAGCTATATAGTTATATTCATGACGGTTTATAAAAGTGCTAATTTCAATAGAAATCTAGCACTTCTATAAAACTTCAGTTTACAGAGCCAATGGAAGTGGCCAGCACCTTAAACTAGTGTTCCCACCTTACTGCACCTCATTGCTATAGCTCATTGAAAAGCTTAGTGTGTTTAAAGGAGCACTATAGGGTCAGGTACACAAACATGTATTCCGGACCCTATAGTGTTAAAACCACCATCTAGCCCCCCCTGGTCCCCCCTCATGCCTCCCTAAATATAGTCAAATCTTACTTGTATTCAAGTCTGGAGCTGCTTGCCTTTTCACTGTTTCCTTTTGACCTTACCACTGCCTGCTGACATCATCAGAAGTGGTGGCCTGATCCAGTCACAGTGCTTCTCCATAGGATTGGCTGAGACTGACAAAGGGGCAGAGCCAGCACAATTCAAACATAGCCCTGGCCAATCGGCATCTCCTTATAGAGATTAATTTTATCACTGAATCTCTATGAGGAAAGTTCAGTGTCTGCATGCAGAGGGAGAAGACACTGAATGTTTGGATGCATTTTAGGCAGCCATGACCCAGGAAGGATCTCTAACAGCCATCTGAGGAGTGGCCAGTGAAGTTATCACTAGGCTGTAATGTAAACACTGCTTCTTCTCTGAAAAGACAGTGTTTACAGCAAAAATCCTGAAGGTAATGATTCTACTCACCAGAACAAACTCATTAAGCTGTAGTTGTTCTGGTGGCTATTGTGTCCCTTTAAATACCTCTAGGCAACCAACTACCAGCTTTGTTAGTCTGGAGATGGACCTGCTATGTTCCAAAAGTTATCTTGCACTCTGCAGCTTCGATTTAGCATAGTTGGATTTGTGATGGTCAATATTTTTTTATTCCATGTAGGATTGAAATGTGATACCATATACACCGTGAACAGTGGCGTACATACCGGCTGCCCTGCAACCCGTTATGTATGCCATTGTGGCCAGCCTCTTATCCTGGGGGCCCAGGAGCTGGCCACCTTGGGGCCCCCCCGAGGCTGTCACTGGGCAGGCAGGCAGGCTGGCTGGCTGGCTGGTTGGCTGGCTGGCTGGCGCGCGCGGGAGCACTCTCCCCTGAGTGCTCTCTGCCCAGCTCCCTCACGCACCGCACTGATGCCGGAGCCGGAATATGACATCATATTCCGGCTCCGGCATCAGTAAGCAGCGAGGGAGCTGGGCAGAGAGCACTCAGCCAGGGAGAGTGCTCCCTCGCGCGCCAGCCATCCCGCCTGGGGCTGCCCCCCCAGCACCACCACTGGACCCCAGGGAATTCCCTCAGCTCTCCCAAAGGTAAGGAGGCTGGGGGATTAAATTTAAAAAAAAAAAAAAAATTGTGTATGTGTGTTAGTGTTAGAGTGAGTGTGTGTGTGTGTCAGTGAGTGTGTTACTGTTTGTCTGTTAGTGAGTGTGTATGTGAGTATGTATGTATGTCGCTGAGTGTGTCTCTGTCAGTAAATGTGTGTGTATGCATCTGTTTGTGAGAGTGTGTGTGTTTAAAACCCCTTCAGCACTTAGCTTTTTCCAGCGCCGGACTCCCTTGATGCTGGGGATCCCTCCGCCCCGATCCGCCTCTCAGCTCCAAATGCGCATGCACGCCAAGAGCCGAGCGCGCATTCAAACCGCCCATAGAAAAGCATTCTTTCACAGTGAGAATTGAGGAAGCGCCTCTAGCGGCGGTCAGTGAGACAGCCACTAGAGGCTGGATTAACCCTTAGTGAAACATAGCAGTTTCTCTGAAACTGCTGTTTTCAGCTGCAGGGTTAAAACTAAAGGTACCTGGCACCCAGACCACTTCATTGAGCTGATGTGATCAGGGTGTCTGTAGTGGTCCTTTAAGTGTGTGTGCATCTGCATGCACTGACGTACATACCGTGGTCGCAGCCCTGCGACCAGGTGCCCGCTGCTATGTGTTGCGGCCCCGGCCCGCGCAGAGTAAGTGCGGGGGTGGGGGAGGGCCCACGGATTTGCAATTTTTGCACTGGGGCCCGATGGGTCGTGTGTACGCCACTGACCGTGAACATGGTTTAAGATGTGAAGTCCTATGCTACTAGCCAGACTTTAAAAGTTGCTAGCCACTACAAATCATAGCATACCCATAGGGGATGAATAGCTACTTGCCAACGGCTAGTGGTGAGTGGACCATTTGAGCAATGTTTCAAAAACATATTCAAAATTGGTTATTTTTTGATCGGGCAGTGATATAATAACTCCTTAGTGATAGGTTCCATTTTAGTACAAGTAAGCATCTGTTTAGAATGATCATTTGTAGTTATTTCTTAGCTCATACTTTTGAATTATACTAGCTATCTGGTGGCTGTGGATCTTATGTGAAAGCATAAGTCCCCTCTGTCGTTATGTACAGCAGTAAACCACCACCCCACTTCCTGTGGGTGTTGATTTTGGTACTGTCGGCTGACTTCCATCAGAAACGGAAGCTCATCGACTCCTGCATTTCGCAGCAAACAATGGTTTAAAAAAAAAAAAAGAGAACTTTTGCCATTATGCCAGGAAATCACAGGGAACTCCACAGAAATCCCAAAGGAGAAGTGTTGTCAAATACAGTAAATTAATATTTGCAGATGCCTTTTTTTTTTTTTTTTTTTTTGCGCATTTAGTCCCTCATTTAATGAATGGGGTGGTGAGGAGATAGAAAAATTAAATTATCTCACCCAGCCTCCTCTCTCATGTGCATCACTAAACTGCATAATGATGGCATTTACCATAGTACACAATTTACTTTTTGTGTTTTTTTTTTTATATTTTGGGATGTATCTTATTTCCTTCTCTTTCTAAAGTTAGAGCTAAGTTTACATATCTTTTACCATTAGAGCAGCATAATGGACATTTTAAATTTGAATACATTTAATTGTGCTTAGTGAATAATCCTTTTTGTGACTTAAAGTGAGAATTCCAATTGAAATTTCAACATTTTGGGCCAAAATAGCCAAATTAGAAACAAAATTTTCAAATCATATGTTTTCAGCTGGGCAGTTTTGCTCTTAAGTTTTAAATTCACTTTGAATTGCTAGAAATACTTAAAGCGGCACTGTCATGCTGAACTTACCTTTCCCCAATCGATTCCTCTTCTCTCCCTCTCTCAGGATCTGGTCTTCATTTCCTCCTGTCGGCTATAGTTTTCTTTAAAACTTAAGACAAAGTAGGGACTATTTATCTTCTGGAGGTTTCCTACGCAGTGACCAGCAGAGGAGAAAAGTGTGCTTTGTTTCCGGTGGTCACCGCAATTTTCCCATGATCCTTAGCTTTCCTCCCTGTTCCCACGATGCGTCCTGTCACTTAGACAGGACGCCGGCAAAACTGCCAAATTGCGTTCTAACCGTTTCTCCATTCGTGTTAGAACGCAATTCGGGACTTTGTTTGGATCGGAATTTCATTAGAATGTATGAAACTCCGATCCTATTTATTGCCGCGGCTGCATCTTGCAGCCGCTTAGTAGATAACTCCCTAATTCCCACGGTATTTACTAATACTAAATAAAGATTACTTGGTATTGGTAAATGATCTGCCCCTACTCGCTATACCGCGAGTAGGGGCATATCTAGTAAGCAGTGAGCCCTATAAAAAAAATTCCAAAGAACTTTCCCACGCTGTGTAAAATGACACAGAGCACTGTGATTGGATGGATTTCAAGCCACCCAATCAGAGTGCTCTGTGTCATTTTACACAGCGTGGGAAAGTTCTTTGGAATTTAGGTCTTTCAGCCTTTTAGTAGATGGCTCCCTAATACCGTGGGAATTAGGGAGTTATCTACTAAGCGGCTGCAAGATGCAGCCGCGGCAATAAATAGGATTGGAGTTTCATTCATTCGAATGAAATTCCGATCCGAACAAAGTTCCGAATTGCGTTCTAACACGAATGGAGAAACTGTTAGAACGCAATTCGTCAGTTTTGCCGGCGTCCTGTCTAAGTGACAGGACGTTCGGCAATAATGACAGGAGGTATCGTGGGAACAGGGAGGAAAGCTAAGGATCATGGGAAAATTGCTGTGACCACCGGAAACGAAGCACACTTTGCTCCTCTGCTGGTCACTGCGTAGGAAACCTCCAGAAGAGAAATAGTCCCTACTTTGTCTTAAGTTTTAAAGAAAACTATAGCAGACAGGAAGAAATGAAGAACAGATCCTGAGAGAGGGAGAGAAGAGGAATTGATTGGGGAAAGGTAAGTTCGGCATGACAGTGCCTCTTTAAGTAAATATCCATGCCAGGTTATTTTTGGACCTTTTTATAGTAATACTGGATAAAAAATGTTCTGTAAACTATAAATCTTTCACCAGGTGACTCATTTGGATGTCTGCTGTAAAATTCAACCTTTTTGTTGTCTCTGTTCTGTTCTTTTTGTGATATATAAACTACGCTGTGTTTATTTTATATTTGGGCAGAGGATTGTCCATTTAAGCGCTGGGGCCTTTTCTTTAACTTGTTTGTTTTTTGTTAAATGTTAATGGAGCGTTTCACAATTTATGTTCCTCGGAACCCTGGTGTTATGTGAGAAGAAAACTGGGGTTCCGCCACTATTTGCCATCATGTGACCCATGTCACCCGATCAGACATCGCGACCCATTAAGAGCTCGACCTAGCCATATAGTATCGGGTGCTGGGAGGAAGATCACTTCCTCCACTTTTCTTTTTGTTCTCTGTCTCTGACTGTTAAAATACACCTACCGTTAAAATTATAGACCGATCATTTCTTTGTCAGAGGGTAAACGTTCAAAATCAGCAGGGGATCAAGTACTTTTTCCTCACTGTATTTGTAGAAATTAGTGTGTGTGTGTATATGCTTTAAAAAAAAACATTACATTCTGATAATTTGCCCTACAGTGCAAATTTATTTTTTGGGGGGAAGGGGGTTCAGGATGTTGGTACACTTCCATTGGCTCTCCTAATTGGCCAGCTCATAGGCTGAGTGTGTCAGCTGATTGATCTTTGCCAAGAATTGAAGTCCTAGACCACCAGGTTTGGCTCAGACCCGGGTAAGAAGGCAACCCGTTGTAAAAAAGGCTTTGCTACTTGCATTGAGGGTCTCTCCAGTGCATAACAGTGGCAAGGTTTGACATGCCTGTTTTAGGTTTGGTCTCAAGTGACTGTCTTACACGTCTAGATGCAGGTCAGATTTATCATGTAGTGTAACTTTTATAACAAATGAAGTACAAACTTAACATCTTTTGTTTTATCTCGTAGCATCAGCACTTTTAGAAGATGACGACAGAAGAGGTGGTCGTTGTTGCAAAGTTTGACTACGTTGCACAGCAAGACCAGGAGTTGGATATCAAAAAAAATGAAAGGCTTTGGCTCCTAGACGATTCAAAATCATGGTGGCGTGTTCGCAATTCTGTGAACAAAACTGGATTTGTACCATCTAACTATGTTGAAAGGAAGAACAGTGCTCGTAAAGCATCAATTGTAAAAAATCTAAAGGACACATTGGGTAAGTCCAAACTTGTAGTGATCTATTTGCAGGGTACAAAGAAAATGCACCAGGGATGTATAGATCAGTGAAAATGGTTTGTTGAAATATAATATACCTAATATGTACATTGATAAAAAGCAAACAGAAGGATCAGCGCTGTACATCCAAATAGAAAAGAAAGTGTCAGCAAACATAAAAGATGGGACTCCCTCAAAGACCCATCAGAAATAGAATAAAGCTGCAAATCAGGAAAAGGTTGCGCCAATTGTGAGCAAATAAGTTTAAAATATTAAGACACTAAAACAAATAAACAAAGAACAAGTAGCAAATATAAAAGTCCAAAGTCAGTGTGTAAACTGGCAAAGGTAGCCGCTAAATCCCTTAGACACAGTCGCAGACAGTCAGTCACACACACGCACACCCTTACAGGCAGACCGTGTCACACACACGCACACACACACTCTCTCACTTGGGCTGGAAGAAGAGTGGATTCATTGAAGCTCCTGGAGTCTATTAGTTGGGGAAACAGGGACTCCTATCTTCTTCCCCTAGATGTGCAGTGATAACCGCAGAGGGTGGAGGCTGTGTTTAGCTTCGCCACCACTGCCGATTTAGCCCTGCCCCCACCGCCCTTCCGTGCGGCTGATTTTGAAGTAATGCGGCTGCCCCTGCGTGTGTGAGCAGTGTCGGTCGCCAAGTGCCCCAGCTGCCATGGGGTACTGTGCGGCCGCACAGCTCGCACATCCCTAAGGCCAGCCCTGGTCGTGGCACCCGGTGCACACCGCCTCCCGCCTCCCCCTCTTAGTACCCTGTTAGTGCTTTGAGGTATATAATCACTGTAATTGTTATTTTGGACACTGCACAATGCTCTTACAACAGATTATTAGAATACATTTATGCTATTTAGCACTAGCACTATTTAATTTGTCTCCCACAAATTAGTGTAGGACCAACTGATATTGGTGTAGTGTGCTTAAAGGGAAACTCCAGTGCCAGAAAAACGATCCGTTTTTCTGGCACTGGAGGGTCCCTCTCCCTCCCACCCACCAATCCCCGGTTACTGAAGGGGTGAAAACCCCTTCAGTGACTTACCTGGGACAGCGGCGATGTCCCTCGCCGCTGTCTCCGCCTCCGCGACGCTCCTCCTAGTGATTACGTCGGCCGGTGGGCGAGACTGATCTCGCTCACCGGCCGAGGAGACCTAATGCGCATGCGCGGAAATTCCGCGCATGCGCATTACGTCTCCCCATAGGAAAGCATTGAAAAATCATTTCAATGCTTTCCTATGGGGTTTTGAGCGACGCTGGAGGTCCTCACACAGCGTGAGGACGTCCAGCGACGATCTAGCACAGGAAACCTGTGCTAGAACCCAGGAAGTGACCTCTAGTGGCTGTCTAATAGACAGCCACTAGAGGTGGAGTTAACCCTGCAATGTAAATATTGCAGTTTATGAAAAACTGCAATAATTACACTTGCAGGGTTAAGGGTAGTGGGAGTTGGCACCCAGACCACTCCAATGAGCAGAAGTGGTCTGGGTGCCTACAGTGTCCCTTTAACACAATATGGCTATATGGTGTAACTAAATCCCCATATTTGTTTGCTGAGAGAAGGGATTTTAAGTGGACTTATGAAATAAAAAAAAAAAAAAAAATTTACGTGTGTGCTGTAATTTTCCATAATCTGTATTCTGATATTTGAAAAGGACAGTCCAGGTAGAAGTTGACTTTTTATGTATTTTAGAAATAATGCACGTAAGAAATATGGCTGTGTTTAATTTACAAAAGCAATGTCTTTCTGGTTTTGCAAAGTACGTTCATTACTTCTTTTTAATAAACTAAACTATTTTAAGATGAGCCTTGTATGGTCAATGGACCCATTTATTTGTGCATTCACATACTCTGTTGAAAATAGATGTCTAAATCTAGGTGCTCTATGCTGGCTGGATAAATTGTTTGGGAGAAAATAAGTTTTTGATAATAAGGATATGTGAGATTGTTAGTGCGCCTCTGTCACAACGATATAATAGCTGAGATTTTCAACCAATATTTGCGTGCTTTGTTTCCTTTTTTTATTGTAAAATAGCTTGTGTCTTGGTCTGTCGTGGAGTAATCTAGGTTTTGGTTTGTTTACACATCAGTTAAATTCTGTCACTAGAAACTCGTGCCAGGCTAATCTGATTCACGTCTTGGTCACTAGAGGCTATTGGTTTCTATTGTTGGCAATATATACTTGTGTGCTTGCTACGTCTCACTTTTATGAATGCAAGTTAAAGTTTCATAGGCTGTTACTTCAGTGGCACACCCTGTTCTTATACTTAATTGCGCACATTGATTTAAGGTTTTTAAAGAAACACTTCATAGAACTGCCTCAGTGATGACTGCAGAAACCAAGAACTGGCTAAAGCATTTTAACTTTTTTTTTTTGCGCCCACAAATAGGCTTAAATATCATTTAAGAAATCAGTATGACTTCACAAACTCAGATGGAGGATAACTTATAAGTAAAAAAAAAAAAAAAATATTGAGGGTTCAATGTTGTGAGTGGTAGTCACAGGCCTATCCAACAATTGCAATAAATTCTAAAGAATCTCTACAACACCAACATTTTTTGTAACTCTCCAAGTGGACCGAGAAACACTTCAATGTGTGGAGATCTTTGTCTTTGATATCCTAGACTTTTTTTTTGCCATTTATGTTTTGTTGATATGTACACAAATCTCCCAATGCAAGGTAATTTGAATATTGCAGCATCTGGTTTTTCAGACCTGTTATAGATTATTCCTGGAGTAGTGAGAGCTTGCTTACTTATAGTTACTCGGACTTACACCGAATTCTGAATCGTCATTGCAAATATAAGCACTTTAAAAAAATAAATAAATAAAAAAAATCTAAGAATTATTATATGTTTTAGAAATTTATTTCTACAATTCATTAAAATGGAGAGGTAGATGGGTGTCTTCTCCAGCCAAGAATATTGCATTCTGCTCCAAATAGTAAAATTTGATTTAGTTATCTTAATTTTTTAAAAATGTTTTCCCTCTTTGTCTTCTAGTCAACTGGTCGCAGTTTTTACTGATTTCCATGAGCACAGCTTCAGTTGGGTCCTTTTTTCCATGTGTGTTGGCATGGTTAAGTTCTGTGATCTTCACTGAGTGGTTTATTTCATGGAAAAAGGAAATGTACTTTATAATTTGGCCACAAACTAGTCTTAATATGAGAGTACATTTTCCCCACTTTTGTTTTCTCAATGCTTTGTGGGTTTTTTTTTTCTCTAATCTTATGACCAAATCATGCAAATCAGCTTCCATGTAACCAGGCCAACAAGCCTGGGGTAGGAACTGTTCTTCTGCTAAACTGAGTAACTATGCACTATGACTGGAGGGCACCAGCCACTCATTCATTGAGCTTGCTGTTGGCATGTTTACACAAGCCAGTCTCATTCTGACATGGTGAGGTCAATTTCCTGTGACCTTGCTTCTTCACTCTTCCACTGTTTTTGTCAAGATCATTGACAGCAGACCTTTAGGGGTTTCCTCTTAAAGCGACACTGTTGGTTATGTCTAGGGTGACTCTCTGGATTTATTGGGGTAATTGTGTGTCCTGCATATTAAAAGAGAATCTTACATCTCAATCTGTTTTTGCTTTTTTAAACGGTTATATGAAACTTATGATCTCGGAATAACTTCCTCTAGCTGTTAGACATAAGTAAACAGCAGCATTCCATAAATATCACGTGACTACCTTTTACTTCACTGCACATAGTGTTTCATCAAAGCACTCCGTACTTATTATTGAACAGAAACCTGAACAAGTGTGGGCTTTGTTTTCATGGTGTGGTAAATTGAGTGCAGTGGGTGCATTCTTCTGATCACTGCTGCCTTAGCAACCTATGGCGCACACAAGGTGTTCACGCAAGACTGCCAGATGCAGAATAGAATGATCTTCCCTAAAGCTGGCCTGAAAGAGGACTACTTCGGGTATCTCCTAATGCCCGATTGCAATGGGTGATGAGGGGCAACCCTCAGTTCAGTTGTGACAGCACTTGGAGGAACTGATCTCCTATTACTTCCTTCTAGCGCTTGTGAAGGAAGCCACGAGGGAGGAGTGGAGCAAGCTGAGGCACTTGCCTTGCCTGTAACTAATCAACCCAATCCCCTCTGGACCCTAGGGAAGTTGCCCTCCTGCTGGTAAATCATAAACAATCTAGAGGCTGACTAAAAATAACTGCACTGCCAGTGTGTCCGTGTAGTAATGTGTGTTACAGTGTGTGTGTCATGCAATTTGTTTGGGCCTAGCAGTGCGATTGTGCACAAATGCATATATACAATCATACAAAGCAGCAGCACCCATTCATAACACAAGCAGCATAAGGCAACATACACTGTTAATTAAAAAGAAAAAATAGGACGGTTACAAGGGACTTCAAAACCTTGTTTTGGCACAGTGCTGCTAAGGGTTTCCTACCCATTTGGGGACACCGATACTATTTTCCCAAAGTATATGCAGATTATTGGTTGCCTTTTATAACTTGTACCAATATTCTGTACGTCGTAAGTTTTGAAAAATCAACACAATCTCTACACAAATTTGGCATTAATTGAGCATACTGATAGCAATCATATTCCTATCACTTAGTCATCCAGCCCGGTATATTACAGTAGATTAATGGTCGGAGGCAGCAGTTTCCAGATGCGTCTTCAACTGGTGTTGAAAAACTAGTGAGCAGTTTTATCAATACCAAACTGTCTGGTTTTTCTCCTCCCACATTCCCCTCCAAGGGCTTTTACCAGTTAAAGGACCACTATAGGCACCCAGATCACTTCAGCTTAATGAAGTGGTCTGGGTGCCTGGTCCAGCTAGGATTAACCCTTTTTTCTATAAACATGTTTATAATAGGGTTAATCCAGCCTCTAGTGGCTGTCTCATTGACAGCCGCTAGAGATGCTTCCGCGCTTCTCACTGTGAATGCATGCGCATTCAGCCGAGGAGGCGGAGAGGAGGAGGAGGAGGAGAGGCGGAGAGCTTCCCGCCCGGCGCTGGAGAAAGTGGTAAGTTTAACCCCTTCCTCTCCACCCAGCCCGTCGGGAGGGGGACCCTGAGGGTGGGGGCACCCTCAGGGCACTATAGTGCCAGGAAAAAGAGTGTGTTTTCCTGGCACTATAGTGGTCCTTTAAAGGGATCCTATAGTGCCAGGAAAACAAACCAGTTTTCCTGGCACTATAGGACCCTACAGTGCCCCCCTCCCTTCAGCCACTTACCTGAATCCAGCGCTGCAGTCTCTCGGCACTGGGTCAGGCTCCGCCCATGCTCCTCCCCCGCTATTAGCCAGCGGGGGAGACCTAATGCGCAGACGTGCGCATTAGACCTCCCCCTAGGAAAGCATTATTCAATGCTTTCCTATGTGGAAAATCTGACACTGGATGTCCGTGAGGACGTCCTGCATCCGATAATGGACCAAAAGTCCGGAAGCGCCCCTAGTGGCTGTCTGGTAGACATCCACTGAGGGCAGACTTAGAGCAATGTTTTACATTGCAGCACTAAGTGCAATAGGGAGATAGCACCCAGACCACTTCAATGAGCTTGAAGTAGTCTGGGTGCCTACAGTGTCCCTTTAAAGCAATGCATTTTTGTCATGTTGATATCTTGTGAAGAGTGTCTGAATCACACGAGTTGAATGGTTGACACTAAACTTGTGCGTAAATGTGTTTCACCTGGGTGGAACAAATCAAAATGTATTTTAATCTGTGCTGAATGAAGCGATCTGTCCAGGGTTTTCTTCTGGAATTTTAGTCTTTGAGAATTCACAGGTGAATTCTGGTAAATCTATTAATTTGGGTGCAGATTAAAATACATTTGATAGAAATGCATTTGTTCTCAATTCTAGTTGACAATTGGCTTCTGTCACATTTGATTCCACATGTTTCCATTGAAGATTACCATGGAAAAGAGACTTGTTTTTTGGGGAGTGCGTGGGGATGTTTTAGGAGATAGAGCATAACTAGGAATTTCCCTACTTTAAATCGTGAAAAAACACAAATTGCAACATATTGGATAAAGTCCCCCCCAACCAGATAATGTAGAAAGACCCATGATGCAATGCTCCATCATGCTTCTCCCTTTCTTGCCCCTCTTCTATAATCCACTGTCTTATGTCCCTGGAGGAAGGTAGCTTTATTGACACTGATTGAAGTATGAAGATGTATTTTTACTCTTAAAGGGACACTATAGTCACCAGAACAACTACAGTTTAAGTAGTTGCTTTGGTGAGTATGGTCTGTCCCTGCAGGCTTTTCAATGTAAACACTGAAAAGGCAGTGTTTTACATTATTGCCCAGCGACACTTTCAGTGGCTGTCAATCAGACGGCCACTATAGATGCTTCCTGGGTCAGTGCTGCACGTTCAGCGTCTCCACCCTCTGCATAGATGTACTGAACGTTCCTCATAGAGCTGCTGATTGTCACAGTGCTGCGTTTTGCTTCGCGTGTGTGATTGCCTCCCAATGATTTCCTATTGAATTGGCTGAGATTGTTAATTCTGATGATCTTGGCCAAGGCGGCACGAGCCATAGCCAACGGATGCGCATGGCGCTGGGGGGAAAAAAAAGTACGTTTTTATATTTAACTTTTTTAACGTGGCATTTTAGGGCTGGTCACCTAACTCTTCCTTAAGTTTGGAGAATAATATATCGTTCAGCATCTGTCAATTTCATCTGTCAGTTTATTCCTTTGGCTCACTTGCAAGCCCCCTCTATTGGTTCTATTTTCCTTTTATTTATTTTTTTTCATAAGGATGGCACAATCCTGGGGACTAATGTATTCTTTCTTTTTCCCCTTTTTGCTGGATGTGGGTTCCTACAAATATTAACTAGGAAATTGTTGTTCCCTCATTTTATCCATCACCTGCCAATGACAAGGAGGTTGTTTCTAAATGTGGATGTTGTTTGAGCCCTTAAGTACTATGTTGAAACCTCTAGGCACTTTTAGGAAATGTTCTTCCTTATTTGTTCATTTTTCATTTAGGTCAAAATACTTCAGTCTCCAGACTTACAAATTGTCTCATAATATGAATATCTACACCCTGAATAACAAGCCTCTACCTGGTAGGGTCACTGTTTATTCCACTCGAGCAGTGGATACCTCATAGGCCTTTCACCATGAGGCTTCCGTGGGACCAAAAATGCAAGACCGTTTTTGTTTTTTTTCTCATACGTATTCCAAATTTTATCCTGTTGTTTTTGCGTCTGCAGTTGACCGTCTTCTGGGCGATTGTTGCTATTCAGTCACAGTCACCTGCCCTACATTTTGTGGTGACCTCATGTCCTGCTGTACTTAGGTTTAAGGATGATCTTTCATTGTTTGATTTCCATCTCCCAGCCTCCTTACTTGTTGCTTACATAATAGAATAAGAAATAAAATAAATATATCTTATACACACACACACACACACTTAAATTGTCACTGGTGTTTCAATATGGAATGTATTTTAAGCATTTGCAGTTAGTTGTGTTGATAAAGTCGTATTCATAAAAAAAGCAGTACAGTGCAGTTAGGGTGGTTTTTAAGGAACCCTACAGCACTGGGAAAACAAACCTGATTTGCGTAAAATGCGTAATTTTAATCCACTAAAACTGAGTTGAGCTGCAAACTGAACTCCCATCACACCCAGCCAGCCACTGGTTGACCAGAATCAGTAGTATTCTTACTGCACCATTTCTACATTAAATTATTGTGATTAAGTATGAGGAACAGTTGTATATAATGCATTGTTTTAGTCTCCAGTAACTGATGGGTTAATAGAAAATATACTTTAGCATTATTAAACATAGCCATCCTCCCTAACCCCAGCTTGAAACTTGACCTTCCGCCTCAAACCAATTCCAGTACTTTCAAATGCTTTTAGTGCAAACCATCATTTCCTTAATTTGACTTTGAAGTTAACATTGTTAAGCTGCACAGTAACTTGCTGGTGTTTGATGGCATGCAAAGAGTTAAGAGATGAGAGGCCAGCCAGGTTTTGGTTGGAAGAGCCAGACCATGTGACTTTTCTCCAGCTCACCCCCTCCTCCTCTCCAGTGGCAGGAAGTAGTTAGAACTGGGATCAGAAAGGGAGATTACTCAGAAAGCCAAGTGCTCCTTGTGAAGACTAGAATGGATCTGCCTAATTTATTCAAACACTGGTTCAGTAAGTCCAGACTCTCAATCCTCACTCTATTATTTCACGTGTTGGAATTTGTTTTATTTTATTTTCATGTTATTTTTCTTACCTATGACTATGGGGGCAGGGTCGGTTTCCCTTCCCTTTGTTTGAGTGCTCTGCAAGATGTCAGATGCTTGGGGACCTGCTTCAATGCAGATTTGATTTCCAACAAAAGAATAGAGTAGATTACTGGTGTGTTACAGACACACGCTTCTGTATTGGGGCAGAATCTAATGTTTTGTGACTTGTTGAAACCTTTAAAATAACAATAGTCTTAATTTCTCTCCGGTATTGAAACCTGTAATCTCTATTGTGTGGCTTATGTCATTAAACCTGGAAAAGCTATTCTCTTGTGATTTACTAGTGTAATAATAGTACTTTCAATACACCAGTATATCCGAGAATGTCTGTCTAATAAAGTATGGATTATAAGTATAAAAGCAGGTCTGTTGATATAAATATGTTCAAAAGAGCAATTTGTCAAATTGTTTTTTGTTTTTTTTTCAAGGAAAATTAAGTTTTTGTGGCTTAATTTAAAAAAAATAAAATAATTAAAAAAAAAAATCTAATTTTTACCGTTTACTGTCCCACATGTCCCTGTGCATACTTGTCATTTTGTCATTAATAATGTGTACACAACTGAAATGTGTGGATGTGTGGATGTGTAGATCTATTTAGAGGGGGTAGATAATGGTGACTTGTATATTGTGGGAATATAATTGTGGGGGATAGGCGGAGATCCTTAACCAATAGACAGTAGACCTTGTTTATGGAAGTATCCAGAACTGTGTGATGTCATTATATTGTGCTATTATGCATTCCTTGTTGGTTTTGTTTCACAGCTATTGGAGATTTTCTGTATCCTGCCATTAGTGGAATTGAACATAATTTATTATGTTATGTAATTAAGTTATGCAGTAACTCAGCAAATGGTTATTAACATGAAATCAAGGCCCTAAGAAAAGGATAATAGAGAGGCATGTTAATGGTTACAAAGAAAGAAAAGGGATTTTTGTAAATTTTCTTTTCATTAAATCAGCCGTGCCTTTGGATTGCTAGGAATGTTAGAGCCGGGCTAGTTGTCTGTGATCATTGTCTGCCTTTTAAAGCAGTATAGTCATCTACTAGCGAGGCATAGCATTTGTGGCTTTAGTTGACGGTGGCAGAAAATGTATTGGTTAGCCAAGTCCTCCCAATACTTACCCCCTTTGCAAAGACGTAACACTCACATCATTTTGTTCCAAACTTAAACTCCTCTTAAATACCCTCTGATTCTGTTGAGGTTTTTCGAAGGGTATCCATGCTGCAGGATAATAAACTGTGCCCTATTAAAGCCCATTTAATAGACTGCAAGCACATACTCATTTGCTTAATTACCTTTAGGTGTTTCTAGCTGTTGAAACATGAAATAGATCTACAAATAACGAGGGCATATTTTTTTAGGGCAAGATTCCAGTGAAAAACTGTAAAAGTGGAGCAATTGGGATAGCAGTAATAGCTTGGGAGTGCTGGAGATGGATTAGCCAAGCTATCTCAGCCTGTTATGTTGGACGGTTTAAAGTAGACTTTAATTTCCTTATTGGCTAGGCAGTAGAATTTTCAACTAGAAGAGCCTCGTTTTTTTGTTAAACCACTCGCAGGGTTTGTCACGTCCCCCACCCAAACTCAATTTTTGTTGAAGACAAGTGTTTGCTTTTTAACCACTACAATGTTAGTTTTAGTGGTTGTGGTGCACAGGGTTCCTTTTTAATGGTAGAGTTGTGAAGACTGTACATATGTTTTTGCACTGCTATGATAAAATATGTATTGTGATTTAGCAGGTTTTGGTCTCCTTCACCCCCTCCCCGTCATATTACTTGCATACCTCTCTACCTCTGGTTTAAACTGGCAATGTTAGAAGAAGTGCAATGCTGCCCAGAAATTGTTATCCCTGATATGTGATGCAAATCGTGATTTTATTTAAGAACACACAGGATTCATATTTTTAGCTTGATTGCTCTTTTTAGAGCAGAATTTCATCCTTTTTGTCTCTCCATGTTCCCCAGTCCTCAGGACACACAAACGATGCAGGCTTTGTTAATTGGAGAAATGTTTATTTACATCATGGGATGTTAATTTACTACCTCAGTGGACTAAGTTGGGAATTACCGGTTTCTGTAAATGATAGCTAACCCTGGTATTCCACAGATCACCCTGGGAATTAATGTACCGTAATTGTATCAGACATAAAATATGGTGAACTCTCTGTTGTAGGAAAATGCCATATCTGTTCTCTAGGAATCTTAAAGCACCTGACCTTTTTATGTTCTAATTAATGCGCATAGATCTGATTCAAAATGAACTAATGGCAGAAAACACCATTTTGTAAAGGTGTTTTTGGTTAAAGCGGCACTGTCATGCCGAATTCCGTTTTTTTTTTTAACCCCCCTCCCGCCTCAACTACATCCAATCGACCCCCTAGTCATCCCCAAATGCCCCTATGCCCCCCACATTACCTATTTTTTATTCTTTATTTTCTGCCCCGATCTTTATTCAGGGCGCCGCCATCTTTGTGTGGGTAGGTGAAGTCCCTGTGGGACACGTCATCTACCCACACTACACAGACTGTGAGATTCCCGCACATGCCCAGTGAAACATCTGGACATGCGAACGGGAATTTCACCTATTCATTCATTCATCAGACAGACGAATGAATGAATAGAAAAAATCAGACGAACAAACTAACACTGTGTATCAGTGTTAGTTTGTTCGTTCGGTTTATTACAAGGAGGGAGCTACCGGCGTGCAGCTCCCTCCTTGCATTATGTAAAGACAGAAGCGGCAGGGAGCAGTGCTCCCCACCACTTCATTAGCCCCCCAGGTCCTCCCCTCACTCTATGGGGGTCAATATGACCCCCATAATAGCACAAGGGAGATTCAAATCTCCCCAATGCCCCTACTCGCTATATCGCGAGTAGGGGCATGTCCACTAAACAGTGAGCAGCCTGTGGCTGCTCACTGTAAAAAAAAAAAAAAAAGGGTAATAAGGGGGGGACGGGGGACCTACTGTCCTCCCCCGCCGGCCCCCACCCCTGGACGGCGGGTGGGGGCCATAATGGGAATGAGGGGGGACCTACTGTCCTCCCCTCAGGCCCCCACCCCTGGGCGGCGGGTGGGGGCCATAATAGTAATAAGGGGGGGGGGACCTACTGTCCTCCCCTCAGGCCCCCACCCCTGGGCGGCGGGTGGGGGCCATAATAGTAATAAGGGGGGGGGGACCTACTGTCCTCCACCCCCCGGCCCCCACCCCTGGGCGGCGGGTGGGGGCCATAATAGTAATAAGGGGGGGGGGACCTACTGTCCTCCACCCCCCGGCCCCCACCCCTGGGCGGCGGGTGGGGGCCATAATAGTAATAGGGGGGGGGGGGACCTACTGTCCCCCCCCCGGCCCCCACCCCTGGGCGGCGGGTGGGGGCCATAATAGTAATAAGGGGGGGGACGGGACCTACTGTCCTCCCCCCCCCGGCCCCCACCCCTGGGCGGCGGGTGGGGGCCATAACAGTAACAAGGGGGGGGGGACCTACTGTCCTCCCCCCCGGCCCCCACCCCTGGCCGGCGGGTGGGGGCCATAATAGTAATAAGGGGGGGGGGGGGATCTACTGTCCTCCCCCCCCCCCGGCCCCCACCCCTGGGCGGCGGGTGGGGGCCATAACGATAATGGGGGGGGACCTACTGTCCTCCCCCCGCCCCCACCCCTGGGCGGCGGGTGGGGGCACTAAGTAAATCCCCCCCCCCCCCCCATCAAGGTGACTAGGGGTGCCCAAGCCCCTAGTCACCCACCCCCCAACCAAATAAAAAATGCCCCTACCTACCCCCCTCACCCTAAAAAATAGTGAGGGGGGAATAAAATTGCTAACCTGTAAAGTAAAATTAAACTTACCATTCGACGTCTTCTTTTTTCTAAAATCTTCATTTTTCAGCCCCAAAAAAGGCCAAATAAAAAACCATCATAGCCGTCGAACTAAAAATAAAATAAAAAACCCGAGCGCAAAAAAAAAACCCGACGAAAAAGAAAAAACCCGAGCGCACAAAAAAAATAATCCATCTTCACCCATGGAGGGCTCCGCGCAGACTGAGCTCCGCAGGGCTGGGCAAGGCTTATAAAGCCTTGCCCCGCCCTGCAATTAGCCTAAGAACACTCTGATTGGTGGGTTTAAGCCAATCAGAGTGCTCTTTGTCATTTTACAAGCGTGGGAAAGTTCTTTGGAACTTTCCCACGCTTGTAAAATGACACAGAGCACTGTGATTGGATGGCTTGAAATCCATCCAATCACAGTGCTCTGTGTCATTTTACAAGCGTGGGAAAGTTCTTTGGAACTTTCCCACGCTTGTAAAATGACACAGAGCACTGTGATTGGATGGATTTCAAGCCATCCAATCACAGTGCTCTGTGTCATTTTACAAGCGTGGGAAAATTCTTTGGAACTTTCCCACGCTTGTAAAATGACACAGAGCACTGTGATTGGATGGATTTCAAGCCATCCAATCACAGTGCTCTGTGTCATTTTACAAGCGTGGGAAAATTCCAAAGAACTTTCCCACGCTTGTAAAATGACACAGAGCACTGTGATTGGATGGATTTCAAGCCATCCAATCACAGTGCTCTGTGTCATTTTACAAGCGTGGGAAAATTCTTTTTTTTACTTGGTGTTAGTAAATTTGGCTGAAAGACCAGTTTAGGTCTTTCAGCCTTTTAGTAGATAGCTCCCTGATACCGTGGGAATTAGGGAGTTATCTACTAAGCGGCTGCAAGATGCAGCCACAGCAATGAATAGGATCGGAGTTTCATTCATCAGAATGAAATTCCGATCCGAACAAAGTACCGAATTGCATCCTAACACCAATGGAGAAACTCTTCTCATTCTGTTAGGATGCAATTCGGCAGTTTTGCCGGCGTTCTGTCTAAGTGACAGGACGTTTGGCAATACTGACAGGAAGCATTGTGGGAACAGGGAGGAAAGCTAGGGATCATGGGAAAATTGCTCTGACCAGCGGAAATGAAGCACACTTTGCTCCTCCGCTGGTCAGAGCTGGTCAAGCGGAGGAATCCCATAAGACAAAGAGTCCCTACTTTGTCTTATGGTTTTAAAGAAAACTAAAGAAGAATGGAAGAAATGAATAACAGATCCCGAGAGAGGGTGAGAAGAGGAAGAGATTGAGGAAAGGTAAGTTCGGCATGACAGTGCCGCTTTAATGTTAAAACAAAAGCATGTAAAATATTTACTGTTGCAATTTGTCTTGTTGTCTTTGGTTTGAACCTTCCAAGTCAACCCTGTTTCTTCCGACTTCTAAATAGCCCTTTCTTACTCTGTGTTTGCACAATAGGTGTTCCAATAGGGTTTGAATACAATCTGTATTCCCAAGTGATTCATGGATTTAGTTAAACAACAGCTAGGTGAGTGTGGTTTCTTGAAGAAAGGTTGTGAAGGAATGGCATGTAAGTAGTTTGTTCTCTGATTGTATGGAACCTATATCAATAAATGTTCTAAACAAAACAATTCAAGGGAGCAATACATATGGTATACAAATGACTATTTTATACGTTCTTATTAATTTTGTTTCTTAGACTCTGTTATGTAGATATTTGTAAGCTTAAAACATTTAGAAGTGTTTAAACATTCATATAGCCATGTAAGGCCACTTTTGGTTGAAACAAGATAAGGGGGATCTTTGTTTAAAAAAAAAAAAAAAAAAAAAAAAAAATTAAAGTGGATCTGTCACCTTCTGGGGTTTTTGTATAATTTGCAAAGATCCCCAATTTGTGACGTGGCTGGTGGCAGCAGCAGGGCGCAGGCGTTTTACATACCTGAACCTGTTCCTTGCGACCTCCGCCATCAGCATGCGGTGGATCCTCTTCAGCTCTTAGAGATGCATCTACCAGGAGCCAACGTTGTGTTGTACAGTTTGTTCAGTACTAAGGTTTATGGATGATAGATATGGTGATGAGCAAGACCATGCCTAATTTCTACAGCCGTCGCTCGTGATGGCTGAGGGAAATGACACATTTTTTTCATTGAAGTGGCCCTGCCTTTTGTCAATTTTGGCAAGTGGGGGGGAAATACATAAGGCAAGTATTCCCTACTTTGCTTTATGTATTTTAGGAAAAACTAACTGAAAAAGAATCGATCAGGAGTAAGGAAGAGAAGAGGAATAGATTAAAGTAGCATATGCTGCTTTTATTATGTGTCACAATATTTCACTGTTGACTATATTTGAATTATAATGGATTCTAAATTCTGTCTACGTGTGACACTTCACTTTTTCATAAAACGTTTTATACAATTTTCCGACCTACTTAATTACAAAGCATTCGGTAGGAGAGAGTGTTTCTCAAAAGGCTATCATGTTTGTCATTAGCTTGGCAACAGATTCAGTTGTAAATTTAACTAAATTTAATGAACAATTGTAAATTGTAATACAACTAATACATTTTAAAAAAAATCTCCTTTGCTAGTACCAAGCCAGGTGTTCATTGTGCCAGGGAAGATATCACTGCTATAGTAAACTTTGGGGCTGAATGTGATGTCAACCGATGGAAACCATGTTTGGGCCCGGATCCACTAGTTAAGAGAGAAATGGTCTTAATGGAAGTGTACTTTTATGTTAGAGACCGGTAACACTTTGGCCTGACCAGAAGCACTAGACCAGCAGTCATGACGGAAACTAAAGCAGTAGCAAGTACCGGGAGGTTATCATTCTAAACAGGAAACATCTGTTGGTTCTCAGGAAAGGTGTTACAGTACAGGATCTCATTTAGGACAATGAGAAAGCCCTCCAGCACGAACCCAGTAAAGATATAATGGCTTCTCTCCTGTCTATCAGCACTTGGTAGAAAATAAGCAAATTATAGTTAGTATTTGTGATGTAGAGCACCTTTAAAATATACAGTTTATTTTTTTTTTTATAAATTTTTAGTCTGATGTAAGAGTACAGTTGATCCTGTCTAATATTTCGCTTATCAATTAGACTATTTTTAAGGTAATAAATTGGCATCTGAACAATGGAATTACTGTATATACTCGAGTATAAGTCGACCCGAATATAAGTCGAGACCCCTAATTTTACCCCAAAAAAACTGGGAAAACTTATTGACTCGAGTATAAGACTAGGGTGGGAAATGCAGCAGCTACTGGTAAATTTCTAAATAAAATTAGATCCCCCAAAAATTATATTAATTGAATATTTATTTACAGTGTGTGTATATAATGAGTGCAGTGTGTGTGTATGTGATGCAGAGCCTTGGTGGGGGTGGGCATTTTTATTTTATTTTTTGTCCATAACATTATTATTATTATTTTATTTTAATATTATTTTATTTTTTTAATATTTTATTATTTTTATATTTATTGTTTTATATTTAATTTAAATTTGTATTTATATTTTTATTTGTCCCCTCTCCCTGCTTGTTAGCTGGCCAGGGAGGGGGGCTCTCATTCCCTGGTGGTCCAGTGGATGGGCTGTGCAGTGGTGGCCACCAGCAGCAACGTCACAAATTGGGGATCTTTGCAAATTATACAAAAACCCCAGAAGGTGACAGATCCACTTTAATTTTTTTTGGGGTGGGGGTTGGCAGAGAGCTGTTACTTACCTTTCCTGCAGCTCCTGTCAGCTCCCTTCTCTCACCTCCGGTCCGGTCAGCTCCCTCTGCAAGTATCACGGTGTGAGTGCCGCGCGGAGCGTGTTCCCGCGGCTCTCGTGAGACTTGCAGAGGTAGCTGACCGGACCGGAGGAGAGAGAAGGGAGCTGACAGGAGCTGCAGGAAAGGTAAGTAATAGCTTCCTGCCAGCCCCCAACAGGACTGCCGGGCTTGTAATGAGCCCGGCGGTCCTGGTCTGTATTATGGCAATGTAAGTTGCCATAATACAGACACTGACTCGAGTATAAGACGAGTGGGGGTTTTTCAGCACAAAAAATGTGCTGAAAAACTCGTCTTCTACTCGAGTATATACGGTACTACAAATGTATATTTGCTGCTAGGGGTTTTCTGTAACCATAAAAAAACGAGAATATGAGACTTCTGAAAATGGTTAAAAGCCTAGTGAAACCTTAAAGGTAAATTATGGTGTCATGGAAACAAACTTGGTGACATGAGGCAAAGTAGTCACTATTTTGCCCTTTGATGTCTTTTGAATACAGTGAACACAGTCAATGTGAGTATTTCATAAAGATTACACTTTTTGGGATGCTTTCAGTTTCCACAGAAGATCAAATTGCAGAAATCATGGCCAGAGGATAGCCTGCACAAGGAAGAAAAGTTAAACAATCTAAATAATAGAGAGTGGCAAATTGTAAGTAGTCCTATAGTTTTTAGAATATTTTCACTTCTTACCTGGGGTCCGTCAGGCACCATTAATCACCTCCACAACATTTGACAGAGAGCCGGAAGATCTCTGTGTAAGTTAGGGCTGTCAGTGCAGGGCTTAGCTCTTTGGTTGAGAGCTAGCAGCTAATGCTGCAGGGGTTGGCTAAGAAGATCTTCTGGCTGTTTTTTGGATGTGGGGGTTGAGTGGCAATTACAGTGGGCATGAGAAAATGAAAACTGAAAAAGAAAAAGGAAAAGTGTAGCTATAAGTTTATGTACATCTGACTAGCTCATGTTCAAATGTTGTCAGTTGTCATTGTGGCTGAACACCTCCTGCTGAGGAGTAATATTGTGTCGCCTTTTGGAGAAAAAACAAAAAAGTTGAATCTCGGCACTTGTAAAGAAGTTTTTTGTTTGCTTTGTGGGGGTAGAGGGGCAGTGTGGAGAGGGTGGTTGAATATGATGTGGGAATTAAGGTAGTGTTGCGGTCGCCGAGTCACACGGCCGTGCCCGACCGGCACAGCCTCGCCGACAACACAAGCTTACCTGCTCGTCGGCGAGCCGGCAACCGCTCCCCCAGGTCTTCCGGGCATCGCGCCCAAATCCAAGATGGCGCCGACCGCGTGGTCGCGTCCATCTCTAGCTCCGCCACCGAAAATTATACTAACGTGTGCGTGACGTCGCCCTCTGACCAATCAGAGCATAGAGAGGGATATTTAAATCCCTAACTCACCCCAGTACCTTGCCCTGTCGTGGTTTCTGTTTCCTGGTTTCCTGAGAGTGCTCTATATTCGTGTATCTGATTTCCTGGTATCCTGATCTTGGCTTTGCCCTGGTTATTCTAAATTCTGGTTTCCCTGACTTGGCTTGTGTTTACGGTATTGTGTATTTTCTGGCTTCCCTGACCTCGGCTTTCCCTTTGACCATTCTCTGTCTCTAGCTTATTAGTCCGGCCATTCTAAGGTCCGGTTTACGCTCTGTCCTTTTATTTCCCTTTCCTTGTATATGTTTACATAGTTTCTGCGTGCTGGACCACACTAGTAGTCGTGACAGGTAGCTGGTTGGAGGGTTTGGCAGCCTTGATTGACATAGCAGGTGATTGGGGAAATTAAATGTCCTCAGAGGACTATGTAATGACATGTGTATATACATGAGGTAACCCTTGCCGTGGCTGTGGATTCTCAGGTCTGGAAGGGCCGTAAACGTTTATTTGTTAACCTGTTTCTCAAGGACTGATTTATATCACGAGCATGACGGGGCTTTTAACAAGCAGTGCTGGCCAAAATATTTTTATTTTTATGTTTACTTACCCCTTTATTTAACAAATAAGTATGTCAAAACTAAAATAATTAAATGTAGAAATCCTCACATCTTTATTCTGCAACTAGAAGTTTCCATTTTAGCCCGAGGTCAGTCATTGTTATAAGCTCTGTCCTTGGCACCTGGCAGTCGATATAGATAAAGCAAACACCAAAGAGAAGAAACTAAACAACATTTCTATTTCAACTCTCTTCATTTTTAATGTTTTTCCTGGCTTTACCTTGTCTGAACAGGATGAGGATATTTGTTAAATCATTATTAACATTTAAAGGAAAACAAAGAATCTCTAATATAAGTTATGTGATTCTTAATGCGGTATTTTATTCTGTTATATTACTCAAAGAAATCGGTCTAGATGAAAATTCTTGTTCTTGGGTAGAACATTGGCTTAAAAATAGTACAAAGAGTTGTCATTAATGGTAAATTTTCAAGCTGGACAGAGTTGGCAAGTGGTGTCCCTGAGGGTTATGTTCTGGGTCCCCTTCTATTTAACATGTTGTTACACCTCTGTAAAGTAATACAATGTGAGCAAGATATTACCGTATTTATCGGCGTATAACACGCACTTTTTTCCCCTGAAAATAGGGGAAAAATCGTGGGTGCGTGTTATACGCCGATATCCCATAATTACTTACCTGTCCTGAAGCGTGGGCTGGCTTCACAGCGCGCACCGCGGTACAGGAACTTTAATTTCCTGTACCGCGGTGCGCGCTGAGAAGCCGGCCCACGCTTCAGGACAGGTAAGTAATTATGGGACAAGGGAAAGTACACTATGGGAGGGGAGGGGGGGAAAGTACACTATGGGAGGGGAGGGGGGAGAATACCATGGGAGGGGAAGGGAGGGGGGGAGAATACCATGGGAGGGGAAGGGAGGGGGGGAGAATACCATGGGAGGGGAGGGGGGAGAATACCATGGGAGGGGAGGGGGGAGAATACCATGGGAGGGGAGGGGGGAGAATACCATGGGAGGGGAGGGGGGGAGAATACCATGGGAGGGGAGGGGGGGAGAATACCATGGGAGGGGAGGGGGGGAGAATACCATGGGAGGGGAGGGGAGGGGGGGAGAATACCATGGGAGGGGAAGGGAGGGGGGGAGAATACCATGGGAGGGGAAGGGAGGGGGGGAGAATACCATGGGAGGGGAAGGGAGGGGGGGAGAATACCATGGGAGGGGAAGGGAGGGGGGGAGAATACCATGGGAGGGGAAGGGAGGGGGGGAGAATACCATGGGAGGGGAAGGGAGGGGGGGAGAATACCATGGGAGGGGAAGGGAGGGGGGGAAATTTCCTGGAATTTCTTTCTAAAAATGAGGTGCGTGTTATACGCCGGTGCGTGTTATACGCCGATAAATACGGTACTTTGCTGCAGAGGGATTTGGATGGACTGGGGCTCAAATGCCAGATTAAATTTAATGTCGAAAAATGCAAAGTTATGCACTTTAGCGTAAAGAATGCACAAGCAACATATACCCTTAATGGAAGTAAATTAGAGATAACAACACACGAAAAGGACTTGGGAATTGTTATAGACCACAATGTGCAATGTCAATCAGCAGTGGCTAAGGCCAATAAGGTATTGTCATGCATGAAAAAGGGCATTAATTCTCGGGATGAGAATATCATTTTGCCTCACATCTTGAAAATGCTGTGCAATTTTGGGCACCTGTTCTAAAGAAGGATATTATGGCACTAGAAAAAGTGCAGAGGCGGGCTACAAAAATTAATAAAAGGAATGGAACATATCAGCTGTGAAGAAAAATGATCACATTTAAACCTCTTTAGTTTAGTTTAGAAAAACGTAGCTTCAGAGGGGATATGATAACATTATACAAATATATCTGGGGCCAATACAAACCATTGTGTGGAAATCTATTCACAAACCGGACTTTACATAGGACACGAGGTCATGCGTTTAGACTGGAAGAAAGAAGATTTCATCTAAGGCAAAGGAAAGTTTTTGTTTTTTTTACTGTAAGAACAATAAGGATGTGGAATTCTCAGCCTGAAGAAGTGGTTTTATCAGCATCTATACAGATGTTCAAACAGCAACTAGATGCATACTTGCAAAAACAGAATATTCAAGGATATAATTTTTCACAGCTTCTTGACCCAAGGATTAATCCGACTGCCATTCTGGGGTCAAGAAGGAATTTTTTCCCTAGTTTGTTGCAAAATTGGAAGTGCTTCACACTGGGTTTTTTTGTTTGTTTTTTGCCTTCTTTTGGATCAACAGCAAAAAAACAAATGTGAGGAAGGCTGAACTTGATGGGCGCAAGTCTCTTTTCAACTATGTAACTATACATGCCAGAGAAATGACAGTTCCCCTTTAAGCCAAAATATGAAAGCCCTTCATTTTAGCATTGCAGGAATTAAAAGATGAAGCAACTCCTGGCAAGCAAAGATTCCAAAAATTGCAAGACAAATGTCACAAGTTTATTTGTTCAAATGTTTGGGTTATTTCACATATTTTTATTTTCTGTAACAACATATGGTTTATATATATATATATATATATATATATATATATATATATATATATATATATATATATATATATATATAATATATATATATATATATATATATAATATATATAATATTGTAAAAAGTACATGTATACAACTTCAACAAAATTTCCCCTCAGAGAATATGGATGCCTTTAAATATGCTATAGCATTAATTTTATTTACGTTTTACTCCTCATTTTGTACTTTAAAAACCATGATCATTTGGCATTTAAAAAATTGTGATTACTATGCTAACAAGAAAAATGCACTGATATTAATCACAGTATATAAAACATTTTTTTTTTTACTTAGAAAAGGTGCACAAATCCATACTTGTTAACATTTGTATTAATATTTCAATAAATCTTTCTTACATTCTGGTTGTGATCAATTTTGTGTGTGTATGTGTGTGTGTGTGTGTATATATGTGTATATATATATATATATATATATATATATATATATATATATATATATATATATATATATATATATAATGTGTGTGTGTATATATGTATATAATGTGTGTATGTATATATATATATATATATATATATATATAAAATAAATGGTATGGCTACAATTTGCCTGTGTGTGTATATCTCTATATCTATATATATATATATATATATATATATATTTATATTTATATTTGCAACCCAAGCAGATATACCCCAAGCTGTTGTCATCTTACTAATGGCTGCAGTGCTGGTTTTAAGAATGGAGCCAAATATGTAATTGTGCATATGCATGCTGTATCCACTGCTTCACAGAAAGCTACGGAGGTATGCCATACAAGTACATGTATTGGCAGGGAAAATAATAAGCAGTGTCCGTGACTTTTTAAAAAATAAGAATAGCTGTAATACAATTGAGTTTGTTTTTTTGTTTTAAAAGGTTTGTGGCAAGCCACAGGCGCGATGTCCTATGCGTGAAAGTTTTTGTCTAGACATGTTCCCTGGTTAGTCTTTCTGACCGGTCTAACAATACAAAAATGCTGGATAGCTCATTAATATGTGAGACAAATATGGGCAATGATGGTGAACACTCTAATGGTGAATAAGTGAGCAATAAACCAGGAATATATTATAGAAGTTATGGGCAGCAGCATTGCAACATAGCTGTGTGATACAAAAGTGAATACAAATACAAAACAATAAGTCCTGCATCAAACTCCCACTACTCTTTGACGGCAGCAATGATGTAGGAAAGCACTCACAGGACTTGATATGGTTCAAAAATAGTGCTTCTTTATTGCAGCAATAATTTCAAGTAGAAAGTGTCAATGTTTCAGTCCCATCTGGACTTTTATCAAGACCTTGATGGGACTGAAACGTTGACACTTTCTACTTGAAATTCTTTCTGCAATAAAGAAGCACTATTTTTTAACCATATCAAGTCCTGTGAGTGCTTTCCTACAAGGTATTCCATATTATGGCCAGGATTAGCACCAAGGCATTACCGGGAGCAGTGAGTGTGGGACACGAGGAGTGTGTGTGTATATGTAGATAGATAGATAGATATATATATATATATATATATATATATATATCTACATATACACACACACTCCTCGTGTATATATATATATTTCTCTCGAAATTTCTGGCACTCTTCCTTTGTATCTTCAAATAAATTCCTAAAATTTGACCAGGGTGCTTCTCTGTGCTCAAATATGTAATCAGAAAAAAATGAGAGCACTCACTGGGTTTGTAGTAAATCTTATATTAAATCATCAGCAAATAAAAAATCTACGTTTCAACCGTCAAGTGGTCTTTATCAAGATCTTTTTATTTTATTTGCTGATGATTTAATATAAGATTTACTACAAACCCAGTGAGTGCTCTCATTTTTTCTGAATATATATATATATATATATATATATATATATATATATATATATATATATATAAATTTAAACTATGTACAAACTATATTCCCCCTTTTTGAGTAGCTGTGTGAATTAAAGACAGCCTTGTGGACAGTTGGATCAAAGTAGCTGTTGGAAGTCACCGGCTATAAAAAAGGGTTATTTCTGAGTATTATATTTAGAAGTTGGTGGATGTACCACTTCCCTCTATGGTTGAAATACCAGGTTCCTTTTTCTACATATGCACCACCTTAAAACATAAAAGTGGTCAATTCCTTTCGTCACTTTTTTTTTCACCAGCTTTGTAATCTCTGGTTTTGCAATGTAGAAAAGTAAATTATATTCAAGGAATGAGATTTAACCAGAATAGTTTGTAAACTCCCCACTGTTACTAAAAGGCAGTAAATGTATTTCCGTGTTCTTTTGTTACAGTAAAATGAAAACCTCAACATACATCTGTTACTGCTATTTACAATTACAGCTTGCGCATATAGGCCTGTACGGTTATGAAGGTGTGTTTTTAGAAGGGCCCATTTTTCTTGAAATTGGCACTTTTATAAAATAAGCCTGCAGGGACAGGCTGAATTGCTTTAGGGGACTAGTGTCCCTTTAAGATCAATGTAGGACGAATGGTGGGGTACATTAAAGCAGTGGTGTGTTTAAACCTGGCATAGCCATGTGCTGTGACTAAATATTTATAAATGTTGCTTAGAGACCATTTTAAGGAGCCTTGTACGCTAATGTATTGTTTTTGTTTGTGTGTGCTGTTCCCTTAAAATATATTGTGGTGCAGCAGCAGCACTATTAAGTAAAGCATGTTCTTGGTGTCCCCCATACACCCAAACTCCCTCTTTTATGTGGTAGATGTAAGTTTGTACGATCTAGTGGCCCTCACTTCTCTCTTATTTTCTCTGTTGCATAAGTTGGAGCATTGGCATTATATTAATCACTAATTACAGCACTATGTTTATTAAACAAGTCCATATGATCTTTAACACCTTCACTACCTAATTATTAAAGAGTAATTATATACATTTATCTAATTCAAATTTTTAATTTAATCGTTCGTTTATTGTTTTTTGTTTTGTTTTTTGAGATGTTGCCAGGATAAAACATTTTAAAGCTTATATTGTATCCCTTATCTTGCAGGAATTCTCAAATGGTTGGAAATAATATTGTTGAAGTAGAAATACAATTATTGCTACAAACCTATTTGTGTGATAAAATAAACTCAAATAGTCTAGTACCCTGCTTATAGGCATTTGAAAAGAAACAAACGGCGATTCTGGGATTGTAGCATCCTACAAATCTTTCCACGTTTAAAAATGTCAGCATAATATAAAGCAAATACACCAAGCATCTGTACAATACAGAGCATTTCATGGTACTGTTGCAGTCTGCAAGAAATCCCTGTAGTTGGCCCACCACAGTCTAACCTCCATCCTTCTCCTTTATGGACTGCTAGAAGATATACCTACAAAGTTGCTGTAGAGTGGAATTTAAGAGGGTGATTTCTGTACATGTTAAAATTCCGTTTTGTGTTGCTAGGCCAAACAAACATTAGCAAGTACATGTTGTTGGAAAGGAAAAATCACAAAGCAGTTCTGCCACCTTCACTCACTTATAGCGTCTTTGTGAAATACTGCTGTTGACTGCTTTGGAATTTCATTGGCATTCTAACGCTGTAAAAAAATATCTTAAAGGGACACTATAGTTGCCAGAACAACTAAAGCTTAAGTTTAGTTGTTCTGATGAGTATGGTCTGTTTCTGCGGTCTTTTTAATGTATTGTTCAGATAAATGGCAGTGTTTACATTGCTGCCTAGGGACACCTCCCAGTGGCAGTCACTCAGATGGCCACAAAAGGTGCTTCCTGGTTCAGTTCTGCACAACGTGCAGCAATGATTTTCAGCATCTCCATGTTCTGCATAGAGGCACTGAAAATTGCAATGCTGACAGGCCAGTTGGTAGTTTGGCTCTACATTATAGTGAATGGAGTGTGTGTATAGTGAATGGAGTGTGTGTATAGTGAATGGAGTGTGTATACAGTGAATGCAGTGTGCAGTGTGTGTTTGTGAAGATGTAATTTGTGTAAAATGGGCGGGAGGGGGGGTGGGCACTTTTTATTTTAATTTTATTTTCATTTTTTACCCTACTATAGGGTTCCTTTAAGACAAATTAGGTACTACCGTGTCTTATTGTAAAGGCAGAGTCTTAAAAAAGGCGGAAATACTACTATCCATTCCAACATTCGTTGCTCCAGATGGTCTGTTGAGGATCCAGAAGTCTCATAGAATTGTCCATAGACCTCTTGTACTCCTGGGGGATCCTGGTAGATGAAGCTTCACCTTGAGCCGCTGCCCCCAAAACAGACATGTTGCTTTTGGGGTCTCTAATAAATACACAAAGATCCTCAATAGTACACGTTCTAGTCAAAACAAAACGTAAACAAAACCTGGAATTTGCGCTAAATGTCTGTTCAACCGTAATTCACCTCTTTCATATTAAGTGCACCTGCACTTATTATATATAATTTTGTTCAGGAAAAACAGGGCTTTAATTTCTTATGAACTATTCATATATGAAACATAACTTATTATGAATAAAATAAAATAAAAAGGTGAGAAATTAAGATTTTTCAAAAATTGTACTTCCGCCTGACATTTTAGCGGTAAATGTCATGATACTATTCGCTTTTACTGCAATAAAATGCACATATTTGTTTTCAGCAATGTCTCACGAGTAAAACAGGTTTTATGGTGTTTTGGAAAGTTACATGGCCAAATAAAGCACACTCCATTTTTCATTTTTTTTTTTCACATTTAAATTTGCCAGATTTGCCGTGTGGTAGCCCAGGAATGAGAATTACCCCCATGATGGCATACCATTTGCAAAAGTAGACAACCCAAGGTATTGCAAGTAGGGTGGGGTATGTCCAGTCTTTTTTAGCAGCCACTTAGTCACAAACACTGGCCAAAGTTAGCGTTCATATTTATTTTTGTGTGAAAAAGCAAAAAACAAATATTTAAGTGGCTACTAAAAATGACTGGACATACCCCACTTGCAATACCTTAGGTTGTCTACTTTTGCAAATGGTATGCAATCATGCGGGTAATTCTCATTCCCGGGCTACCATACGGTCTCAAAGGCAACATCACCAAACTGGCAAATTTCAATGTGGAAAAAAAAAATGAAATGCAAGCCTTATATTTGACTCTCTAACTTTCCAAAACAGTTTTCGGGTCTCCGGTACATGAATGTTTGTTTTTTTTAGGTTTTTTTTTTTTTTCCCCCATAATGTCAACTGTAAGGGGGTAGGTATGTCAGTGCCCATGGGAGCCGTTTAAGTAGGTTAATTCTTTCTTGCTACTCAGTGCAGCTAATATGAGAATCTCAAAGATTTTATGTTTTTGAAATGTTAATACAATTATTTTTAATACTAGATTTTCAGTTATTGGTCATGAAGTGATTAAAAATATAGATTTTAAATTGTGTATGGAAATATTTGAGGTTTGGAATTTAAAGACTTGCATACAAGCCAATCTGCTAAGCATTATTCTACCATTCTGATGATGCATGTTTCTAAAGTATTTTTGTGCCAATCCCCTCCCCCTCCCCCCCGCCTTTGTTTGCTTCTTTTTTAAACTAGTCATTGTTACATTGTTAGCACACACCTATTTTCATGTATCTTATAAAACACTTTTAAAATATGTTGACCATCAAATTGGAAATATCACGGTAACTGACCTTTGTATGAATAGTTTTAAAGACTAATTTGTAGGCCCATGATTAGTGTCTATGCATTTTCCACTCATGTCCCTACGTGTCAAAAGGACATGAGAAATTCCTAGTCTTGTAATCCCCAGAGGAGAGTTTCTGGGGTCTCCTCTCCGTTCAGCTCGGAGTAAAGATGGAATAACTGCAAATTCCCATAATCATATGCCAATTAGTAATTTCTCACAATGTAAAATTCAAATGCATGCTTGCCTTAATTTAAGTTTCTACACTTTTTTTTTTCTTCTCAAATATATTTTATATATGCAGTTATTTTCAGAAATCACATTTACCAACATAACTTTACGCAAAGTAGCTGTGATAACTTATACATTTCTATTGTAAATAAGACTATAGAAAATTTTGTCTGCTAGCATTAAACAAGAACAAAGTTGATAGTGTGCTGACCCCCCCTGCAGGAACACCTGCTTATTACCAGTCCATTGCGTGACATAATAACATATAGTTTCAGAATGATCGAAAGTTCGCAATGGTAATGTACACATACATTTTGGTCTTAATGAATGTATATGGATTTTGGTTATTGAAGCATATAGAATTCATTGGTACATATATGAATGTTCTCTGGTCTGTATAAAAGTTTACCTGTGTGTTTGTGCATCTGGGTAGACCTTGTTGAGAAAAGGAACCTTAGTTTTTGTGGATTTAGCTGGTCAGAATGTTCCTGGTTGCTACTTGCTAGTTGTTTATGCTGGATGCTCTTTGAGGGTCTCTTTTTCTACAAGAGTTACCGTAAAGGTAGGTGGAACGATTCACTGTCTGCACCTTGCTACAGTGGCACACAAAACTGTTGCATTCTATGCATACTCTTTATCACGCAAGCTCGTCAAAGTAACATTGAGCTGCACAAGGTATATCTGAAAATAAATAGCAGAAATCCAGTAATAAGGGGGAAACTTTACATTTATGGTTTCAATAAAAAAAAAAAATGCAGCCTATCCCTGTTTCAAGCCTTATACCTTTTTATAGCAGCAGCATTACCATCCTCCAAAGTGTTGAAAAGCTCAGCTGTGTTTCGGAGATGGCTGTTAGTTTATTTACTGGGTTTCAGTTAGAACCAGACTTGGTTTTTCTTAGCTGCAGTGTGTGGACAAGACATAATCTTTGTTAAGAAAGAAATTTATTTTTTTCTGCAGGAAAAAAATAAATTCTCCAGGATGTCACAACAGCAAGACATTAAAGTCTAGCAATGGAATGTTTGAAATGAATCCAGCATCTAAATCTTAAACAGCTGAGGAGCATCCGGCTTTATCAAGACACATGGATTAAAATCTCCATATATCTAAAAAGTTTATCCTTTTATAATAATCTCCATATATATAAATATAAAAATAAATCCTGCTGTGAAAAGGCAATTAAATAAATAAAAGGGGGAAAAGTTAACTAGATAGTTCAGTAACTTTAGGAACTTGAAAGGTATGTTGCTCGGTCGTGCCCTGTAAAACAAGTCAAGCAGTAGTTAGTGGGTTAAATAGTTTATCCTCCACTGCAGTTCCTCTCCTCACGCAGGATGAGTGGAAATCCACAATAAGTGGATAGCAGCCGGACGGCTGATGCTCTCATTGTAAACACCAGGCTGGTTCACCGTTTACTGAAACTGACTGTGTGAAAGATTGGCTGAGCCACCACCCTAGCATATTTGCAGCGGTGGCTCACCGCAGGGGTTACAAATTACTGTGCTAGTGCGCACACTGATTGAACAAATTGAAGAAAACAATATTCCTTTGTTATGGAGGGCAAAGTCTAATTGAGACATCAATATTTACATATTGCTGCAGTTTTAAACCACTCTCGACCAGGATATGGATAGAGTTTTCACCATAACATTTGCACGTTGCTAGCTGTTGTACTGCTTAGAGCAGGCCTGCCCAACCTGCAGCCCCTCAGATGTTTTGAACTGCAATAATTCCCTGGCTATTAGTTTCATTAAAATAACCATAGGCTTTGTAGTTCAAAACATCTGGGGCGGGCAGCAGATTGTGCAGGCCTGGCTTAGAGTAACCCCTTAAGAAAAGCAATTCTTGTCTGTGTGTGTTATATTCAAATGTAAAAAGTGTACATGGACGCCCTGCTTGCACTCAGGTGTACATTTATAAAGATGACAAGTCAGAACGGAAACATTAAAGGCTAGGTAAGTGCATGCAATTTGGGGAAATTCTCACTTCTTGGCAGTTGTAATGTGTAAGAGTTGTTTGACAAACGGAGTACAATATCACACTTGTATTGTTTGTAATCTTCTGTCACTTCCTGCCTGGTAATGGTTTTGTTTTTTCTGCCGTAATCTCACACTCCTGTCATCCACATTTATCTAATATTATTCTATATTATATTGATTTCTCACTTTGCCCTATTTACAAAGGTACCAATTGTCTGAAATTCCCTGCTCAATGTTTTTTTTTCTAGTGGTAGTATGTTAAGGATTATATGAGCATAGGCTTGTCAGTGGCATCTGTATTTTAACAGTGATTACCTGTAATCCATATAAGCATTCATTTACTTGTTCTTCCGCTTTACCCTGGAAGTGTGTTTTTATTCCCCAGGAATGCAGTCTCCATAAATATGTAGAAAATGCCCATCTACTTGTAACAGCAAGCAACCATGTTTCTGCCTCCTTTAACTCCACCTGTCCTGACTGATAAAGTGCATATATTGTGTGTATCTGTCAGGATTATTCAGTAAAGTCAATGTCAAATTTAAGGTCAAATAGCTGAACTTGAAAAATTAAGCTACGCTTTCTGTTTAGTTACTCTGGCCTTAAATGTGAAATTTACTTTATAAAAAATAAATAAAATAAATAATCCTGCATGTGTATAGGGGAGTCATACTTTGAAGTAATCCTATGGTTTCTTTCTTTCTTAGGTATTGGAAAAGTGAAACGGAAAACAAACATGCCAGATTCTTCATCAACAGCTGATGATAGCTTCCCAGACACCGAGCGGTTATATGACTTGAACATGCCGGCATATGTTAAATTTACTTACACCGCAGAGAGGGATGATGAGCTGTCTTTGGTAAAAGGCACAAAAGTCATTGTAATGGAGAAGTGCAGTGATGGCTGGTGGCGAGGAAGCTACAATGGACGCATGGGCTGGTTTCCTTCAAACTACGTGACCGAAGAAAATGATAGCCCCTCTGGTGACCAAGTGGGCTCCTTAACAGAGAAATTGGCCGCAGTTGTTAATAACCTTAACAATGGTCGTTCGCTTCATGTAGTTCAGGCTCTTTACCCATTTAGCTCATCCAATGAGGAGGAACTTAATTTTGAGAAGGGAGAAGTAATGGATGTTATTGAGAAGCCAGAAAATGATCCAGAATGGTGGAAGTGTCGGAAGAGCAATGGTCTTGTAGGTCTGGTGCCGAAGAACTACGTTACTATCATGCAGAACTTTCAATCCAGTTCAGGTTATGAGCCTTTACCACCTCGCTGTGATTATGTTGGACCCTCTGCATCTGGAAGATTTGCTGGCAACCAGTGGTATTATGGAAAGGTGACACGACATCAAGCAGAAATGGCACTAAATGAACGTGGAAATGAGGGAGACTTTCTTATTAGAGACAGTGAGTCTTCAGTAAGTATTTGCGTTCATATTTTTATACAAATTGTGTTTGGTTTCTTGTGAATATGCATTTTGTACTTCCTGAAAGAGAAATACATTTTACTATTAACTAGAGATTTGTACACGCTTTATACATTACTGATGCAGAATATTACAGTGTTGGTTGTTCATACACTAGAGTAAAATTACATTAAAAATAATAAATAAAAATAAATAGTATATTGGACTGTTTAAATATTTGTGCTTGGCTACACCACTGCCTAAGTACAGTGATAATCGTCATACACAGACTTGTTACTGTAAGCAAGACCCAAGCAGTGGAAGTAAGATCCAGGTTGAAGACATATGTTAGTTTAGTTTATGATTATGGGACCATGTCTTTTAATAGCTTCGTATTCCACCAATTCAAATTTCCTCCCCAAACACGCCCAACACTAGGGTCACATATGTCTCTACCACTCTAAATCTGAAGGCTGGGTCAGGCCTCTTCCCCTTGATGGAGACTGGTCCCATCACCCATCTAAAACCCTCTGACCTGGTCAAGAGCTAATGATATCAGGGATGCTTATAATGCCCTCGTTCTACCCACTCATACTGGTTCTATATCATATGTAAACCATTGTTTTACCCCTTTGTATGTAATATTGAAAAGTACAAAAAAAAAAAATCCTCCCCAAAAATATATAGCTAGGACTTTGATCCAGTATGTGAACAGATTCAGATTTTTAAAAGATTACATTAGTTGGTGGAGTAATTGGTAGCGTTTAACCCCTTACGGTGACATGTCATGATTCCCTTTTATTCCAGAAGTTTGGTCCTTAAGGGGGTTAATCTCCAGATTTCTAACTTGTTTTATATCTGTACAGAAAACAGGATATATGCTGGAGCTTGTGAGGCAGCCATTTTGTCACACTCTTATTTTCCTGTTATGTCTTAAGCAGGCTCCTGCGTAGCAAAACAAGAAAGAAAAGTAACTACACATATTCACAAAGTGGCAGCCTGCCATAGTTGGAGAAGTCTATATTTATTTTATCCTTTGCTTTAACACAAAACTCGTGACAAAATCTTTTTCTAGGTTTTTTATTTTATTAATTTTTTTAAGCAAGCTGAGGTGCGTCATGGTTGTAGATTGGTCAATTAATAACATTACACCACATAATTGTGGGTTGCATCCGCAGAACATGGACAATTGCTGGCTATCTCACTAGGGAAGCAGTCTAGCGATGGTCATTGAATAGTTCTCAGGCTGCTAGATCACCTTGGGAGGCAGTCACAATAATCAATTGCATTAACTGTCAGTTAAGACAATATAATCACTGTGAACGGCTCTCTCCGCTACACTTAGCTTGCAGGCCAGAGTTCATTGTTGGCATTCGGATTAGGGTTACCTGGTGTTTGGCATATAGAGTAGGGTGTACACACATACTGTGAAATTTGCCAGAAAATAGTGTGTGAAAAATCTAAAATTAAATATTTTATTTATATAGCGCTAGCAAATTCTTTAGCGCTGTGCAATGGGACCAGCGGATCTGGGAGAAGTTGGTTGTGAAATTGTTCAAATCAAGGTGCCAAAATGCTCTTGATCAAATACCTGAGGTGATCTGCTTTTTACAAATATATATGTTTATATACGTCTATATACGTTTCTGTATCTGTTTTTGGATTATGTGACTGTTGTAGTCGTAGATTGGAAAAATTAGCAATTTTCACAGTCAGGACTAATAAATAATCTGTTTTTAATGGGTGTTTTGGTTAGTATTGTTATGTAAACAATATGTGCTTTTGTTTCATTTATTTCTTAGCTTTGTAATATTTTATTCATCTGTAATGTTGTGCTATACAAACAAATAGCGTATGAGAAGAAATTCCTGGAACGTGTTCTAAAAAAAAAAAAAACACACACACACACACACACCCCATGCGTCCATTTCAATTTTTGTGACTTGGTTATGAACGGTTTAAAGATCCTGCAGCTGCCATACCTGCATCTATGAAGCATTAGGGATAGAGAGACTGTCCTAGACAAATACGATTTATCCACCAATAAAAAGCCTCTCACTTTAATCAACAAGGACTGATCTTATCCCATAAACTGTGTTTGCCTGAACTGCGTTACATCCTGCACATAGCCGCAGGTAGTGATGTTGATAGGAGCAAGTAATGTATGCTGGGAACTTCAATGGCATGCACTCACTTATCATTTGTAGCTCTCCCCTTGATGGTTAGATCTAACAGTATGCAGTGCTGCTAGCATTTTAGATTCCTCTGATTACTGAATAGGGATCAAAAATTTACAATACAAAAATAAATAATTAACATAAAACTTATCAAAGGTTGATTCCACTGCTCATAAAAACATATTGGTTTTACACACTGCGGTGACCAGCTTTACAATACAACCAACTGTTAATATAAACCACCAAACATTATAAACGGTCAGTAAATGCAAGCAGTGTCGCCAATGGGAGCTATGGATTGGAAAGCGTTTGTGTGTGTGTGTATGTATGTCTGTAGAGTGTGTTTACATGTACAGTAGCAGTCACATTCAGGTTTTTTTTGCCCATATGTTTAGAAATATTAAAGGAGTAAAAAAACTTGATTTGCCTAATTTTATTTGTTTACTATACTGGGCTGCTGTAGTTTTACTACGCAGAAGGTGACATTTCAATAGCAATGCCGATTTGTCCCATCAGTATTATGTGATTCAACTTGATGTAATCAAGGAAATATTGTATGTCTGATTTTATTTCTTGTGATAGTTATTTAAATTTTGTTTTAATCTCATGCTTAATTCCTTTCTTTTAAAGCCAAATGACTTTTCGGTGTCGCTGAAAGCCCAAGGAAAAAACAAGCATTTCAAAGTGCAGATGAAAGACAGTGTGTACTGTATTGGCCAGCGCAAATTTACTACATTGGAGGAATTGGTAGAACATTACAAAAAGGCCCCTATATTTACCAGTGAGCAGGGTGAGAAACTCTATCTAATCAAGCCTTTGTCTTGAGGATGCAAAGTGGAAACGAGGGAAGGATTTCCAGGATTGGTGCATTCACTGAACGACTGAAAAGACGGCGGCTGGAAGCCACGGAACGTACCAAAGGCATCTTTTGGCCCAGTAGCAATCCTCCTGTATCACTATTCCCAAGTCCCAGCTGACATATTTTCCCCTTTTTAGAATTTAATTCTTCTATATTATTTTTATTTGCCACCACACTTTCTGTGCAGTTTCTCCACCCCCTTTTTTTCTACATTATGCCTTATTATTGCAACATATCAGATTCGGTGTAGAATTGTGTAACCTTCTGTAATCAATTATGTCCTGAGCAATGTGACTGTGGATTGACAAGAAAAGATCATGTCTGATATCTAGCATCTACATGCTGCTTCATTTGGGTAGGGGAGGGGTTCTTCAAGTATATGTTGGGTTTTTCCCTTCATTCCATGCTATGAACTATGAATTTTTAAAGTCCGCCTGGATCAAATGCTGTTCTCACTGTGGAAATGCTGTCTTCGGTTTCACAACCCCTATCAGACTGTACATTATGTCAGCTACAGAAGTGGGATGTGTGCTAACTGTCTTCTTTTCTTGTTATTATCCAAGACATTTCATATTTATTTGTTAAAAGAAACAAAAACCTTTGATTACATTTCACGTGGACTGTTCCTTAAAATGTTTTAATACTTACAACATACTTACAACATAAAGGTTGTTCATATGTTTAGCTTTTTATGGCCTTATAGGAGACTTTTAAAACAATGCAGTCTGCTGTTATAAGAACAGACTTGTGAATGTGCAGGTATAGAACTAGAAGATGCCTGTCTCTACAAATACAATAAAGACTCTTACTTATTGAACTTCCATATGATCCTCCATTGTGCTCAATTGATCTGAATGTACTGGTTCCAGAGTCGGCTCCATGTAGCATAAGATTTGGATTTCCATTTGGTTACATGTATGTGTATAGGAATTTTAAATAAAGGTGTGGACTGTTCAAGCCATTCCACAATTAAGGAGTACCTGCATGTACTGTAAGTTTGCTACGTTAAGAACAGACTTAAGATATATGGCCATAAGGTAAGCCAGGCGCTGTCTGAATAATTCTTATTGAATCTTGTTCCAATAAAAGCACACATTTATTACCTGTGCTACTGATGTGGTTTTGATATTGAATGGTAAGAAAATATACTAAATATACTATACCTCACCTTAAACACTTTCAGAGTTATTCAATAAAGTGAGGCATTTTGGAAATGTAACATTTAAGGCCAAAATAGCTTAATTGGAAGCATAGCAACTGACAGACAATATTTCCTGTTTGACTATTTGACTTTGTGAATAGCCCTTATGTTATATGTGATGTGCAATTAAACAATATACTGTGTTATACATGTGACTAGAAACTGTGGCCAATTTAGAGACATTGACAGAGTGCCCTTGCATAATCATTCATGGACAAAAGAAAAACCAAGCACTTGTTAACTTTCAGGTATAAAGAACACCTCTTTATTAAGTAGAATGTGATGAGAATGATAACATGAAGTACATTGCATTAGTGTGTTCTGTAACCAGTTGGCTGCCAAAGTCAAAAATCCTCCTAGACTATACAGCTAAAGTTGTCCTTCCTTCCTTTGTCCCTTTCCTTCCCTCCCTTCCTTTTATGCCCCCACACACTGGCACATTGTAAACCAATGTTCACTTTCAATTCATACAGTGACCCACAATGCCTGCTTGATGAGCCTTTGTGGATTAATTTTGCATTGCATTTGTGTATTGGAGGTTCAGCTAACCAACAGTTCAAAGTGAAACATAATGGTTTAAAGGGACAGTATAGTCACCAGGACAACTAGAGCTTAATGCCGTTGTTCTAGTGAGTATATTCAGTCTCTGCAGGCATTTTCATGTAAACACTGCCTTTTCAGAGACTCCTCCAGTGGCAGTCACTCAGACGGACACTAGATGTGCTTCCTGGGTCAGTCCAGCACAACGTGCAGCGCTGAACATTCCTCATAGAGATGGATTGATTCAATGCATCTGTATTAGGAGATGATGATGATTAGCCAGCGTGGCATTAGCCTCTACCAATGCTTTCCTATTAGAAAACATTGGATTAGCTGAGTTCAGCAATTCTGATGATCTCAGCCAAGGAGACTGATTGATTGGGGTTGAGCCAGTGCTGGCACACCCGTGTGGTGCTTGAATAAAGGTGAGTTTTTTAAAGGAGGGCAAGTGGGGACCAGCACCCTAAACAGTGTTTTTAATACTATAGGGTGAGGAATTACAGGTTTGTATTCCTGACCCTATAGTGTTCCTTTAAAGTTTAAGCTTATTTTATACACTCTGCTGGACCATACACTATTTCAACTTCCTTACAGACCTTTGTAGGGATTAAGACCTGTTTAAGAGCCATTATAAGCTATTTGTAACATGTAGTACTAGTATTTTTTTATCTATAATGTACATTTTAGATGTTCCACAGGTTTTCTGAATGTGTAATGGGAAATGTAACATTTAATTACATGCCATTCATATAAATAGATAAATGTGATCTTGGCTCAGTGCTGTGGTATATATTGACTCCTGGCGGTCACAAACGTGTTACTTTTAGAGTTGTCAAAAGGTAATGCTTTCATTCTGAAGGCATTGTGGGAATTGTACTTAGAGCAGAGAATCAATCTTTTTGCCACTCCATGAGTTTGAGTTTTCAAGGCGACAACTAGTTATCAAAATGACTCAAGACAAGATGGACAACTCTGGGCCTTGTATGTTCTTCCTTTATGAAGATGGTTTGAACCTGCACCGCTGTATAAATTAAGGACTTCAGCTACCTTTTGATTTAGAATCCCAGGTGGTTGTTGTAAAAGATATGGTGTCTTGTAGCTGGTACAGGAATTTGAAAGCTATAATAAGATATATTTTTTAATTTTTCGTAAAACTATCATGGAGTTAATATTGTCCGTGCCGATCTTCAAAAGGTTATCAGCATGTTCTCACGTTCGATTTAAGATCTCTAGAAAGCATGTACGTAAAACATGAGTAACCGTTTATCTTTAGTTCTTATTTTACCTTGAAAGCAGTGGTGTCTACATTTCTTTTTATTTTTTTTTGTTCCATCTAAGTCTTAAGTTTTTATATAACTGCACAGGATTCATTAATGTCTGCATTCACTACTGTGTACTAAAGTTTGTATTTTGTTGGCATTTGAGCATCAATTGTTCCATTCTAATCGCAATATGTGTGGCATGTAAAATAAATTTACATATAAGAAAAGTAAAGTGATTTATCTGTAATATATATATTTTTTTTTCTCGCCAAGTTATTATAAAAGAGTGCATATTGTGTGTCTTTTGGGGTCTTTTTTATGGTTCTTAATGAGGTCTAGTTGAAGGATACAATATTTTTGCTTTTTATAAATGGTAACCATTCTTCTTTTTAAATACTGTTAAACGATTACTCCAGCAACCATGCCCGCTTCTATATGAGAAACCTTTGATTAGACCTCCGTACAACTACGGTGAGCATACTGAGCGGTGCCGGGAGCTTTGCTCTGGGCTGAATTAAACTTTTGAATGTTTCTTTAGGGGGCATTATTGTATGCGAAACAAAAAAGGATTGGAGAAACCTGAACTGTAGACCACCCAAAAGAGAGAAAAAAAAAAAGGTTCTCCTACAGTGTGGTGTCCGGAGGGAATATAGATGTCTGTAACCAGGCACCATCTTCATTTGCTCCTTGACTTTTGTTCCTGTTTCTGTATTTCCAAAACCATTTTATGGAAGACGTTGCAATCTTTCATAACTGATCTTGCACTAATGCAGTGGGTTGTCTAGACATCCATTGTGCATCACACAAGAAGAGTCTGGTTCCCATCAATGGATTTAGAATACAGTCTTCATACAAGTTTATGGACATTCTATGTTTATGAAAACCTCAAACATGACTGTTTTTTTAAGATTCTTACTTTATTAGCCAATTTGTGTTAAAGGGACATGTTTTTTATTGGGGCAAATATACTAAACTTTTTTTTTTTCCCTCTCGTCTTTCTTCTGTGGGCTGTAGAATGTCCCATTTAATTGCAGGGAGTTGAGAGAGCTAGCCATATTTAGAAAAACCTCACCGTCATGCATGGTAATGTAGTAAAAAGGCAGAAAATAAAAGGTCTTCCTCTTAGACAATAGATCTCTTGAAGAAAGATACAGCACTTCTGAACTGTCTGATGCTCTCTCTGGCTGTCTTTAGCCTCTCATCTAACCATTGTAGGCTGGAAATAACACCCATTTTTATGCTTTATAAGGGTCTTGAATTAAAAAAAAAAAAAAAAACATTAGATGTTCCTGAATGTCTAACATAGGACAGATGCAACAGTAGAGAACCACCTGTAGACTAGTAAGGGGCTCATTTAGTCAGAAGTCTCCTATACTGGTCTGTGAAGTCTGGTCTTGTCCCATAGCCTTCTGTCCAGCAGATGGTTTTTCAGCTATGAGATTTATTTTTAACAGCCACGTTCAGTTTTCGAAATAGTTCTCCACGTTGTACTCTTGTGTCACTGAGAGTTTTGGTAAGTAATGGTTGCACAATTCAGATGAATTTGGAACAAAAGAGGAAGTAAAATGCTGTGTGTCTGTGTCCGGCCAGGGGGAAGAGAGAAGCTTAGTGCAGCAACATTTCTGGCAGTTTGTCAGTGTCCCTACACATACAGTAGCTTTACAGGTTCTCATTACATCCTAACCCAGGGATAGGAAACTTTCAGCACTCTAGATGTTGTGGACTACATCCCCCATAATGCTCTTACACCCATAATACTTGCAAAACATGGGGAGTGCTAAAGGTTGCCTATGCGTGTCATAACCTATGCAGCAGACATAGGTTGGTTGTGGTGCCAATCTAAACTAGAAGATTGGATGAATTGTTGGTGCTGCCGGTGAAATCACGTGAGATTTGTATTTATTTTTTCCTCCCCTATGAGTTCTAAGACAAAAATATCTGATGCATGATGGGATTAAAAAATGCTGTGATACAATCAATCTGTTAACATATGATCATCCCAGAAGCCGTGGTTAGACGTAGATGGAAGTTTAATATTCATGAGATGAAAGAAGGCATCCCCAAATGCAAAATGCAGTGTCACAGCGTTTTCAATCATTCCGACAAAGTTTCCAGCAGTAAAACTGGTCTTTTATTTCTTTCATCTAGGTGGTCTTAGGAAATTGATATTTCTGCAAATACTAATTGGATTTCCTAGATTGTATTTATCCATCATTTTGATCTGTATATTAGTGTTCTAAAAGTGGTGTTTTTCATCGGTCAGTTTCTGTAACACCTTGAAAATAATCAAGCCAGAATAAAACATTAACTGAATGCAATTAAATCTCTGATCCCTGCCAACTGGAGGTTACCCACACCCCTCCTCCCCCAATATTCAAACAATGCTTCTGGCAAATCGAAAAATGGGGCTTCCCTGAACAACTGGCCAAATATTTAACCATATTATTTCTCTAAATCTGTGTTCTAGTAAAGAGGTCACCATGTTATAACGTGAACACCACTACTTTTTGATCATGGCAATAATTATATAGATACTCCATTGACAGATATTGTAAATTGTAGCATGCTTATACTGTGGAATCCAACCCTCACCACAAATTTGATTACGAATTTATCTTCTATTTGCATAATTAAATTGTTTCAGAGGTTCACTTTAATTCTATTTATTAACCCCTTAAGACCGCAGGACGTTCTATGCCGTCCTTATTTTGGTGGCTCTAAACGCCCCAGGGCGGCATAGAACGTCTTGCGATCTAATGTACTTACCCGGTCGCCGGCGATCGCGGTATGGGGGACTTACCTGGGAGCCCAGGGAGTCCCCCTCTGTCCTCTTCGGCCCCCCAGGGCCATGTGATCGCGAGGACCCCGCGATCACATGGACGGCATAGCCGTCCATGTCAATGCCAGCAGGGGGAGTGCCTGTAATGACAGGTACTCCCCCTGCTGTCTGAAAAATAAATGAAACATGTTAAATAAGTGTAAAATTAAATAATATATACTTAGATCATATATATATATTTATTATATATATGATCTAAGTATATATATATATATATACACATATATACATAAATATACATACTGTCTACGTGTATTTTAATATTAATATATACATAATTATATATATATATATATATTAATATCAAAATACACGTACAATGATATTGATTAAATATATATAATTTTCATTATATATTTATATATAATAAAAAAAATATATAAATATGTTAAAAAATAAAATTAAAAAAATAAATAGATAATATATAAACATGCGTCATTTCGTTCTAACTGTATATATTTTTTTTATTTTTTTTTATTCTTTATTTTTGTTGCGCATGAAGGTACATAGGCATTGAAAGACGCCACAACAGCGTACAAGTAGATTTTGTAAACAGGCTAAACTGTGGCATAGAGAGTAGCGCATTTTTAGTTTGTAGTTACAGGCTAGTTTGCAGATAAGCATACAACATTAACAGGTTCACGCTTAGACAGTAAGTATTGTAGGTTTGATCTTTTGTATAGTGAAGTAACGACAAGTTTAGTTATGCTCAAATTGATGTGCATGTGACACTGCATTCCCAACTATGGTAAACAGTTATATTACAGTAAGCAGGATAAACCATGTATTAGGGTGTTACTTATGTGATGGAGCTAAGTGTCCCAAACAGGCATGGTGAGTATACTCGTTGTCTTGGGTGAGGGGAAACAGGCTTAAGTGAGGCCACTGGGGCAGAGCTGTCTTGCTGTTATGTGTCCATGCGGGCCCCGGCAGGGAGAAGTTGGTGGGGGCAAGATGCGGCTGCATGCTTCGTCCATGAGAGTCTATTCCCAGATGCCAGGAGGTGAGTAGTCAGCTCCCATGTTACCCGGTCTGCATCAGGCTGTGGGGAACTCCGTGCATGTGTCGCTTGGACAGGCGATGATTCATGAGTCCCCTCCAGCCATTATCTCGGCTAGGGAGGTGCGTGTTGCAGAGGGCCCGCTGGATTTCTTGGTGTCCTTCTCTCTTTGGTCTGAGGTCGCTGTACCATTGTTCAGACAGCTGTTGTGGCATATCGCAGGAGTGGTTAGGCAGGTGCTCTGGGTCGCCGCCATCTTGGGCTGTGGGCCTTGCGTGTTCAGCGCCCTTTATTCAGCTTGTAGGTCGGTTTGAGTGCGCCCCAGTGTGGACCGGGATAACACCCCCGGCCCAGAGGGGGGGGTGCAGGGGCCGGCAGGCACACAACATTCCAGCGTTAGGCAGAATAGTGGGGAGACAGGGTAGCGGCCGTCCACCCTGCCTCCCCTAGAGTAGGCCGCGGCCTCCGAAGTCTCGGGCCTCCCGTGGGGGGGCCCGCAACTCCCGATCTCGGGGTCCGCTACCCTTCCCACATCTGAGTGAGTAGTGTCTCGCTGTTTGCGGGTGTGGATGGCTGCTTGTTATGGCCCAAAGGCCTGATTTCTCAGGAGCTCCTCCGCCATGCGACCGATCAGCACGGCGGTCCGGCCCCGCCCCCCTAACTGTATTTTAAAATTAATATATATATATATATATAGATATCAAAATACATGTAGAACGAATAAATATATATATATTTATATACATAAGTATATACGTATATATCCCTATATATAAATAAAAATAATAAAAAAAATTATATATATATATATATATATATATATATATATATATATATATATAAACCAAAAATTGAAGACAGGAGCACTCTCTGGGAATTTCAAATTTATATTATCAAAAAATCACCACCTCTACATCAACGTTTCGACCCTTCAGGGCCTTTATCAAGATAATAACAGTGTCAAAAAATGCCTATATATACAGTGAAACTAAATGTATAACTTACCCCATCTGTGTGAAAAGTTTTCTATCCACTTCCGTGTTCCGTGACTGTGCGCATGCGTATGGACGTGTATCCGTGCGTGATGACGTGCTCAAAATGCGACCCGGTGCGCCTGCGTGTAAACGTGCAGTAGTGCGTGCTGACGTGATAATAACGCGCACCGGACACCTACTGTGTCTAAACAACTGTTCCCATGGATACACCCCCGTGACATGCATGTTACAAGGAGGAGAGAAATACTAAGTCCAAAATAGACCAGCCGAGAATTAAGTACATATACAAGCCGAGGAGATCATACAATCCAATTAGTTACCCATGCTAAAACCCTGACTGTACAACTGCCCTAAGTCCTGAAATCAAACCTAGATAAAGTAGGAAATGTGCCAACGAACTAAGTTCGAGAATCTATAACAAAGAAAGAAAAATGTGTGTATATATAAAAAAAAAAAAAAATCTTCTATATGAGCCTGTGTGTCCAGTGTAAATCAGTGTAAAGTGTATGTACAAAGACTAATGTGTATGTAACAATAGTAGTGTAAACCCTATGAAATCGGTGACAATCCAATCCAGTGCCCCACACACCGATTTCACCGATTTCATAGGGTTTACACTACTATTGTTACATACACATTAGTCTTTGTACATACACTTTACACTGATTTACACTGGACACACAGGCTCATATAGAAGATTTTTTATTTTTTTTATATATACACACATTTTTCTTTCTTTGTTATAGATTCTCGAACTTAGTTCGTTGGCACATTTCCTACTTTATCTAGGTTTGATTTCAGGACTTAGGGCAGTTGTACAGTCAGGGTTTTAGCATGGGTAACTAATTGGATTGTATGATCTCCTCGGCTTGTATATGTACTTAATTCTCGGCTGGTCTATTTTGGACTTAGTATTTCTCTCCTCCTTGTAACATGCATGTCACGGGGGTGTATCCATGGGAACGGTTGTTTAGACACAGTAGGTGTCTGGTGCGCGTTATTATCACGTCAGCACGCACTACTGCACGTTTACACGCAGGCGCACTGGGTCGCATTTTGAGCACGTCATCACGCACGGATACACGTCCATACGCATGCGCACAGTCACGGAACACGGAAGTGGATAGAAAACTTTTCACACAGATGGGGTAAGTTATACATTTAGTTTCACTGTATATATAGGCATTTTTTGACACTGTTATTATCTTGATAAAGGCCCTGAAGGGTCGAAACGTTGATGTAGAGGTGGTGATTTTTTGATAATATAAATTTGAAATTCCCAGAGAGTGCTCCTGTCTTCAATTTTTGGTTTATATGTCTGCTGGGATGCACCCGGGTACAAGTCTGTGGATTATTACTATTGGAGGTTGAGTGCCAGAGGTTGGATCTTTTTATATATATATATATATATATATATATATATATATATATATATAATACTACGTATATATTTAAGGAATAATTTTACATAATTAGGTCATTTCATTAATTACAATTTGCAGGACCTGCCTGCCAACCCAGGCCGAAAGTTCAGGGAATTAAATTTTCTAGCACTATATTTAACCCTGTAACTTTCCAAGACACCATAAAACCTGTACATGGGGGGTACTGTTTTACTCGGAAGACTTCGCTGAACACAAATATTAGTGTTTCAAAACAGTAAAATATATTACAACGACGATATCTTCAGTGACAGTGACATTTTTTGCATTTTTCACACACAAATGGCACTTACACTGACAATATAATTGTTGTGATACGTTTTACTGTTTTGAAACCCTAATATTTGTGTTCAGCGAAGTCTCCTGAGTATAACAGTACCCCTCATTTACAGGTTTTATGGTGTTTTCAAAAGTTACAGAGTCAAATATAAGGTTTGCGTTTCAGTTTTTTCACATTAAAATTCGCCAGGTTGCCTTTGAGACCGTATGGTAGCCCAGGAATGAAAATTATCCCCATGATGGCATACAATTTGCAATAGTAGACAACCCAAGGTATTGCAAATAGGGTATGTTCAGTTTTTTTTAGTAGCCACTTAGTCACAAACACTGGCCAAAATTTGCGTTCAAATTAGTTTTTTGCATTTTCAAATATTAACACTAAATTTGGCCAGTGTTTGTGACCAAGTGGCTACTAAAAAGACTGGACATACTCCATTTGCAATACCTTGGGTTGTCTACTTTTGCAAATGGTATGCCATCATGGGGGTAATTCTTATTCCTGGGCTACCATATGGTCTCAAAGGCAACATAACCAATCTGGCGAATTACAATGTGAAAAAACTGAAATATGTAACATGCTATATTTGACCCTCTAACTTCCCAAAACACCATAAAACCTGTACATAGGGGGGTACTGTTTTACACGTGAGACATCGCTGAATACAAATATGTGTATTGTATTGCAGTAAAAGCAAACAGTATTTTGACATTCACAGTTAAAAGGTCACGTAGAACTAAACATTTTTTTTAAATTCTTATTTTCTTCCATTTTTGTATATTTTTTTCATATTAAATTATGTTCCATACCTAAATATTTGATGTTAAACGAAAGCCCTGTTTCCCCTGAATAAAATGATATATAATAAGTGTTGGTGCATTTAACCCCTTCAGGACGGAGTCAATAGTGCACTTTCTGATCAAAACAAAACGTAAACAAAAACTGGAATTTGCGCTATATGTCTGTTCAACCGTAATTCACCGCTGTCACATTAAGTGCACCCACACTTATTATATATCATTTTGTTCAGGAGAAACAGGGCTTTAATTTATCAATAACTATTCATATATGGAACATAATTTATTATGAATAAAATGTAAAAAAATGTGAGAAAATAAGATTTTTTTTTTTAAATTTGTATTTCCGTCTGCCATTTTAGCTGTGAATGTCATAATACTGTTAGGTTTTACTGCAACAAAATGCACATATTTGTAATCAGCGATGTCTCACGAGTACAACAGTACCCCCCATTAACAGGTTTTATGGTGTTTTGGAAAGTTACAGGGTCAAATATAGAACGTTCCATTTTCAAATTGAAATTTGCCAGATTAGTAATGTTACCTTTGAGACGGTGTGGTAGCCCAGGAAAGAGAATTACCCCAATAATGGCATACCATTTGAAAAAGTAGACAAGCCAAGGTATTGAAAGTGGGGTATGTTTAGTCTTTTTTAGTAGCCACTTAGTCACAAACACTGGCCGAAGTTAGCGTTCATATTTGTTTTTGTGTGAAAAAAGCAAAAAACGAATATTTGGCCAGTGTTTGTGACTAAGTGGCTACTAAGAAAGACTGGACATACCCCACTTGCAATACCTCGGGTTGTCTACTTTTGCAAATGGTATGCCATCATGGGGGTAATTCTCATTCCTGGGCTTACCATACGCTCTCAAAGGCAACATAACTAATCTGGCAAATTTCAATGTGAAAAAAATGAAATGCAAGCCTTATATGTGACTCTCTAACTTTCCAAAACACCAAAAAAACTGTACATTGGGGGTACTGTTATTCTCGGGAGACTTCACTAAACACAAATATTAGTGTTTTAAAACAGTAAAACATATTACAACAATAATATAGTCCATAAAAGTGCTGTTCGTTTGTAAAAAATGCAAAAAACGTCACTTTTACTTAAAATATCATCGTTGTAATACAAGTTACCAGTTTGAAACACTAATATTTGCGTTCAGCAAAGTCTCCCGAGTAAAACAGTACCCCCTATGTACAGGTTTTATGGTGTCTTGGAGAGTTACAGGGTCAAATATAGTGCTTGTGAATTAAATTCTCTGCACTTTCTCCCTGTGTTGTCAGGCATGTCAATCAAATTTTAATTAATCAAATCACATAATTATGTTAAAAGATTACTTAAATATACATGTAGAATTTTAATATATATACATATATATGTAATTAAATTCTACGTGTATACTAATGTAATCTTTTATGTAATTATATGTATTTATCTATATTTATATATTTGTGGTTATTTGTATTTTATATATAAATAGATATATATAGAATGTCATTCTAAGTGTATTTTGTTACCAATATATATTAATAACAAAATACAGTTAGAATGAAATTACATATGCATATATAGTTTATATAAAATTTTGTTTCAATATTTTATTTATTTATTTTATTATTTTATTTATTTATTTTAATTATACGTATATATATAATATATATATGTAGATCTATTATATATATAATATATATACATATTATATATATATATATATATATGTAACGTCATTCTAAGTTTATTTTAATACTAATTTATATACTTATATTAATATTAAAATACATTACGTATGACGTTACATATATATATAATATGTATATATATTATATATAAATAATATATATACATATATTATATATATAAAAATGCATTTAATTTATTTTATAATATGTTTAATAATTTTTTTTTTTACACTACCTACCAGCAGGGGGACTGTCTAATATTTTAGACAGTCCCCCTGCTGGCAGATCCATAGCCAGCTATAGGGGGCCATGTGATCGCTCTTTGAGAGCGATCACATGGCCCCCGGGGGCCTCATTTGCCGGAGGGGGGCTGCCTGGGCTCTCAGGCAGCCCCCCAGAAGAGGATCGCGGCGGAGGTGAGTAGTTGCTGGCTCCTGGGGGCTGCAGCCGTTACGGCGTTCCATGCCGCCGCAACGGCTTTAAAGCGCGACGGCATGGAACGCCGTGACGGCGTTAAGGGGTTAATATGAAAGAGGTGAATTACGGTTGGACAGACATATAGCGCAAATTCCAATTTTTGTTTACGTTTTTTTTTTATCACAACTTGTACATTTGGCTGCGGTCTTAAGGGGTTAAGAGGCGGAGGGGGATTTAGATTCTGCTTATTGTTATTTAGGACTTCGTGGTGTTATGGGTCGAGATAGGGTGACAGGGTTATAGAGGCATGTAATTCCTCTTTTATATCAGCTAAAATGATCAGATCTATTGAGCTGTCTGAATAGCTGAAATAACAGATGTTACAAAACGAAGTTAAATTAGGCATCGGAAGGTAATTGTACTGCAATGAAGTGTTATCAGTTCTAGCATAAAATAATTTCTAAATGTAAATATTAGTTAAAGCTTTAGAAGTACATGTAATTACATTAGATATTCTGTATATAAAGCAATAAATTGCAATTCCATTTTTATGCACAGAACATTTATGCCAAAAAAAAGAGAGAAAAAAAAAAATGTAACGCCCAACGTGGGGCTCGAACCCACGACCCTGAGATTAAGAGTCTCATGCTCTACCGACTGAGCTAGCCGGGCTGCTGTTTTCCCTCCCCCTCAAAAAAGGTCTGTGTGCATGTGTAATGATGAAACTAAATCCAGATGCAGTGTCTGCTTTCTTCAGCAGAAGAGGAGGAAATATGACATCATACATTGTAAAGCATTGGTGGTTCAGTGGTAGAATTCTCGCCTGCCACGCGGGAGGCCCGGGTTCGATTCCCGGCCAATGCATCATTTGTTTTTCTTTCCCCCACCATTGATATGCATGTTAACCCCTTAAGTCCGGCGGACGTATATTTACGTCCTTTTAAAAGCGGCTCTAAACGCCGCAGGACGTAAATATACGCCCGCCGTTCTTTTTTAACTTACCCGGTCGCCGGTGGTCCCACGCCGGCGATCGCGGTTGGGGGGACTCCCAGGGAGCCCCCCCGAGGCAGATCTGCCTCCTCCGGTCCCTCCCGGTCATGTGAGAGTGAGGTCCTGAGAGTAATGACAGTTGGTCCCCCTGCTGGCTGAAAATAAAATAAAGTTAAAAGTGTAAAAAAAAAAATATATATATATACTTAGATCATATATATATATTATATATATATGATCTAAGTATATATATATACACACATACACATACACCGTCTAGGTGTATTTTAATATTAATATATATATAATTATATATATATATATTAATATCAAATTACACGTAGACTGATACTGATTAAATATATATATAATTATTGTTATATATATATTTATAAATAATATAAAAAAATAAATATGTAAATACGTAAAAAAATTAAATAAAAAAAATAATTAAAAATAAAATATTAAAAAATATATAGATGTGTTTTATTTCGTTCTAACTGTATTGTGATATTAATATATATATATTTATATCGAAATACACGTAGAACGAAATAATATATATATCTATATACATAAATATATACGTATATATCACTATATATATATACCTATATACAAATAAAAATATTTAAAATATATATATATATATACGTATATATACACATATGTATATATATATATACATATATTAATTCTACACATATATTTATGTAATAATTTTACATAATTAGGTATCCTAATTAATTACAATTAGCGGGACCTGCCTGACAACCCATGCCGAAAGTATAAGGAATTTAATTTGCTAGCACTATATTTAACCCTATAACTTTCCAAGACACCATAAAACCTGTACATGGGGGGTACTGTTTTACTCGGGAGACTTCGCTGAACACAAATATTAGTGTTTCAAAACAGTAAAATGTATTACAACGATGATATCGCCAGTAAAAGTGACGTTTTTTGCATTTTTCACGCACAAACAGCACTTACACGGACGATATTACTGCTGCAATACTTTTTACTGTTTTGAAACACAAATATTTGTGTTCAGCGAAGTACCCCTCATGTACAGGTTTTATGGTGTTTTCAAAAATTACAGTGTCAAATATAAGGCTTGTGTTTCATTTTTTTCACATTAAAATTCGCCAGATTGCTTACGTTGCCTTTATGACCCTATGGTAGCCCAATAATGAAGATTACCCCTATGATGACATACTATTTGCAATAGTAGACAACCGAAGGTATTGCAAATGGGGTATGTCCAGTCTTTTTTAGTAGCCACTTAGTCACAAACACTGGCCAAAATTGGCATTTTTTGCATTTTTCACACACAAACAAATACTAACGCTAACTTTGGCCAGTGTTTGTGACCAAATGGCTACTAAAAAAGACTGGACATACCCCATTTGCAATACCTTGGGTCGTCTACTATTGCAAATGGTATGCCATTATGGGTGTAAATTTATTTCCTGGGCTACTATACAGTCTCAAAGGCAACGTAACCAATCTGACAAATTTCAATTTCTAATGTAACACGCTATATTTGACCCTGTAACTTCCCAAAACACCATAAAACCTGTACATAGGGGGTACTGTTTTACACGTGAGACTTTGCTGAATACAAATATGTGTATTTTATTGCAGTAAAAGCAAACCGTATTATGACATTGACAGTTAAAATGTCATGTAGAACTAAAAAAATAAAAAAAAATCTTATTTTCTCCCATGTTTTTCATATTAAATTATGTTTCATAGCTAAATATTTGATATTAAATGAAAGCCCTGTTTCCCCTGAATAAAATGATATATAATAAGGGGGGTGCATTTAATATGAAAGAGGTGAATTACGGTTTGACAGACATATAGCGCAAATGCCAGGTTTTGTTTACATTTTGTTTCGTTCACAACTTGTACATTTGGCTGCGGTGTTAAGGGGTTAAATTACAACTTATATAGAGCTTTATAACAACAAAGTTATTAATGATCGTTGTCACAAGCCAAAACACAAAATTATTTTCTATGCACGTTTCTATGTTCTATAGACATTTAGATATGCTAAATCTTCCTGGGCAACAGCCAAGCTACTTATGAATTAATACTTTGTTCACCAAAAACGAATATTTTTTAAACTGAAAGCCATGTTTAAAAAAAAACAAAAAAAAAAAAAAACATCAGGTGAAAATAGGCTGTAACAATAGCAAAGATGAAGAATTTGCATACACTTTTTTTTTCTAACTTTGCTATAGTATTCTACTCACTTTAATTTGTTGTTTAGTAAATATACCCTTTTGTGTTACAAATGTTTTGCAGTTCGCTGTAAACGTCTTCCAGTTACAGATACTTGATGATACGAAAAATAAAAAAAAATTAAGAAAATGACCTCTATGGGTTTAAAAGGCATATTTATTAAAGTTTTAATGAGGTTTATGTTAGATGTGAATACGTAGCCTTAAAGTACTATCAAAATATATTGGTAATATTAAAATGTTTTTTATATCAGCATGTTTAATAAAAATGTAAATACACATGAGAAAAAATTCTTAAAGCAGATGTCACTTTTGTTTCCTTTCCATAAGCCCCTGTATCTTAATATTTATACTCCCTTCCTTACTACTTGCATTTGTTTATATTTTTTCTTTCTTCCCTGTGCCGAATCTCAATATCTGGCAGCCATTTTGTTCTCCTCTATCCATGATATTGGAAGTTTCCTTTCTGTGGGATCGATTTTCCTGATGGACTGTGGGTAATTTTGATTTGGAACTTAAACATAACCTTTTTTTAAGCTCTGCCCGTTGTCACGTTTTGTCAGCCTGACTGCTGTACATGAAGAAAAAAAGTCCCTACCTTTATTTATGTATTTAATGAAAACAAGAGTACTCAGGGAATTAATCAAGATATATTTAGGCACATGTAGATATAAAGAAACCAATTAGAGAGTTTATTTTTGGTGCCGGATAGGGTTGCCACCTGGCCGGTATTTTACCGGCATAGCCGGTATTTGAAGCTATGTGGCCATTGCCGGTATTGCAAAAATACCAGCAATACTATAGCCAGTGTTTTTCTTTGAAGAGAATGTTCTTCAATATCGGCACCGGCCACCAGGGTGTGCAGTGTTCTCAGGCCGTGCTAGGAAAACTCGGTGCTAGAGCTGTGTGGAGAGGTCTGAGGTGGGGATGTCGCAGTTTGTCCCTGCCCTCTTTACTAATAGAGTCCGCATGGGAGGAGTGGGAGAATGCTGCAGGTCAAGGAGGTGGAAGCATGGCAACAGGAGCTGATTCTTGAGAGCAGGTACTTGTGTGTGTATATGTATTCAGCAGTCTGTGTGTATCTGCATTCAGCAATCAGTGTGTGTGTGTGTATTCAGTGGTCTGTGTATGCATTCAGCAGTATATATGTGTATATGTTCAGAAGTCTGTGTATATATTCAGCAGTCTGTGTGTGCGTATTCAGCAGTCTGTGTATGTGTGCGTATTCAGCATGAATGTGTGCACTCAGCAGTCTGTGTGTATGTATTTAGGAGTCTGTGTGTGCGTATTCAGCAGTCTGCGTATTCAGCAGTCTGCATATTCAGCAGCGTGTGTGTGCACTTGGTGTGTGTATTCAGTCGTCTGTGTATGCATTCAGCAGTATATCTGTGTGTATATGTTCAGCAGTCTGTGTGTATGTATTCAGCAGTCTGTGTGTGCGTATTCAGCAGTCTGTGTATTCAGCAGCGTCTGTGTGCGTATTCAGCATGAGTGTGTGCACTCAGCAGTCTGTGTGTATGTATTTAGGAGTCTCTGTGTGCGTATTCAGCAGTCTGCGTATTCAGCAGCATGTGTGTGCACTCAGCAGTCTGTGTGTATGTATTCAGCAGTCTGTGTGTGTCTATATTCAGCAATCCGTGTGTGCGTGTATTCAGTGGTGCGTTGTATGCCTCAGCAGTATATATATATATATATATATGTGTGTGTGTGTTCATCAGTCTGTGTGTATGTATTCAGCAGTCTGTGTGTATTCAGCAGCGTGTGTGTGCCTATTCAGCAATCTGTGTGTGTGTACTCAGCAGTCTGTGTGTATTCAGCAGCGTGTGTATGCCTATTCAGCAATCTGTGTGTGTGTACTCAGCAGTCTGTGTGTATGTATTCAGCAGTATGTGTATGAATTCAGCAGTCTGTGTGTATTTATCAGTCTCTGTGTGTTTATTTAGTAGACTGCGTCTCTGTGTTTGTATTTAGCAGTCTGCGTGTGTGTATGTGTGGGTATACAGCAGTCTCTGTGTGTGTTTGTATTTAGTAGCATGTGAATATTTTCAGCAGTCAGATGGGAGAATGGTGAAAGAAATAGAACCATAATACATAATATAAATTTGTTATTAATGGTGTGTACACACATTGTCATATACTATATACACACAATGACATACACAGACATTATAGACACACACTCAAAGTATACAGACAATGACACAAGCTCAGACAACAGTAAGATCACACTTTTATACACATTTAGACAATGACAAACTACTATACATGTTAAATTACACGTGTTAAATTACTACATCCCACTTGTTTAATGTTCATAAAAATAACATTTTAAACAGAGTCAGACAGGTTGAAGTCCATTCCTTTCCCATTTTTTTGTTTGTTTCTTCACTTTCAATGCGGAGTTGCTTCCTTTGTATTATGAACATTATATTTTCTCAAAAGGATTAAAAAAAAAAAGAGCTTTAATCACGGGAAGCACCCATGTGCAGTAGTCAATTAACCGCTGGTTGTCAACATAACTAATATTTCAAGCGTGTTTTGTTGATATAACTGTAGTGAATAACTAGCAATTTTATGGCAAGACAGGAGGCTTCATATTTGCTTTATCTTTCTTTACTGAACCTCCCAGCAGCAAAGGAACAGTTAACAGTAATGTAAAAAGTTCAACCAATCAGATTGTATAACAGTATTATATGATGTCATCAAACTCCTCCCATATCCTCTTTCTTTGCTGCTTGCCTCCCAGGTGAGTCTGTTCCAATTACATAGCTCTTAATTTCTAACCAATATACTATATTCTAAACCTACAACTTCCGTATTACTACTGTTTTTAAGGTCTTAACTATTCTCAAACCATTTAATGTGCCTGTTATCCTTTATTACACTTACACTCAACATATAACACTTATCCGAATTTATTGTGTTTTCCCCTTTAAAACGAGCGGGGTTAACCCCGCACGTATTTCGTTGCTTGCGGCCGCGGTCTCTTCCAAGTGACCGCGGCTCTACTTTCAACTATTTTATTATTACTGCGGACTCCATTTCCCAAGAGTCTGCGGCTCAATTCCGCGGCTATTTTCCGCGCCATTCGGGTTTCCCGCCCTTTCGCGGCTATTTTCTGACGCGCTTCCTACTGCCCTTTCTTCTGGCGGCGGCCATTTTAAACCGTGGTTTTGCCTCAAAAGGACACAGATCGCTTGTCCCAACGTTGGATTTGGTAAGTACCCTTACCTGATCGCTAATCAACAATTTAAAGTGCCCACTTTGTATACTGAATTCTCATTATACTCATTTGTGTTTCATTAACAGGCTATATCTGCTGTATTCTCCATTTCTATTAATAAAGAAGGCCTTGTGGGTGAACCCCACCTTTTTATCAGCTCTAAATTGTTACTCATTTTATCTTTATTGTGGGTGACCCCCACCTTATTCTTTTATTATTCAATCTCTAACAAGTGTTTACACACCATTACTTCAGTGAGTGACCCTCACTGGTATAACATATATTATTTAAAGTGCATCACACTTTACTACAGACAGACATACACCTTTTAATAAAGGGTCTAACTATTTGTGTGGTAACCCCACCATTTCTTTGGTACAGTGGTTCAACCCACTTCAATAAATTAGTGGTCTTCCCCACTATTGTGTGCCGCCCTTTACACCAACTGCGTTGATTTGGGTGACCCCATCTTTAATCCACTAAACACTTTGGGTGAACCCCATTTCAATCTGATCTCAGATTATTTGTTAACTCATTTATTAAAACTAAAACATGTCTGTTAATAATGAACCCGCAATGTCTCAATAACTTAAAGCCTGGCTAGTCTCCACAATAGCCGAATCCATCTCTAAGGCGTTAGCAGCCTTCCATGAAAAAACTGGCGATATCAATCCCATCACTCACATACCCTCTGACTCAGAGGACTCTCAGCCCTCAGACCAAGAACCAACTCGCAAACGCCCTTGGAAAGGGAGTAGTATTTCCGCGGGCAAGGGCAAGGCTCCTGCCAAGTCCCTGAAATTATCATTCAATCGCCCAGCACAAGATATTTTTGACCCCTTGGAGGGTTCTACATCTCATAGGGGTGATGAAATTCAAGACTACTTTGGCTCTTCTGATGAGGACCCCTCGGCGAATGTGCTAGGGGATACCTCATCGGAATTTGTCAAGGAGACCTTTATTACTCCAAAAGACACTGATACAATTATGCAAAAGAAACCCGAATCAGACATCCTCCTGGATGCTTCAGGTGCCCCCTTATTCGACCCTAGGGTCATTAGACATCCACGGTCGGCCGAATGGGCCCCACCGGACCATATTTCGACCTTTTGCAAAATGTGGTTACGCAAACCACTTGAAAAATAAATTAGGGCAAAACTCAATCGAGCCGAGTGCCCTAGACCTACCATTCCCAATAAGGTGGCTCTCACTCCAGAGTTTGATCCACTCTTTGTGACCTTCCTCACTAAGACGGGCAAGGGCATTAAACAAGGTCTTAAGACAGCCCAAGATAAACTCCTAGACATCGCAGGCCCGGTCATTCAAATTTTTATTCTAGCTGACGAAGCTATGAATAGCGGTGAGTTTGCGGTGAGTTTGACCCAAATACTGTCAGAGAATGGGCCCAGAGAGCCTTATGTTTCCTAGGCAACGCAAATGTTGCCATATCCACTGAGAGACGCAGGGCGGCACTATACAAATTAGATGCTAAATTAGCTGATCTGAGCTCCCGAGAACTGGGACCAGAGGCCAACGGATTACTCTTTGGAGACTTATTCATGAGACCTCTCCAAACACGTAGCGGTATTCACTACCCTAAATAAGGCCCAATCCTCCTTAAGGAGAGTTTTTCGTTCCCAGTCAGGCCATTTTTCTGGGAGAGCTGGACGTTATAGAGGCCGAACGAACAGCAGAATTGCCTTTACAGGCTACAGGCCTCACCCGTCAGAAAATTATTGGCAGTCGGGTCAACCCCGACCATACCACAGGCAGTTATTCAACAATAGAGGATCTATCCGGGGACGTGGATCTGCCTCCTTACGTGGACGCACTGCTTCAGGTAATAAACCTTCCCTCTTTCAATGTACCTATAGCAGGTCGACTAACCCATTTTTTCCAACAGTGGGAACGGATTTCACAAGACCTATGGGTCCTAGACACAGTACAAGGGTTCAAAATAGACTTCCTTTCCATTCCCTTTCAGACACTCCACCTACACCACTACAGATGTCTACACCAGACAACCTGACACTTCAAACAGAATTACACAAGCTAGTAATAAAAGGGGCGATAGAGAAATCCCCCTTTCCACATACCTTTCTCAGCAACATTTTTCTGGTCCACAAAAAACTGGAGACCTACGTCCAATTATTAATCTGAAGGACCTGAATCACTATGTCAGGTACCGCCACTTCAAGATGGAGGGCATCCATCTTCTCAGAGACCTCCTTTGCATGGGAGATTGGTTCTCCAGATTCGATCTCAAAGATGCTTATCTCACAGTCCCCGTGGCTTACAATCATCGAGCCTTTCTTCAATTCCTCTGGCAAGAAGAGATTTGGCTTTTCACATGCCTTCCATTTGGTCTAAGTTCCGCACCATGGTGTTTCACAAAACTGATGAAACCAGTGATGGTGCTACTCCGATCACAAGGGATTCGGTCCATTATATATTTGGACGACATCCTGATAATGGCTCAAGATTTAGACCTCTAACGCCTACACACGGACATGACAACGGCCTTGCTACAAAACCTAGGTTTTGTAATAATTTTTCAGAAATCGGCCCTGAAACCTTCTCAGAAGGTTCAGTTTCTCGGATTTCTCATAGATTCCGTACAGGCGATATTGCAATTACCCTCCACAAAAATCCAAACTATAAAAAAAGACATTTGCAAATTGCTATCAACCCACCACATTCGCTTACGCGATCTGGCCCATATCATAGGCCTACTGTCCGCCTCTATCCAGGCCATTTATCCAGGACCCTTACACTACCGAGCCATGCAACGGCTCAAGACATACTATTTACACCATTCCACCTCCTACGATCAATACATCCACCTAACAGACGAAGTTCGTATGGAACTTCATTGGTGGCTCCACAACATGGAAGCCTGGAATGGCAAAGCCATCTTCGGATCCCAACCGGATTTCATTCTGGAATCCGATGCCAGTCTCCTAGGTTGGGGCGCCACTTGCTTCGAACGGTCCACAGGAGGCCTATGGTCCCCCTCCAAGAAAGCACTGCACATCAATTGCCTAGAATTGATCGCAGGATCTTTTGCAATTCGCAGTTTCGCAAAAGACTGCTTCAATTGTTCACTAGTACTACGCATGGACCACGTCTCTGCAGTACGTTATGTGAATCGTTTGGTAGGTTCCCGATCCAAGTTACTGTTGGACCTTACCAAGGAACTCTAGCAATTCTGCCTAGAGAGAAACTTATCTATCAGAGCGAAATACCTTCCGGGCACGGACAACCTAGTCGCAGACTGGTTCTCCCGCCATTGGAGGGACGTAAGCGATTGGCAATTGGCCCCTCACCTATTCTATCAAATTCACTGTCTTCGTGGCCCCCTCTCACTGGACCTATTCATATCTCGGCTCAATCGCCAGACGGAGGCCTTTTTCAGCTGGCTCCCAGACCCCCCAGTCCCGGGCAGTCGATGCATTTCTGCATCCTTGGCCGGTGACAGGCGCATATGCGTTCCCACCTTTCTCCATGATCCAACGCACCCTTTACAGGGTCAAAGCTCTAGTAGTAACGATAGTCATTGTCAATCCCCTATGGAGAGCCCAGACTTGGTTCCCAACCCTACTAGAATTATCTGCGAATTACCCAATTCTTCTACCTCGACTCCCCGACATCCTCAAAGACCCAACAGGGCTCTGTCACCCACTCGCCCTTCAGGGCCGACTCCAGCTTGTGGCCTGGACCGTTTCAGGGGATCCTGGAACGTGTCGGAATTTTCGGAGACAGCTCAGGCTCTCCTATGGGACTCATGGGCCCCAAGTACCAGACGAGCTTACCTCTCTGCATGGCGATCTTGGGCTGGCTGGTGTTTGGAAAGGGATACCGATCCCTTTTCAGCACCTCTGACCATTATTCTGAATTTCCTATCTACACTTTTCGATCAGGGCAAGTCTTACAGAACTATTAATGTTTTTAGATCAGCCATCTCTGCGGCCCACAACCCTATTGATAATGCATCAATAGGAAAACACCCTTCAGTCTGTAGACTTTTACGAGGAATCAGGCTAGCCAGACCTCCCTGTCCTAAATATTCTAATTTCTGGGATGTCACTCAGGTTTTCTCCCTTTTAGAATCATGGCCCTCTAATGAGAATCTGACATTACGCCAACTTTCTGCCAAACTGGCCTTACTCCTATGTCTGGTATCCTAAGAGTAATTCATCATCTGTCTTTTACCCCTATTTCCCGAATAGACAATCACTTTGCGTGGCGCTCTGCGTAAGGCATTATATAAATGCCACAACCTCTCTACGTCCCCCTACAGGACCCCTTCTTGTATCCTACGTCAAACCACACAAGCCTGTGTCGACCCCCACCATCACACGGTGGATCAGATGGATACTAACCCAAGCAGGAGTTGACTCTTCCTTCGGAGCGCACTCGGTCAGAGGAGCAGCTGCATCCTTAGCCTTTCATGTGGGTAGTTCCCTATCAGACATCCTGTCATCTGTGGATTGGTCTAGGGAGTCTACCTTTCGTACATTCGACTTCAAACCTATGTCACACGCTGCATCCTCTATCATTTTATAGCCTTAAACACAGCAAATATGAAGCCTCCTGTCTTGCCATAAAATTAGGGATTATTCTAGCTTTAGTGACTGAATAATCTAAATTTTATTAACGACAGGAGGCGAATATTTCCCCCCCCCTTCTTTATTCTCATTATTATTATACCCGCCCAGGTAAGTTACTATATATTTTCCAGTCTATCTGTTCCACACAATTCATACACCATCTGCCATAGGTTCACACCACAACACTTCTAACCTAGTGTTTGAAATATTCAACATTATTTTACAAGAAGTAATTACAGTTATTGTTCTTAACATGCATGCCGTAAAATTGCATTCATATAGTATGAGAACCTATACTCTCATGTCTTTTTTCTCTATTCCCTTAGTGTGAAAAATACCTACACTTGTACATATGGATTCTTCAATCACGCTGAATATTTACATGGTTGGCTACATCAGGACTTCAACTTCGTCCACAGTTCATCGTTACGGTTGACACGGTTGACACAGACATATCATCGGCCACAGCAAGAAAGAGGATATGGGAGGAGTTTGATGACATCATATAATACTGTTATACAATCTGATTGGTTGAACTTTTTACATTACTGTTAACTGTTCCTTTGCTGCTGGGAGGTTCAGTAAAGAAAGATAAAGCAAATATTCGCCTCCTGTCGTTAATAAAATTTAGATTATTCAGACACTAAAGCTAGAATAATCCCTAATTTGTGATGATTCCACCTGAATGATAAAGAGCCACCAAATCTATTTCCTTGTGATTTATTGTGCAGTAAAATTATGCACAGAAAAGCAAAAAAAAAAAAAGAAAAGATAAGATAAGTGGTTGACTGCTTTTGCTGATAAAGAAAGATTGACAGAGAGGAAGAGCAGTGGTTGCTATGATGTATGAATTCAAGCTGTATAGGAAGAGATTAGGAGATAGTTGATAATAAAGGTGTTTGTGGATAAAGGCTACAAAAAGTCACCCAGGCGACTTTATTTCAATTACAGCAGCACTGTCATAAGTAATTCCCCCCCCCTCCCTTCCCCCCTCAAATGCCCCTAGGTCCCCCATTTCACCCTTTTTAACCTGTTGATTTCTTGCCAGGACCTAGGTCCTGGGCACCGCCATCTTAGTGTGCCCACACTAGATAGCATAGTGAAATTCCTGCGCATGCCCAGTTTTACTTGGGAAGTTTGGCTAATCGTTCAATTGTCAGAAAGATAAATTAACGAATAGAAATTACAAAGAACGAACGGTCTTTAAACGAACGAAGACAGTTCATTCAGTTTATTACAAGGATTGAGCTCACGGCTCCCTAATTGTAATATGTAAAAAACCCTTCAGTGACAAAAGGTAACCTAAAATCCCCCCCCCCCAGCTCCCACCCATAAGCAGCGGAAGGGGGCCCTTCAATGATAAAAGGAGAGGGACCTACAGTCTTCTCCCCCTCCAGCCTCCATCCTCAGTGGGGCCCTTAAATTACAATGGGAGTGACCTTCTGTCTCCCCACCCATGAGCGACAGGTGGGGGCTAAATGTAAAACTAATCACCACCCCCCCACCCTCCCACAGTGACTAGGGGTCCCCAAGCAACTAGCCACTCCCCATAAAATTCTACCTACCCCCTCACTCTAATAATACTTAGGGGGGAGCAATAAACTAATTACCTAAACTTAAAAAAAAAAAATCATACTTATCATTAGATGTCTTCTTTTTCTCTTTTTAAAAAGGCAGAATAGAAATCCATAAATCCAATCGAACAAATAAAATAAAAAAGACCCAATCACAGCTACTCCCCCCCCAAAAAAAATAAAAACAGCTTTATAAGCCTTTCCCTACTCTGCAGAGCTCAGTTGGCTCGAAGCACTTGCTGGGTGAAAATGTTTGTTTTTCCCCCCAGCGGTTTCATTTTTGTGATTCCCCCCTCCCAATCCAACCTCCCCTCCCCCGATTTTTGCGATTGGGGAAAGGCAAGTTCAGCATAACAGTGCCGCTTTAATTGGCCTGGGTGCATGGCCCTGTCATTTTATCCACTCAACGTAAAACTTAGCTTTTTTGCTAAAATGGCAATGTTTACCGAAGTAAGTAAAAACATTTTTATTATACATTTTATAGCATTGGGGGACTTCTATAACCGGGAGCAGGGGCACTAAAACATTGTGAATAAAGGTCTGTATTATTAGCTTTTTAGTGTTCCTTTCATTAGAAGAATTTCTGAAAGCAAATGTGGACAAGGACAGAGAAACGTCACTGTAGAGCAGACTGTTAAAGCTCCAGGGACCTCCAAGTACCATAAAAACTTTGTGTTAATTAAGTTGGTATGGTGCCCTTCATGCTTCTTTAAACACACCAGACAGCCACTAGAGGTGCTTCCTCTACAATGACAGAGTAAAAACGGATCATATGAGGTTGCAGCTCATAGGAAAGAATTTAATTCAATGCTTTCCTATAAAAAGCATTTAGATGTGGCCCTCGCCATGCATGCGCATCCGTTTCAACTGCTCCTCTATGGGGATCTGTATTCCTAATCATGGGCGTCCGCAGGAATTTTTCCAGGGGGGTTCCCGGTTCATAAAAATGTTTTACTTTTTTATGAATGGGGAGCTACTGATCGGCTTAGAGTGTCAGCTGACCGTTCTAGCCAATCAGTGGCACCCCTACCCAGTGGCACTCTGTGCTTCCTGACACTCAGTAAATAAAAGACACATTAAAGACACATTAACACTAAGATTTTCTTTACCTGGGGAGATGAGAAGGGAATTGCAGTGGGGAAAGGGGGAGATGAGAAGGGAATTGCAGTGGGGAAAGGGGGAGTGAGGCAGGGAGGGGGGGGGGGGCGTGGTGATGGTGAGAGGGGGGGCTAAATACACTTTTATTCCCTGGTGGTCCGGTGGCCATTATATCCCATCTGCTGCTCTGCTTCGTGGTCCGGTGACCATTATATCCGGTCTGCAGCAATGTATCTCGCGAGACCCGTCAGAGCGTTGCCGTGGTAACCCGCAGCAATGCTCTGATTGGCCCGTTCTCGCGAGACACATGGTCAATGAGGCTGGATTAACCCTAATGTAAACATAGTAGTTTCTCTGAAACTGCTATGTTTACAGCAGGCAGGGTTAAAACTAGGGGGACCTGGCACCCAGACCACTTCATTGAGCTGAAGTGGTCTGGGTGCCCTGTAGTGGTCCTTTAACACTAAATGTATTTTTTTACTTACTAATTATTAATTATGATATACTCCCAATTGGAGCATTATTTATTAAAATTCCTTAATAGGAAACTAAACATAATTTATAATAAATGATAACACAACAGGGTACCGTTAGTATGACAATCTCACTCTGGATATAAGAAAGTTCTTTATCCATTGAAGACACTAAAATAATGAGAAACATTAGTAACCAGGATTCATCAATTATTTTGATCAATAATAATATAGCAAATTTTTTATTAATTTTTTGCCCATCTAAAATAATGCCAAGCAGGGAAACAACACGTTAATACCAATCACAATCTCAGTTACAAATAGTAACAACAGAAATTATTTTTCTTTATCCTTCGTTAATATACCCTGAATTATAACATCATATTACAGCAATAAGAGTACTGTGTATTATTACCAAAAATAAAAACATTATGTATATTTTTACCATGCACAATCATGAACACAACATGATTGCTACATACAATCATGAGATATGATTGCCCTATACTACCAAATAGATCTACATCATTGCAATACAATAACTATGCAGTACAAAAATAAAACATTATATCATTACCGTGTATCAACATGGACAACATGATTGCTACATACAATCATGAGATACGATTGTCATATATTACCAAATTGATCTGTATCATTGCAATACAAACCTATGCTGCTAAATCTCATTAATTCCATTTAAGATAAGATAACAACAAAAATATCTAACTGTGCAATCATACATATACTAAAAGGGACATCCAAGAATATATCAGGTATGGAGAGACAGCAGAACTCTTATCTCCTATGTAATTACTCACAGTTTGATTTAACGCTTTACAAACTGTAAAAAAATTATTACTGCACACATAACTTGATATCTCAAATAGTTCAACAATAATTTTGTATTAAACACAGTTTAATGTTTTTTGATATGATGCACTCCTATTGGAGGCTTATGCAGACTACATATTTAAATCATCCTATTACGTCTCTAAGTTCCCATGGGTTCTCACAAATGATCAGTCAATCAAATTTACTCACCTCATTGGACCAAATGAACACATTCCAGTTAGAATTTCCCGATATATACCCAACCTGTCACAATACTCTTATCCCCCTTGAAGAGCCGCCTCACCGGCGAAACACGCGTCGGGGCTCTGCTCTGCACTATACTCTATAACGATTACTTTAAGATATTTGTTTTTTTTCGTTTGTAATTAGATCATAGGCATTATGTCCCCTGCAAGACATATAGGCAGGGCATATGTATGACTCTGTTTTTCCTAAATCAGTGCTCACCTTAGACTGGCAGACAGTTTCTTATACAGAATAGGTGCCCTTGAAGGCACAGCTTAGCAATTCATAGGACGATTTCTTAAACAGCACTATTTGAGAAAACAGTCATGCATTGAACAATTCGAGACTGTCAGGCTGATTTCCTCGTTTTTATAGAGTTTCTAACCTAAGCATAGTTTCACTGATAGTTCCCTTCAAGGGAAACTGATACAATAGTATACTAAACTATAGTTAGTGGTTATATTTACTCTTTTGATACTTTGCGTATCTTAGTATTGCCAGTTTCATTTTCACTGGCATTTCTAAATCTACACTACAAATGTATTATACTAAGGCTCATGCTGTAATCCCAGAAACAATTAATAGACTAATAATTCAATTTATCTTACATATATCTCATTTTGGATTACTCTATATTAGTCCTTTTTTCCCGTTTTCTTTATACATTTTTTTTTTTTTTTTGTCTATACTATTGATAGTTTTAGAATTTAGTAATAATTTTTGGTTTATTTGTTGATTTTCAACAGCAAGCTTTTAAACAAATGTATTAAATGGTATTTTTTTTATTAATTGACACTTTTAGGCAAGTACCTTCCTATTCAATTACCTTTTACCTAGGGTTACCCCCTTTCCTATTGCCACAGCCTTTCTGATATTCTTAGTTCCTATCCCTTTCCCCATCAAAATACAATCTCAAAACCCAACAAAACAGCTGTGGCAGAATTCCTTAAAATGCAAAAACAATACTTAAAAAAAAAAAAAAAAATAGGGCTCAAACCTGAGGGACTTCAATGGTTTAGTTTTGCACAATGCTACCAAAAGTTTATTTACTCCTTCCTTAGGGGTCTCTGCAAACTATACAAGGACCTCAAATATTACATTGCCATTTTTACGGAGAATGCCATGATTAAAAACTGCAGGAATAACAGTGTTGTGACATCTGCAGATGTGAATGTGCTATTAAAAGATTTGCCAGCAATCAACAACATAGAAGATTATTGTTTTGACATAACGACAATTTTTAAAAGACATCTAAATTATAGGTTGACATTTATGGAACACTGTTCTTTACATGGCAGGATGATTTCAGACTGACTTACAACCCCATCTGCTTGACACACTTAATACACTGAACACAATTATAAACGCAACACTTTTGTTTTTGCCCCCATTTTACAAGAGATGAATGATGTGCTTACTCTGAATTCACTAGGGATACTTTTTAGACGGGGACAGTCCCAACAAACATATCTTTAAAAATAAACTTCTGAACCCATGTATATATTATACATTTTGGCACTGTGTAATTAAATGTTAAAAAATTATTTAAAAAAAATATATTAATTATAGCTGTATTGCTCTACCGTTTTGTTGATAGTTGTTTATAACCCGGGGGCACAGTATAGATAAATAAATCTTCATATTATCTACACTGAACAAAATTATAAACGCAACACTTTTGTTTTTGCCCCCATTTTTCATGAGCTGAACTCAAAGATATAAGATTTTTTGTATGTACACAAAAGGCCTATTTCTCTTAAATATTGTTCACAAATCTGTCTAAATCTGTGTTAGTGAGCACGTCTCCTTTGCCGAGATAATCCATCCACGTCACAGGTGTGGCATATCAAGATGCTGATTAGACAGCATGATTATTGCACAAGTGTGCCTTAGGCTGGCCACAATAAAAGGCCACTCTAAGATGTGCAGTTTTACTGTATTGGGGGAGTCCGGGGGTTCTGAAAACCAGTCAGTATCTGCTGTGACCACCATTTGGCACACGCAGTGCAACACATCTCCTTTGCATAGAGTTGATCAGGTTGTTGATTGTGGCCTGTGGAATGTTGGTCCACTCCTCTTCAATGGCTATGCGAAGTTGTTGGATATTGGCAAGACCTGGAACATGCTATTGTATACGCCGATCCAGAGCATCCCGAACATGCTCAATGGGTGACATGTCCGGTGAGTATACTGGCCATGTAAGAACTGGGATGTTTTCAGCTTCCAGGAATTGTGTACAGATACTTGCAACATGGGGCTGTGCATTATCATGCTGCAACATGTGGTGATAGTTGTGGATGAATGGCACAACAATGGGTCTCAGGATCTCGTCACAGTATCTCTGTGCATTCAAAATACCATCAATGAAATGCACCTGTGTTCATTGTCCTTAACATGCGCCTACCCATACCATAACCCCACCGCCACCATAGACCTCTTGATCCACAACGGTGACATCAGCAAACCGCTCACCCACACCACGCCATACATGCTGTCTGCCATCTGCCCTGTACAGTGAAAACTGGGATTCATCCGTGAAGAGAACACCTCTCCAACGTGCCAGATGCCATAGAATGTGAGCATTTGCCCACTCAAGTCGGTTACGATGATGAACTGCAGTCAGGTCGAGACCCGATGAGGATGACGAGCATGCAGATGAACTTACCTGAGACAGTTTCGGACAGTTTGTGCAGAATCTCTTTGGTTATGCAAACCGATTGTTGCAGCAGCTGTCCGGGTGGCTGGACTCAGACGATCTTGGAGGTGAAGATGCTGGCTGTGGAGGTCCTGGGCTGGTGTGGTTACACACGGTCTGCGGTTGTGAGGCCAGTTGGATGTACTGCCAAATTCTCTGAAACACCTTTGGAGACAGCTTATTGTAGAGAAATGAACATTCAATTGACAGGCAACAGCTCTGGTGGACATTCCTGCAGTCAGCATGCCAATTGCACGCTCCCTCAAAACTTGCAACATCTGTGATATTGTAGCCAGCCTAAGGCACACATGTGCGATAATCATGCTGTCTAATCAGCATCCTGATATGCCACACCTGTGAGGTGGATGGATTATCTCGGCAAAGGAGAAGTGCTCACTAACACAGATTTAGACAGATTTGTGAACAATATTTGAGAGAAATAGGCCTTTTGTGTACATACAAAAAATATTATATCTTTGAGTTCAGCTCATGAAAAATGGGGGCAAAAACAAAAGTGTTGCGTTTATAATTTTGTTCAGTGTAGATAATTTGAGGATTCATTTATCTATACTGTGCCCCCGGGTTATAAACAACTATCAACAAAACGGTAGAGCAATACAGTTATAATTAATATATTTTTTTTAAAGAATTTTTTAACATTTAATTACACAGTGCCAAAATGTATAATATATACATGGGATCAGAAGTTTATTTTTAAAAATATGTTTGTTGGGACTGTCCCCGTCTAAAAAGTATCCCTAGTGAATTCAGAGTAAGCACATAATTAGTTTATCTTCCGCTGCTCAAATTGCATTTAGAGCAGTGAGCCATGGGCAGAGCACATAAAAAAACACTCTGCTCGTTAGACTAGCATGACAACTGCTCAACCTGGCATGCATTCACATCAGGCTGACACTGCCCTATCATGGTTGGGCTTGTCTCCCTGCCAGTCTGGTTTTCACCATGGTGCTGCACTCTAGGCTGCAATGCTAGTTAATTCTTTCTTTATTTGCATAGTCCTGCACACACTGCTCAGTATTGAATTGTCTTTAAAACACGCTATCTTCTTTAATTTGTTAATGTCTACAGATACTGGTTATCAATCACCCTAGCCTGTAAAAACAATTCATACATAATATTGCAATTTTGGAGCTCTGGATGCTCTCATATTCACCATGCAAAATACTGTGAGTTAATGTTGATTCTAAATAGCTACCGTAAGCTTTCACTATTAACAAGAGCCCAGCACCAATCTCTATGTAATTGGCTGGGACCATGCCTATATTCAGAATCACTCTAAGTGTAATTCTAAAAATGGCCAGTAGATGGTGGCAACATACATCCATCTACTCTGTTATGTTCAGTAAAACCTGTTTCTAATTCCAGTATTGATATCAGCAGTGGGTTATCTTAGGGGTAGGGTTAGGGTTAGTGTAGGGTTAGATTTAGGGGTAAAAGTAGGGTAGGATTACACTTACTGTTGGGGTAGGGTTAGCTGTAGAGTTGGGGTTAGTGTAGGGTTAAGATAAGGGTTAATGCTGAGTATGGGTTAATGCTGTTTTAGGATTAAAGACAGTCTAGGGTTAAAGTTAAGGTTAGGCATATGGTTAGAGTTAGTGTAAGCATTGGGTATGGTTAGTATGGGGTTAGTGTTGACTATCAAAAATTAATGTAGATCCTAAATATATTAGGCATTAAACAATTATGAATCTATTTTGAGTTATTTTTAGTTAGTTGCACTGGATATGTAAAAAATCTCACCACCAAAAATTTATTTTTTTCTTATTATTATTCTTTTCCTCCCCATTTTTTTTAATTTTATTCACTAGCCTGCCCTAACTCTAACTCTAGCTCTAACCATACCCTACACTTACCCCTAAATCTAACCCTGATACCACTACTAACTCCAACCCAAACCCTAAGGAAACCCTTTGCTAATATTTGATTTTAGAAAATGGGATTCCTCATTAAAACAGTAGATAGTTGCCTCCTACTGCCATCTACTGTCTGTTTTCATAATTACATTCCACATAATTAAGAATTGAGTCTGCTTTCCAGCCGATTACACCTTGATCGGTGCTGGGCAGCTGGCAAACTCAAGACACCAGCCACAATTGGAAGTGGACAGACAGGGAGATCCTGCCAGGGTCAGTTCAGTAGATCTATTGAAGTCTCCATGAAGCCCAGAAACACACCTCTGAGCGCAGAGGCGTAACTAGAAACCACGGGGCCCCGGTGCGAAAATTGCCCTTGGCCCCCGCCCTATCCCCAGCCCCTCCATGTGCAGCAGGTATCCATTGATTTAAAAAAAAAATACAAAAGGATATTATTCTGCACTTATAAAATTATTACAGTCCAATAGCAGCTAAATCACCAAGTACGGTTGAAAGATGGTACAGCGCCTAAATAGTTCTTATTTGGATATATGCAACGACAAGGAAAAACTGATAGTGGAGTATATGAAAACTGGTGTTGATATAAATAAGATAAAATGTGCACTCACACTTTTATGGAGCTTCAATAAAGCTCCAAATTATGCGCCTGGGCGGTATGATCCCCGCCTAAGGATATAATGCAGTGCAAATTCTTCACGTGGTTGAAGAAGGTATCCGCATAAAAATAAAACAAAATAATACAAATCGTAGTATAGTGTAGTATATTGCGCTCTGTGTCTGTGAATCTGCATGTGTGGCAGAGTTTGTACCTATGTGTCGGTGCATCTGCATATGTGTCAGTTTTTGTATCTGTGTCTTTGTAATTTTATGTGTGTGTTTATCTGTATTTATGTCATTATTTGTATCTTTGTGTCTGTACATCCACATTTGTTAGTGTTTGTATCTGTGTATCTGCATGATTGTCAGTGTGTGTAAGTACAGTTGTGCTAAAATATTTGCTTACCTTGGTATAAATTGTGAAATATTGCATTGATTTAGAAAATATGACTGATCATGCAAAAAAAAAAAAAATTATTGAAGGATAGTGATCATATGAAGCCATTTATTATCATATAGTTGTTTGGCTCCTTTTTAAATTATAATGATAACAGAAATCACCCAAATGGCCCTGATCAAAAGTTTACATACCCATACAGACACACAAGGTGACACACACAGGTTAAAATGGCAATTACAGGTTAATTACCCCACTCCTGTGCCTTTTAAATTGCAATTAGTGTCTGTGTATAAATAGTCTAATAGTCAATTAGTTTTTTTTTAGCTCTCATGAGGATGCACTGAGCAGGCTAGATACTGATCCACGGGGAGCAGAAAATAACTATCAAAAGGCCTGTGTAACAAGGTGTCAGGATCGGGTCAGGGATCCAACACGCAGAGTACAAAGAGTAGCAGATACGTATACCGGTCCTTAGAATGGCCGGACTAACGTATAACTACAATAGAATGGTCAGAGACAAGCCGAGGTCGAGGAAACGAGAGGACAGGTAAGCGAGAGACAAGCCGAGGTCAAGGACAACAGAAAGGCAGGAGAGTAAACAACAAAGCCGGGTCAGAACCAAAAGACAAGTGAATAATAAAGCACTGTGTGACTAGGCGGACTAGAACCACGACAGGGCAATGAGTGAATGAGAGAACCACTGTTAAGTATCCTGGCTAGGGAGAGAAGACACGCCTCCGGCGAGTCCTGATTCGTCTCCCGAGATTTGAGTGGCAGGATGTTCCGGGTTGGCGTCATGACGTCTACCTCCGGTCTTCCTGTTATAAAAGGAAGAGACTCCCTCGCGGCCGGCGTTAGCACGACCGAGTGAACCGCGGGAGACCGAGGAGACATGGCGTCCGGACGGATAAACTTCTAAGTCTCTACCTCTCTCAAAGGTAGAGACTCCAGGTACCCTGACAGTACCCCCCCCCTCAGATACGCCCACCGGGCGGAAGGAGCCGGGGCGAGATGGAAAGCGGGAGTGAAATGCCCTGCGAAGACGGGGAGCATGAACATCCTCTTGTGGTACCCAACTCCTCTCCTCAGGACCATATCCCTTCCAGTCAACTAAATATTGTACTCGCCCCCGGGAGATACGAGAATCAATAATGGAGTTAACCTCATACTCCTCCTGACCCTCCACCTGAACAGGGCGCGGAGGGGCGATTGTGGAGGAGAATCTGTTACAGATTAGAGGCTTCAGTAATGACACGTGAAAGGAATTCGGGATGCGTAAAGTAGCTGGAAGAGCTAGACGATATGCCACTGGGTTAATTCGAGTCAAGATCCTGTAGGGACCAATATAACGAGGAGCGAATTTCATGGAAGGAACTTTAAGACGAATATTCCTAGTGCTCAACCACACTCTATCGCCCGGAACAAAATTCGGAGCCGCCCTTCTACGTTTGTCAGCATGTTTCTTAACCAGTACAGAATTGTGTAGAAGAATCTGTCGAGTCTGATCCCACAACTTCTTCAAATTGGCCACATGGACATCAACCGACGGCACTCCTTGGGAAGAGGAAACCGGGGGAAGAATGGATGGATGAAAGCCATAGTTCATGAAGAAGGGACTTGAATGCGTGGAGTCACAAACGAGATTGTTGTGCGCAAACTCTGCCCAAGGAATCAAACCGACCCAATCGTCCTGGTGTTCGGAAACAAAACAACGTAAGTATTGCTCAATCTTCTGGTTGGTTCGTTCAGCAGCTCCGTTAGACTGAGGATGATAGGCGGACGAAAAATTCAATTTGATGCCTAATTGAGAACAGAACGACCTCCAAAAACGTGAAACAAATTGGGAGCCTCTATCAGAAGTGATCTCCGAAGGAATCCCATGCAAGCGAAAAATCTCCTTAGCAAAGACCTCCGCCAATTCAGGGGAAGTCGGGAGTTTAGGCAAAGGTACGAAATGTGCCATCTTGGTAAACCTATCGACTACGGTAAGGATAACAGTGTGCTTTTTAGAAACAGGCAGATCCACAATAAAGTCCATTGCCACACAGGACCAAGGTTTGTCAGGAATCTCCAGCGGTTGTAGAAGACCACAAGGAAGCGAATGCGGTAGTTTAGTTTTAGTACAGACCACACAAACCCCGATAAAATCCTTAATATCCTTCCGTAACGACGGCCACCAGAAATCCTTGGAGATCAAAGAATACGTCTTGCGAACACCCGGATGACCAGCCACCTTACTCTCGTGAAGACACTGTAAGAGCTCCAATTGAAGTTCAGGGGGAACGAAAAGTCTGGAAACCGGAGTCAGTCTAGGTGCCAGATGCTGCAAGTTCCTTATCTGATCAAGTAGCGGAGAATGAACTTTGAGAGTAGTGTTAGCGATAATGTTACACTTGGGTACTATAGAGGACAAAACCGGTTCAGATACGGCAGCAGGTTCATATTGGCGAGATAAGGCGTCGGCTTTAGAATTCTTAGAACCTGGCCTATATGTGAGTACGTAGTTGAAGTGAGTGAGAAATATGGACCAACGAACCTGTCTAGATGATAGTCGTTTAGCCTCTCCAATATAGGATAAGTTTTTATGATCTGTCAAAATAGTAACAGGATGCAAAGTACCCTCCAATAAATGTCTCCACTCCTTCAAGGCCATTATAACCGCTAGTAGTTCCCTGTCACCAATGTCATATCTGCTTTCGGTACCTGACAATTTTTTGGAAAAGTATCCACAAGGATGTAATGGTTTATCTACACCCAACCTTTGGGACAGAACAGCACCTATACCTGTCTCAGAAGCGTCAACTTCGAGTAGGAAAGGTAGAGTAGTATCAGGGTGAACTAAAATTGGTGCGGAAGCAAACAACTCTTTGAGTGTCTTAAAAGCCAGAAGTGCTTCAGTAGACCAATTCTTAGTCTCAGCCCCTTGTTTGGTCATGTTGGTGATGGGAGCAATGATAGAGGAGTATCCCTTAATGAAACGTCTGTAGTAATTAGAGAAACCAATGAATCTCTGGATAGCCTTGAGACCCTTAGGTAAAGGCCACTCTAATATGGATTGGAGCTTCTCCGGGTCCATTTCAAACCCCTCCCCAGAAATCACATAACCAAGAAAGGTAGTTTGGGATTGGTCAAAGCTGCATTTCTCTAGTTTGCAGTACAAGCCATGCTGAAGAAGTTTGTGTAAAACCCTTCTGACTTGTCTGTGGTGAGTCTCAATATCCCTGGAATGTATAAGAATATCATCAAGGTATACAATCACACAGTCATCTTGAAACTCCCTAAGAACCTCATTAATAAGGTCCTGAAATACTGCCGGAGCATTGCAGAGACCAAAAGGCATTACAGTATACTCATAGTGCCCATATCGAGTATTGAATGCAGTTTTCCACTCGTCACCGTCGTGGATTCTCACCAAATTATAAGCACCTCTAAGGTCTAACTTAGTGAAAATTTTAGAACTTTTTAATCGATCAAAAAGCTCGGTGATCAAGGGAATCGGATAAACATTTCTGATGGTTATCTTGTTAAGACCTCGGTAGTCAATGCAAGGTCTTAAAGAACCATCCTTCTTTTTAACAAAAAAGAATCCAGCCCCAGCAGGAGAGGAGGATCTTCTAATGAACCCCTTGTCTAGGTTTTCACGAATATACTCTTCTAGAACTAAGTTTTCATTCGTGGACAAAGGGTATACATGACCCCTGGGGGGCATGGTACCAGAAAGTAAATTAATTTTGCAATCAAAAGGCCTATGTGGTGGTAAGGTATCAGCCTTTCTTTTGTCAAATACTGCCTTTAAATCTTGATACAAGGACGGTATCTGTACTTTGGTAGAGTCAGTAGCGTTATTAAGTGAGTTGACACTACAAAGAGGTGACACTTTCTTTAAACAATTCTCTTGACAATTCTGACCCCATGAAACTATTTCCCCTGATCTCCAATCTATAACGGGGTTATGTTTCTTAAGCCAGGAGTATCCCAGGACTATGGGAACAGAAGGGGATGAAATGAGTAGTAGGGATATTTCCTCCTTGTGTAGAATACCAGTAGTTAAGTAAAGAGGTGTGGTCTCCCGGAAAATCACAGGCTCAACTAAAGGTCTACCATCAATGGCTTCAACAGCCAAGGGTGTCTTCCTTAACTGGGATGGGATAGTGTGTTTGGTGAGAAACTTTTGGTCGATAAAACTCTCAGCAGCGCCGGAGTCTATCAATGCCATAGTTTCTAAAGTTCCCTTCTCCCAAGTTAAAGAGACCGGTAATAGGAGTCTATGTTCTTTGTAGTTATGAGTAGAGGACAAAATCGAAACACCCAAGGTCTGTCCTCTAGAGAAACTTAGGTGCGAGCGTTTCCCGGACGGCTGGGACAGCTCAAACGTACATGACCTCTGAACCCACAATACATACACAGTCCCTCTCTTCTCCTGTACTGTCTCTCCTCCTCTGAGAGACGAGTAAGGCCTACCTGCATAGGTTCTGAAACCTGTGGATCTTTGGTTTCAGAAACTTGAAATGATGGTGCTAGTCTAGAGAAAGATTTAGCGGTTCTATCTCGAGTATTCTGTCTCTCCCTTAGACGTTCGTCAATACGAGAGATAAAGGAAATTAAGTCCTCCAGATTCTCGGGAAGCTCTCTTGTCGCTACCTCATCAAGTATTACATCAGATAATCCATTTAAGAATACGTCTATATAGGCCTGTTCATTCCATTTTACCTCTGCCGCCAAAGACCTGAACTCTAGTGCATAATCCACAAGTGTTTGGTTGTCTTGTCTAAGGCGCAACAGTAATCTGGCTGCATTGGCCTTCCTGCCAGGAGGGTCAAAAGTTCTTTTAAAAGCAGCTACAAAGGAATTATAGTTATAGACTAATGGATTATCATTCTCCCACAACGGATTAGCCCATCTCAGAGCTTTCTCAATGAGTAAGGTAATAATAAATCCCACCTTTGCCCTATCAGTAGGGTATGAACGGGGCTGTAGCTCGAAATGAATACTGATCTGGTTCAAAAAGCCACGACACCTCTCAGGAGAACCAGCATAACGTACAGGTGGGGTAACTCGGGAAGAAGCACCTACAGTAGCTACCTCTAACCCCAAACCCACAGAAGAAGCAGAAGTATTACGCCTCTCCTCAGGTGGATTAATAGGGCGAGACAGCAGCGCCTGTAGTGCTAGAGCCATCTGATCCATCCTATGATCCATGGCGTCAAACCTAGGATCAGGAGAACCAAGCTGACAATTTGTACCTGCAGGATCCATGGCCCTGTCGTAATGTCAGGATCGGGTCAGGGATCCAACACGCAGAGTACAAAGAGTAGCAGATACGTATACCGGTCCTTAGAATGGCCGGACTAACGTATAACTACAATAGAATGGTCAGAGACAAGCCGAGGTCGAGGAAACGAGAGGACAGGTAAGCGAGAGACAAGCCGAGGTCAAGGACAACAGAAAGGCAGGAGAGTAAACAACAAAGCCGGGTCAGAACCAAAAGACAAGTGAATAATAAAGCACTGTGTGACTAGGCGGACTAGAACCACGACAGGGCAATGAGTGAATGAGAGAACCACTGTTAAGTATCCTGGCTAGGGAGAGAAGACACGCCTCCGGCGAGTCCTGATTCGTCTCCCGAGATTTGAGTGGCAGGATGTTCCGGGTTGGCGTCATGACGTCTACCTCCGGTCTTCCTGTTATAAAAGGAAGAGACTCCCTCGCGGCCGGCGTTAGCACGACCGAGTGAACCGCGGGAGACCGAGGAGACATGGCGTCCGGACGGATAAACTTCTAAGTCTCTACCTCTCTCAAAGGTAGAGACTCCAGGTACCCTGACACAAGGTAATGAAACTTTGTAAAAATGGAAAATGATAATTAAAGATATCAAAAGCCTTGAAAATGGCAGTCAGTACTGTTCAATCACTTATTAAGAAGTGGAAAATGTGGGGATCTCTTGATACCAAGCCAAGGTCAGGTAGACCAAGAAAGATTTCAGCCACAACTGCCAGAAGAATTGTACAAGATACAAAGAAAAACCCATAGGTAACCTAAGAAGAAATACAGGCTGCTCTGTAAAAAGACGGTGTGCTTGTTTTCAGGAGCACAATACTTAAAAAAAATTGAGCTGCATGGTCGAGTTGCCAGAAAAAAGCCTTTACTGCGCCAATGCCACTAAAAGTCAGGTTACAATATGCAACACCTTGACATGCCTCACAGCTTCTGGCACACTGTAATTTGGAGTGACAAGACCAAAAGAGAGCTTTATGATCACAACCATAAGCGCTATGTTTGGAAAGGGGTCAACAAGGCCTATAGTGAAAAGAATACCGTCCCCACTGTGAAGCATGGTGGTGGCTCACTGATGTTTTGGGGGGGATGAGAAAATACTGGCAGACAATTTACATTCTTCTGCCCCAATGCTGTGCATGGGATGCTTTTGGACTTTTCAGCATGACAATGACCCTAAGCACAAGGTCAAGTTGACTTTCCACTGGTTACAGTGGAAAAAGGTGAAGATTCTGGAGTCTTCTTCACAGTCTTCTGACCTTAAAATTATCGAGCCACTCTGGGGAGATCTCAAACTTGCGGTTCATGCAAGACGACCAAAGACTTTACATGACGTGGAGGCATTTTGCCAAGACAAATGGGCAGCTATACCACCTGCAAGAATTAGGGGCCTCGCAGACAACTGTTACAAAAGTCTGCACGCTGTCATTGATGCTAAAGGGGACAATACACAGTATTAAGAACTAAGGGTATGCAGACTTTTGAACAGGAGTCATTTAATTATTTTCTTTGTAGCCATGTTTTGTTTTATGATTGTGCAATTCTGTTATAACCTACAGTTGAATATGAATCCCATAAGAAATAAAAGAAATGTGTTTTGTCTGCTCACTCATGTTTTCTTTAAAACATGGTACATATACAGTGAGGAAAAAAAGTATTTGATCCCCTGCTGATATTGAACGTTTGTCCACTGACAAATAAATGATCAGTCTATATAATTTTAATGGTAGGTGTATTTTAACAGTGAGTAACAAAAGAAACCAACAAAAAAAATCCAGAAAAACGCATGTCAAAAAAGTTGCCCTATCAATCAGAAAGATTTCTGGCTCCCAGGTGTTTTTTATACAGGTAACAAGCTGAGATTAGGATTAGAGCACTCCCTCTCCTAAAGTGAGTGCTCCTAATCTCAGTTTGTTACCTGTATAAAAGACACCTGACACCACAGAAACAATCAATTAATCAGATTCCAAACTCTCCACCATGGCCAAGACCAAAGAGCTGTCCAAGGATGTCAGGGACAAGATTGTAGCCGTACACAAGGCTGGAATGGGCTACAAGAGCATTGCCAATCAACTTGGTGAGAAGGTGACAATAGTTGGTGCGATTGTTCACAAATGGAAGAAGCACAAAATAACAGTCAGTCTCCCTCAGTCTGGTGCTCCATGCAAGATCTCACCTCGTGGAGTTTTAATGATCATGAGAGCGTTGAGAAATCAGCCCAGAACTAGACAGGAGGATCTTGTTAATGATCTTAATGCAGCTGGGACCACAGTCCCCAAGAAAACAATTGGTAACACACTACGCTGTAAAGGACTGAAATCCTGCAGCGCCGCAAGGCCCCCCTGCTCAAGAAAGCACATGTACAAACCTGTCTGAAGTTTGCCAATGAACAGCTGAATGATTCAGAGGAGAAATTGGTGAATGTGTTGTGGTCAGATGAGACAAAAATCGAGCTCTTTGGCATCAACTTAACTCGCCGTGTTTGGAAGAGTAGGAATGCTGCCTATGACACCATCCCCATTGTCAAACATGGAGGTGGAAACATTATGCTTTGGGGGTGTTTTCCTGCTAAGGGGACAGGACAACTGCACTGCATCAAAGAAACGATGGCCAGGGCCATGTACCGTCAAACCTTGGATGAGAACTTCCTTCCCTCAGCCAGGGCATTGAACATGTGTCATTACAGCATGACAATGACCCAAAACACACATTCAAGGCAACAAAGGAGTGGCTCAAGAAGAAGCACATTAAGGTCCTGGGGTGGCCTAGCCAGTCTCCAGACCTTAATTCCACAGAAAATCTGTGGAGGGACTAAAGGTTCGAATTGCCAAACGTCAGCCTCGAAACCTTAATGACTTGGAGATGATCTGCAAAGAGGAATGGGACAAAATCCCTCCTGAGATGTGTGCAAACCTGGTGGCCAACTACAAGAAACATCTGACCTCTGTGATTGCCAACAAGGGTTTTGCCACTAAGTACCAAGTCGAAGGGGTCAAATACTTATTTCACTCATTGGCATGCAAATCAATTTATAACTTTTTTGACAGGCGTTTTCTGGATCTTTTTTCTTTTTATTCTGTCTCTCACTGTTAAAATACACCTACCATTAAAATTATAGACTGATCATTTCGTTGCCAGTGGACAGACATTCAAAATCAGCAGGGGATCAAATACTTTTTTCCCTCACTGTATTACCAATTCTCCAAACCTTTGAGCACAACTGTAAATGTAATATATATATTACACATACATATGCTTACTTGGGGCAGAAGAGAAGTTGGAGAATCCTGGGGTAGGAGAGCCTGGGACAGAGGTAGAGCAGGGAGAGCCTGAGGCAGAGAGAAACGTATACACTTGAAATAACAGCAACTATAATAATTACAAACATTTCGCTAATATGAAAGTTACAATTTATGGATATAGACTGCCAAGGTGTACTCAAGGGAAAAAAAGGTTTGAAACTACTGCTCAAGAAGTATGCTATAGACTTATCCATTTTGTAAGCTAAGTGCCTTCCCCCCAACCTTTTTATGTGTATGGAAAACCATCAACTAACCTATTAATATTAGAATGTGCAGCTATTTCAATATCAGTGTGGGATTTGTAGCACCTCTCACCCAGAGGCGGCTCTCTAATTAGGCGATTTAGGCGGCCGCCTGAGCCTCGCGCTGATGGGGGCCTCGCAGCCGCCTAAATCGCCTTAGGGCAGTGTAACAGGTCGGGTCGACACAGGAGGGGGACCGGCGGCTTGCCCTTAATGCCGCCGGGTGCGAGGCCCCTCCTATGCCTGCCCGGGAGAGAGCCAGCCTGTCTGCAGCTCCGCCGAGTGCAGAGCTGCAGACTGAGTGGGTCTCGCGATCTCACCCAATCAGAGCGTTGCCGCGGGTTACCACGGCAACGCTCTGACTGACTGAGATCGCGAGACTAAACTCACCACGTGGTCTGCAGCTCTGCACCCGGCGGAGCTGCAGACTGTAAAGGGAGCCCACAGGACCACCAGGGAAACAGCCTGGCCGCCCACTGGACCACCAGGGAAACAGGCTGGCCGCCCAAAGGACCACCAGGGAAACAGCCTGGCTGCCCACTGGACCACCAGGGAAACAGCCTGGCCGCCCACTGGACCACCAGGGAAACAGGCTGGCCGCCCAAATGACCACCAGGGAAACAGCCTGGCCGCCCACTGGACCACCAGGGAAAAAGCCTGGCCGCCCACTGGACCACCAGGGAAACATAAGGTATTTATGCCACCCCACCACCCTCTGCCCCAGCCACCCCACCACCCACAGCCACCCCACCACCCTCTTCCCCAGCCACCTCACTGCCCCAGCCACCCCACCACCCTCTGCCCCCACCACCCACAGCCACCCCTCCACCCTCTGCCCCAGCCACCCCACCACCCACAGTCACCCCACCACCCTCTGCCCCAGCCACCCCACTGCCCCAGCCAGCCCACCACCCTCTGCCCCAGCCACCCCACCAGCCCCAGCCACCCCACCACCCTCTGCCCCAGCCACCCCATGACCCTCTGCCCCAGCCACCACCACCCCACCACCCTCTGCCCCAGCCACCCCACCAGCCACCCCACCACCCACAGCCACCCCACCACCCTCTGCTCCAGCCACCCCACCAGCCACCCCACCACCCTCTGCCCCAGCCACCCCACCACCCTCTGCCCCAGCCACCCCACCACCCACAGCCACTCCACCACCCTCTGCCCCAGCCACCCCACCAGCCACCCCACCAGCCACCCCACCACCCACAGCCACGCCACCACCCTCTGCCCCAGCCACCCCACCACCCTCTGCCCCAGCCACCCCACCACCCACAGCCACCTCACCACCCTCTGCCCCAGCCACCCCACCACCCACAGCCACCCCACCACCCTCTGCCCCAGCCACCCCACCAGCCCCAGCCACCCGACCAGCCACCCCACCACCCACAGCCACCCCACCACCCTCTGCCCCAGCCACCCCACCACCCACCCCACCACCTCTGCCACAGCCACCCCACCTCTGCCCCAGCCACCCTCTGCCCCAGCCACCCCACCACCCTCCTGCCCCAGCCACCCTACCACCCTCCTGCCCCAGCCACCCTACTGCCCCAGCCACCCTACCACCCTCTGCCCTCCTACCACCCCACTACCCTGTCACTGTCCTCCTACCACCCTCTGCCCCAGCCACGCTACCACCCTCTGCCCCAGCCACGCTACCACCCTCGGCCCCAGCCACGCTACCACCCTCTGCCCCAGAAACCCTACCACCCTTTTCCCCAGCCACCCTACCACCCTCTGCCCTCCTACCACCCCACTACCCTGTCACTGTCCTCCTACCACCCTCTGCCCCAGCCACCCTACCACCCTCTGCCCCCCTACCGCCCCAGCTACCCTACCACCCTCTGCCCCAGAAACCCTACCAGCCTCTGCCCCAGCCACCCTACCACCCACTGTCCTCCTACCACCCTCTGCCCCAGCCACCTTACCACCCTCTGCCCCAGCCACGCTACCACCCTCTGCCACAGCCACCCTACCACCCTCTGCAACAGCACCTTATACACACAATGCAAACCCTATTTTTAACTTTAGATGTTAGTGGGGGCCTCATGTTTGAGTTTTGCCTAAGGCCTCACAAAGTCTAGTGGCGCCACTGCTCTCACCTTGATAACCTGTTGCCTCTGCGGACCGGCGGTGAGTTATGTTTTCAATAATACTGTTACACATTATATTCATTGTACATTACAGTCTAAAGGAACACTGTAGGGTCAGGAACACAAACATGTATTCCTAACACGATAGTGTTAAAAACACCATCTAGCCCCCCTGGTTTCCCTTGCCCCCCTAAATATAGTAAAATCTGACCTTTATTCCAGTCTGCTGGTGCTGGCTCTGCCCATGATCTGCCTTCTTGGCTGACATCACCAGAAGTGATGATCTGAACCAATCACAATGTTTTTCCATAGCAAAGCATTGGATTGGCTGAACTTGTCAAGGAGGCAGATCAGGGGCAGAGCCATCACAAGCCAAACACAGCCCTGGCCATTCAGCATTTCCTCATAGAGATGCATTTAATCAATGCTTTTCTATGAGGAACGTTCAGTGTCTCCATGCAGTGGGTGGAGACACTGAATCTCAATCACACTGTGCAGCACTGCCCCAGGAAGCACATCTAATGGCCACTGAAGGTGTTCCTAGGCTGTAATGTAAACACTGCCTTTTCTCTGAAAAGACAATGTTTACTGTAAAAATCCTAGAGGGACTGATTATACCAGAACAACTACATTAAGCTGTAGTTGTTTTTATGACCATAGTGTCCCTTTAAGATGCAATTTACTTTTACTCCCAGTGACATGCTTTGTTTATTGAAAGAAAAAAACCAAAAAACGTGTGTCATGGCTAATCTTTGTCTCGTGCCTTTCTGCGTCTATCAGGTATTTCTAGTTTCTCCCGATCACCGTACCTCCATAATACCCCACTTAGTGCAGCTATGTGTAGAGTTTCATTTTTTTCAAATCTGTGTTTTTTTTATTTGTAACAAAACCCAATGCTCATGTTCTGCCCTATCACAAATGCATACCTTTTTAATTTTAATATTTAATTACTGTTTTCTTGTTTTTCACTTCAATAAATTATCTGTTCTTGCCTAATCGAAACCAAAAGCTAATTTTTTTTTTCAGGATGAAATATGTCTTTGAACCAATCAAGGCATCACTTCTAGGAAAGAGCATTGAATACAATTTAGGATTGGCTGTCACATGTCCTGTTATAGGTGAACTGAACACTTTCTATCTTTGTATGGTTATAACTTTTCCTGATGCTGTCAGTGTCCAAGGATTGGTGGTCCTGTCTGTCTGACACCTACAGTCCCAGAACGATCAGCCCGGCAGTAACCCTGAAAGACGAAACAAAATGTTGTGATACAAACAGGGCGTTGTATGGATGTAGCTTAATTGCGTGAATCATTCTGATGAACAAGTTTTAATCTAAACCAGATCATTTGGGTTGTATAATTTATGCTTGTGTGTTTTCTGTGGAAACATAGACAGGCAGAGACATGAGATCTAAGAAATGACTAACTCAGATTCCTTCATACATTTTTACAGTCATGTGATACTTTCCATTTAAAGTTTAAAGGGGCACTCTAAGCACCATAACCACTACAGATTACTACATTACTTGTTAAACTGTTTTTGAGTAGTTTAAAAAAAAATGAATACTCTGACGGCATACACATTTCATTTCCTCAACTGGCTTGTGCTTTTTCTTTTTTCACATTTGGCATCTGCGATTAGAAAGGCAGAGGTCAAATGCCACAACCAGTTTGCTTTTTCTTTATCATTGGGGTAAGAGGGTTAAATTGCCTGACAGCCGGGAAGCAGGAAAATTGGCACTATGTGTGCAACGCAGCTTGTCCACAGTGATTGACAGCCCAGGGAGGTAACCCAGTACACACAGAAAAAAAGTATTATGTCTGAAATTAAATATTTAGGGAAAAAGGTTGCAGGGACAAGGTCTATGAACTATAAACACTTCAGAAAGATTAACAAATCTGATCCATGGAGGCCCCACCTTGCAATGTACAGGACTTCTAGTATGCATCAGAGCTGTTTGGCAGCATGAGTATGATATCATCAAGTAGCAGGTGAGCTAAATAACTGTAGCACAGGACTCAAGATTCACATTTCGGATTGTATATAATTATTGTAGCTTTTCAGTAGGTTTTGACTGGCATGAGGGAGCAAAACGAACTACCACGCTGTGCTCCCATATCCGATGTTATTCTAGTGAGATTGAACATTGAAGTTATTGAGATTTAAAGTGTCCTTTCAGTTACAAGAAATAAGAATGTTTTCTGATGGGTTAAATCTCGTAATTGCAGGGGTTGAGCACTAGATGGCAGCATTTACCCAGAAAACATCATTGATTCGACATGAAAGTCACCTGTTCTTAACACATCTGCATCCACAATTTATAACTATGCTGATTGAGACGTGCATTCTGAATATACATGCAGGTACACTGATACAGCTACATACTTGGAGTGCATGAAAATTGATCCCTGCACTGAAAAATACATCTTTGCATTACACACATATATACATATTCATATATGCTGGCAGTATACATTGAAACACACACATCTATTCACACTGTTACTATATACACACACATAGCCTCATGCATTTACCTTGTAAGTCAAACTTGTATTTATAAGGAGAGAGCGCAGGTAACTTTTTTTCTTTGGTTTTAACTATATGTATTAGCTGATGTGTACTGTGGTCGTTGCTGCTGCCCAGGAGTGATGGGAGTGAGCGCAGGACTTTTCTTTTTGTATTTGTATTCACTTTTTGTATCACACAGCTAGGTTACAGTGCTGCCGCCCATCCCATGTGTTCCCTATTAAGGGTTAATAAGTATATAGGGGTGTATATAAAAAATAACCCTTTCTGTCTCATAGATATATATCTCTGCCAGAAGGTCAAGGAATCAAGGTGAAGGGTCAGTGTTGGACCCGTCTAGGGCAGGCGGGCATTCCCTCCAGTGGCCATTGGAATTACTAAATGACCTCCATTTGTTTAAATATACATAGGGATTAAGGAGAGAGCGCAGGTAACTTTTTTCTTTGGTTTTTACTGTATGTATTAGCTGATGTGTACTGTGGTCGTTGCTGCCGCCCAGGAGTGATGGGAGTGAGCGCAGGACTTTTCTTTTTGTATATGTATTTGTATCCATGCTTTCACATTAAGCACACGCACCCACAAATAGGAATGCTTAGAGTTACATAAGAGTAACTCAGACCTAGTTTTTGTCCGAGGGCTCAGTCTGTACCTGAAAATGGTAACGTGAGAAGATTGGAAATGCCTATAGGTAAATACCAAGGTATTTAGTTTACAAACAAATAAATATATATATATTGTGTGGTGCATTTGTGACCTATTAAAATTACTGTCCTAAAAACTTTTAAAAACATTTTCTTATAAAACAGTAATTCTTTCATTGTAGTGTTTAGCTGTGTGAATATACTTATATTTAAACGTTTAAATCACTAGAGATCACAAGAGCCTTGGCACTCACCGATCACTTATCTATTCTCGATCTTAGCCTCCCATGACAGCAGAAGTCGAAATAATGCAGAGATCAGAAATGAGTCAACAAACAACGGAACAAGAAGTACATCCAAAAGAGGCAACAAAGCTGATGCATTGCCAATTAAAAAATTATTTCACTAATAAGTTTATTAAAAAAATAAAGCGGGCCATTTACAAAAATATTTTCAAAAAAAGAAATAAAAAACAAACAAACAAACAGCAGCTAGATGCATTTTGCATTCCTTTAAAGTTGGAAACTAAAACCAACAATTTAAGAAATGTAAAGCAGAAGGGGCAAAAATAGAGGTGAGAGAAAATTTTGCCAGATTAGCTATTTTTACTTCATTTTTTTCTTTTGGATTTAATCCGCGTTTAGTGCATTATCCTGATACCTGAGACTAGAATAAAGTAAACAAATAACATTAAAGTAAAATCCAAAAATAGAAGAAAATAAAATAACAATTATGAAAGTAATAAGAGTTAAAAGCGGGGGCACTAAACTAACTAAGCCTGAATTACAGGCAGCCAGGCTGCAAACCTTGCATAATCCAGCCGCATTTCACTTACGGAAGACCCGGGCGAGGCTCTAGATAACGGAGCGACTTTGTATTTCTAACACCATAGTTTTCTTTAAATTGTTAGGAATTTGTTTATTGACTTTTGATTCTTTTCTGTCACTGAAATATGATGTGTACTTATACGCATCTACTTTTTTCTATTTTCTATTCTACTTTTTTTCTGTTTTTGTGTGTGTGTGTGTGAAGGGTGCTGTGTGTGTATGAAGGGTGCGGTGTGTATGAGTGGTGCGGGCAGTGTGTGTGTGAGGGGGCAGTGTGTGTGTAAAGGATGCTGCGTGTGTGTGAGTGTATGTATGTGTGAGGGGGCAGTGTGTGTCTGATGTGCATTGTGTGTGTGTGGGTGTGTGTGTGTGTAGGGAAGGGTGTAGTATGTGAGGGGTGGAGTTTGTGTGAGGGGTGCGCTGTGTGTGGGGGGTGCAGTGTGTGTGAGGGGGCAGTCTGTGTGTGAGAAAGGGCAGTGTGTGTATGTGTGTGAGGGGTGTAGTATGATGGGTGCAGTGTAGGGTAGTGTGTGTGTGTGTAAAGGGACAGTGTGTGTGTGTGAGGGTTTTAGGTTAGTTTGTGTGAGGGGTGCATAGGGTCTTTGCTGTGTGTAGGTGGGTGAGATGTGAAAATCTATCTTAATGTCTCCCCCCTGCCTTCCAATTACCTTTTACCAGGGAGGGAGGACATAATGCTGCAAGCCCTGGCTGTCCCGTGGTGGCATGTTTACTTTACAGTAATCCTCTGGCTGCAGGCTGACTCTCCTGTCCTGACTCTCCTGGTATATGTTGTATAACTATACTTTTGTTCTGCATTGTTATTGGGATTGGGAGTGATCCCTATTTCGGGGTGATTAGCCTGCACTGTTTATTGCACTTTTTTTCCCACTTACTGCCCCCTTTTATGACTCTCCTGTCCTCCTGCAAGCACAGCACTGTATCAGCCCTTCCTTCCCTCTGCTGGAGCTAAGTGCCAGTAGGCCGGTGAGGGAGATCATTTCATGAACAGTGAGGCCCTACGGGCGTTTTCTGCAGAACCCACCACCGCCCACCTGAAATCCCAAACCGCCAACTAGTGGGCAGTAGGGACCAGGTCTCTCAGGCTTCCCCAAACTCCGGCCCTTCAGTTGTTGCTGAACTACAACTCCCATGATTCTATCAATGAAAAAGATAGGCTGAGAATCATGGGAGTTGTGCTTTGGCAACATCTGGAGGGCCAGAGTTTGGGGAAGCTTGGGAACAGTCTATTGATCCGTCACGTGGTAAAATTAACCCCAGATCGCTGCAATCGCAGCGATCGCGGGGTTAATGGTGCTCCGGTCTGCCTCTGTATTAGAGGCAGACCGGGAGCACCGGATCGGGCTGTACCAGCACATGTGCCCGCTCTGACAGCATGTCAGAGCGAGCACATGTGCTGTGTATACTCACCTTCCACCTCCCTGCACTTCCGGGTTCAGTGTGAAGTGCAGGGAGACGGATCAGTGCTGATCTGCTTCCCTGTGTAAAAAAATAATATAAAGTTTATTTAAAATCCCACCCCCCTTTACCATGTTAATAAAAAATTAACCCCTTCCCTTGACTACAGTGATCAATTGGCAGGGATTGCATTTTACTATGATCTGATTTTTTTTTTTTTAATTTTTTTAATTCTTTTTTTTTTTTTTTAACCCTCAGTAGTTAAATTTATTTTATTAATTAATTTAAGTATTTTAAAATAATATATTTAGCTAGCTGGGGAGGGTAGAAGTTAGTGGGGAATTTGGTGTTAGGCTAACTAGGGGTTAACGTTAAAAAAAGTTTTAAAATAAGCTTTAAAAAGTTAAAAATTAAGTTAAAAAAAGTTTTAATAACGTTTAAGTAAAAAAAAAAAAACACCCCCCTTTACCCAGTCTAAATAAAAATTAACCCCTTCCCTGCCAGTCGATCACTGCCTACAGTGATCAAAACACAGATCACAGTATTATACTGTGATCTAATTTTTTTTAACCCCTCACGATTAACTTTTATTTATTTTTTAATCCTCAGGGGTTCAATTTATTTAATTAACTAATTAAAATATTGTATAACTAATATTTTTTTTCTAGCTGGGGTGGGTGGGAGTTATGGGAAAATGGGGAATTTACGGTTTGTGCTGCTTACTGCTAGTTAGGGGTTAACGGTAAAAAAAAAGCTTAGAAAAATGTTAAATCTGTAAAAAAAGTTTTAAGAAAGTTTAGGAAAGTTTAGAAAAATTAATAAGCAAAACAAAAGTTTAAAAAAATGTTTTAAAAAGTAAAAAAAAGTTAAAAAAAAGTTAAAAAATACATTTAAAAACGCTCATTACCACTACACCTAGAACAAACTAGAGAAAAAATGATCCCACGCTAAGGTTCAAAATATGCCTTTTGAATTACCCCAGGGTGTATTCTTTAATAAATAGTATGTGTTTGTGAGGAAGTTTCAATAACCAACCATCTAAACTACTCCAAATTGGAACATGGACACAGCGTAAAACTTCAAAGTTAGAAAAAAACTGAATGGCTGTGTCTCAAATGTGCCCCTTCAACATCCACATATACCTGGCAAAGGTACATATGGGGTTATTGCTGTACTCAGACCACATAGCTGAGCAACATATAAGGTATTATACAGTCGTAGCACACATAAGGTTTGCAAAATATACTGTGCAAACTCACTTTGTGTGTCAAAAAGGCAGAAAAAACGCTTATTACCACTACACCTGCTACAAGCTAGCGGAAAAATGATCCCACGCTAAGGTTCAAAATATGCCTTTTGGACGCTGACGGAGATGGCCGCATAGCAGAGGAGCTCCGTCCCGCTTAGATTTTACACTGCAACTGCACACCAGAATAACCTACCGATGGGCCGAAATAAGCGATCAGACACACACCCGACGGACACAGGACCCCAACAGGCACAGCACGCTGGTACACTGGACGGGTACCTGAGAACACCAGCCAGGCAACCACGCGCGGTACCGGGCTCCAAGATGGCCGACGGCCATCCTACAACACAGGTACCTGAACCGCAAGAACCCTCCCTAGCAGACATCAGGGCAGATATTAGGGCACTCACCACAGCCATGGTCACAAAATCAGACCTCCAAGCCCTGTCAGCCAACCTGCATGAGGCCATTAGATCAGAGGTGGCCACGCTGCAGAGGGACCTCACAGCCCAAGATGGCCACATACAGGCCTTAGAAAACACACAGCAAGTGGCTGCAGCTAGAATGGAGGCCACGAACACTGCCATTGCAAGACAGGGAGCCATGTTACTCCAGATAAGAAGGCAGGCTGAAGACCTGGACAATAGGGGGCGCAGATCCAACATAAGGATCCGCAACGTGCCTGAAGCCCCTGGGGAGGAAGATGTCAGCGCTATGCTGACAGACCTATTCAGGGAAATCCTGGGCCCTGACGCACCACAGCACTTCGACTTTGACAGGGCACACAGGGCCCTGAGACCCCGCACTGCTGAAAACCCACCAAGAGACGTCATATGCTGTCTACATGAATACAAGATAAAATAAATTATCATGAACAAAGCTAGAACCAAACAAACATGGAGATTTAGAGGAGCAGACGTGTGACTTTTTCAAGACCTGTCACCCCTCACGCTTGAAGCCAGAAGAGCCCTGAGACCGGTAACACAGCTACTGAGGAGCCGGAATATACCATATAAATGGGGCTTCCCCTTTTGCCTGACAGCCAAACAGGGCAATGACTGGAAATCCCTACGTTGGCCGGAAGAGGTACCCGTCTTCCTACAGACCACCTCACACTGCAGTGACAGACTGGGTCCTGGGACCACCAGAGCAGGTGAACCGCCAAGTGGCACCCAGAGCACACAGACGCCGCAGGGAAGATTCGCCGCAAGGACTCCAGGCACACAGACTCACACAGCCAGTGCATCAACCAGCACGTCCCGGAGCAGACTAGACCGCAGAGATGGACAGGAGTCTGATCTATTGACTCAAATTAGCAGAGGTGTACGTTTTCCCGCAGCAGATCGCGGACCAAGATACAGGACTCACAGATAAGTACCACACACACTTGGACCTATAGACACTCGACGACGGAGACAATGACATATGACCCAAACACACAGAAAAAGCTCTGACACCTCCTAGACGCACGAAGCCACGAGCACCACCCTCCACCCAGCGGAGAGAGACACTGGGACACTGAACCACGATTAGCACCTTGAACTTTCGCTCCCCGACTAACCCCAGGGAACACCAGCAGGTTGGGGGGGACGGGTCAGGGGGGCAATATGGGACTGATGCATGTGGACACTATGCGTGCACTGATTGCAATCTGAATCGACCACATAACCCCCGAGCCGGGTTCACGTGTCATTATCACACTGCCGGAAGGCACAGAAAGCGTGAGCAAGGGCATAACGGGATCCGGGACCAGAGACGCAGGCGGGTGGGGGGGAGGATGGGGACCTAACCAGCTTCAGGCCAGCTACGGGAGAGGCGAGGAGATAGGGGAGAGGGGGACATGAGGGAAAGATACCTGTCACTTGGAACAGGCGGCCGGCAGATGGTGAGGGCACATTAAGTTTGAAAGAGAATGGGGAGTAGACTTGGAGCTAGGGGTAGGGGTAGGCAGAGGGGAAAGAGGACCAGACATGGAACCACAAAAAGTAACTAATCTTGTTTGCCTGAGTAGCGGAGGGGGGGGCAGGGGTAGGGAGGGGGACGAGATTACATAGGACGCAGAAAGTAAACCGGGGAAATGGGGACCCACACACTACAACAAATTGAAAGGTTAACGTACCAATACTAGGGGGGAAGGGAGGGAAGAAGGAGGGTGGGGGAGGAAGGGAGGGAGGGAGAATGTAACATGGAATGTATATGAATGTCATGCTTACTACTTGCACCATATGCTGAAATGTGTACACAAACTAATGCAAATTCTTACAGTGTATGCGCACTGAGCTGCCACCCAACTCCGGCACAGACACACCTATAAAGCTTGACCGAATACCCGTAAGCAATAGCTGTCACCCCGCGCCTAACACGCCAGTAGCCCATGGGTGAGCTTTCCTGTCACCCAGGACAGCTCAGCCAGCATCGAAGGAAACCCCCACACATATAAGCGCCACTTCCCATGTGTTACGAATCCCATGCCTTTCATAGGTAACACACTTAAGCACACGCTCCACATGTGACGACAAACTGACACGGAGGGAGACGACACCTCACTAACGATATCCTCTAACAGAAGAGACAGACCCCCACACACACTGGACGTACCAGACGACGACTCCACCCATCAGGTTATACTTCAGATAATATAACAAGAAAACATTAGTGCATCTAACAAGCTACCAATATAGCGGGACCGCAGACTGGCGGAACACAAATAGTTCATCACACATCACGACAAGTGATATAACGGGAGAGATACGTCCTGAACGGCACAGGCCACCACCCGACACACAACCCATGTAAAATTTCCACTGGGGGACCACTGCCGCAGCCTAGCCGGGAAAACTGACTGGCGGTACGGCACTGCCTATCCACCCAGATACACGGAGCCACCTTATCGAGGGGCACCATCTTGCCCCCTACACATCGACCTCCCGAAACACGTAATTTAGAACAGTCAGTGGATTAACAACATACACGGCTGCTGACACACCTTACAACCCTAACATAGTCTCAGCACTCACATACACACCCATACACAGCTCCTGAACTTCTAGCTCCCTTTCCCCTGCTTGGCCAGTACCCCCTTCCTCTCCGCCCAAAACAGCCACACTCGGAGTAGCGCCCGTGCCCGCCCGCCCGACGAGGAAACAGTAACCCTCGGGGAGGTAGAACCCACCCCGCCGACTGGGTGGAAGCCCGGGGCCCTGACAACATGGCGTACACACCAGCACCCTTAGTGATTCGAACACAAAACTGCAGGGGACTCAACACCCCGGAGAAACGGTCGCACCTTCTACGCAACCTCAAGCAACAACACGTAGCAGTTGCCCTACTACAGGAAACACACCTCAGACCGGAAACCAACAAGCTGCTAAGGGACAACTGCTACCAAACAAACTTTTATAGCAACCATCCGACCTCACGAAAGGCGGGGACGGCGATATTAGTGGCATCCCACTTACAATTCACTCTCACGGACAAGATGGTAGACTTGGGTGGACGGTTCCTCTTCATTAAAGGAGAGATAGCAAGTAAAATGTACACATTCGCTACGGTTTATGCCCCAAACAGTGGACAGGCCAGCTTCCTCAACACTGACGCGTCTCTCCCGATTCACGGAGGGGACCCTACTATTTGGTGGAGACCTCAACGTACCCTTGGACCCACGAAGAGACACCTCCACAGGAAGTAGCAGCGTCCCAGACACAGCACTTAAAATAATACTCAAAGCTCTTCGAGACATGAGACTGGTAGACACCTGGAGAGCGCTGAGTCCGGAAGACAGGGACTACACCTATTACTCCGCACTACATCACAGATACACCAGAATTGACTACGTATTTGTGCAACAAGAAGGGCTCACGCACCTGCAGAGGGCGGATATCCTTACCATGCCTTGGTCGGATCACAGCGCGGTACAGGTACACATGAGATCACCACTGTTCCGACCGGCAAGAACCACGTGGAGGCTAAACGACTCCCTGCTGATAGATCCGGCAATACAAACGCAGGTGGCTGAACACCTCACGCAATACTTCGCTGAGAATGCCACAGACGGAGTATCGGACATGACGGTGTGGGAAGCTCATAAAAGCGTCATCAGGGGTCACCTCATAAGAATTGCCACCCGAAGAAAGAAGGAAGCTAGCCACCAGATCGTAGCCCTCTCACAGAAAATTAGCGAACTAGAATCTACGCACAAACGCGACCAACAGGAACACACCTACAGAGAACTACTATCCACCAGACGACAACTGGCTGACCTTCTTGAACACAGACATGCCAGAACAATACAACGCTCACGAGCATTCTTCTACAGGCACGCAAATAAAGGAGGCAGACTTCTTGCACGGATGCTGAGAGACACACAACGTAGGGCGCAGGTCCACACCATCCGAACGGCACAACACAGTTCCCGACGGAAATCGCAGATGAATTTGAGAGATTCTACAAGACGCTATACAACGTGCATGATGGGAAAGACGGGCACTCCCCGAACAGGAGGCGGGCAGCCGCATCTGAATACCTGACCAACCTACAACTACCTACCATTGCACCGGCCGACGCAGAGGAATTGGACGCACCTATTACCGAAGAAGAGGTACGAAGAGCACTAAAAACAGCAAAATCGGGCAAAGCCCCGGGACCGAACGGCTTCCCGGTGGAATACCTCAAGAAATTTGGACATATACTACTACCGTACCTGACCAAGGCACTCAATAGCATAAGAGAAGGACACACCTTTCACAGGGAGGCACTGGCAGCTATCATCACAGTGATTCCCAAACCCGGAAAAAACACCGAACATGTAGGCACCTATCGTCCCATATCGCTCCTTAACGCGGACATCAAACTTTTCTCCAAGATCTTGGCATTGAGACTGCAAACCCAGATGTCGCGATTAGTACACCCAGACCAGACAGGCTTCATACCAGGGAGAGAGGCAAGAGACTGCACTCTGAGACTGTTTGCCATCCAACATCTGGCCAGACGCAAGACATCGCAACTGCTGCTCCTCTCCACAGATGCGGAGAAAGCCTTCGACCGGGTGGACTGGGTCTTTATGTTTGAAACGCTATGCGCCACAAGTATGGGCATGGGCATGCTCACCTGGATCGCCGCGCTCTACAGCAGTCCGACCGCCAGAGTCAGGGTGAATGGATCACTTACAGACGGACTCGACATCAAAAACGGCACGAGGCAGGGATGCCCGCTCTCGCCCCTGATATTCGCCCTCACGCTGGAACCCCTACTGGAAAACATCCGATGAAATGAGAGGATTAAGACACGGGACTAAGACATAACACACAGGAACATAAAGTAGCCGCATACGCGGATGACATGATGTTCTTCCTCGACTACCCACTAGACTCATTACCACCTCTTATGGAAGAATTCGACACCTATGGTCGGTTATCCGGACTGAAACTCAACCTGGCCAAATGTGAAATCTTCAACGTCACGGTTCCGGAAAGAGACTGCGAACGGCTAAGGCGACAGTTCCCGTTCCACTGGTGCAAGGACAGAATGAGATACCTAGGACTCTGGATAACACACACATCCAAAGACATCTACGCTCAAAACCACGCCCCGCTCCTAACACACATCACGGAGGACCTCAGACGATGGTATTACCCGCACATATCTTGGATTGGCCGAATAGCGGTCTTAAAGATGAATATCTTGCCACGGATATTATATATCCTACACACGACACCGCAAACCATTCCCCACGCATTCTTTAAGACGCTCAAGACAGCATTCATACAATATGTCTGGAAGGGGGAAAGGGCGAGAATTAGCTATGACAAACTGTGACTTCCGAGGAGCTGGGGCGGGCTAGCCCTGCCCGACATCAACAGATACCATCAGGCAACTGTCCTACAGAGACTTAAAGAACTCCATGTCGACACACCACACAAACGATGGGTCCAGCTGTGGAGGGACACAGCAGACAAAAACCTGCATAACTTGATCTGGAACGCTGATAGAGACGCCCGAACGCTCCTCGGGGACGACTCACCCCTCACGCACACCCTGACACACTGGTCCGCAATGAGGAAAGAACAGCAGATCTCCCCTAAGCCCAGCCCCCTGATACCCAACACATACAACCCAAACCTGGGGGACAGTCTCCCACCAACAGCCTGGCTGGCCGAAGACCGGGAAGGATATATACCGATCCACGCAGTCTTGAACAACACAGGAGTACGACCGTTGAGGGAAATCGCGGGAACAGAAACGCCCACACTAATGCATCAATTCCACCACCTCCAACTGCAGCACTATTATCACAACCTGCCCCGACGGAACAAGATACACAGAGAACTAACATGGTACGAGGAGTTATGCACACAAACGCCTGATTCGGATGGTCGGGTGTCCGCTCTGTACCAGAACCTGCAGACATCCCACCGCACTGCCAACAACCTATACAAAAGACAATGGGAGGACTGGTCGGAGGAGACCTTCACGGACGAACAATGGGGAAAAATATTAACCCTACAACACAAAAGCGCCTCCAGCACCCAATACCAGGAGATAAATTATAAGCTCCTGTCACACTGGTATCGCACTCCATCCCAGATCGCCCGATACAACCCGACAATGCCAAACACCTGCTGGAGATGCGGGGAGGACCCCGGCACCCTAAAACACATTTGGTGGGATTGTACAAAAATAAAACCTTACTGGGAGAACGTACAACGGGAGATAAAACGAATACTAGATGAATCCACAGACTTGACGATGGCAGCCGCTCTCCTGCATCACACAGAAAGACCAATCCCCGTATACCGGAGGTCGATACTGAGGCACCTGCTAAACACGGCCAAATCCCTGATCCCTCTACATTGGAAACAGGAACACCCACCCACGATAGAAGAATGGACAAGACGGGTGGAAGACATCAAGATAGCAGAGGCAAAGATAGCAGAATCCCAAGGGAAACAAGACAAACACGTGGAAAGGTGGACGCCGTGGATATTGCACGGCACATAAATGCAGGAAGACGATGAGAAGCACTGAGACGGGAGACGGGGCGGTCGTTGGGGGGGGGGGGGGGCGGACACGGGCGCACTGAAGAGGAAGGCAGATAACCCCACCTTCCCGTCCTTCCCCATACCCAACCCCTACCGTAGCTCCCACTAACCTCCCAGTACCACCCCAGGGCGCTCACGACTGTACTGAGAGCCGACGGCACAGAGTACCCGCCTAGCGGATCTGTGGGAGGTATTGGACCGCCAGAAAATAGGACATCAACCCCCTACACACTGGAGGGGACAGAGGAACACACACGGGGATGCAATAAGACCATACAGGAGCTGACACCCCACGCAGAAGGAGAGAGAGGGTCACACGACACAGACACAAACACTCATGAACACAATCGAATCACCCTGAGGTTTTACAACCGCAACAGCCAAACACTGAAACAAGACAACACACGCACAGGAAAGGCAACCACAGCTCACAACATGCGCAAGACGAAAGACAGGAATATCGGCGCACTCCTATAGGAGTCCACTGACTGCCTGACTTCGTACATACCGGACCACTATTAATAACCCTAGACCAGCACATAGCGACTCAGACCACGACAGCACACAGCGCAGTAAGCTAGGAAACCTGCGAGTCTAAGCCCACACTGCAGCTCCCACAGACGCAGGCGCAAACACCACACATGGAGCCGAACGGTTCCCGACACGAACTCAAGGCATGTATATAATTGGTGTGTGTTCATAACGGTCATGCGCCTTCATGACGGATTACGAGATGAGTGCATACAAGAAATAGGACCTGAGAGTCCAATAAACAATGGCTTGACATAAACTAACAAAGAACCGCGAGTAGCCATGCTAACCAGTAATTATTCTCACATGTTATGTAACCTGACAAATGTATATGTCATATGGGACCTTCGAGTCCAAATAGTTGTTATATTGCAATTGAAAGCACAAAAAAAAAAAACGTTCAATAAAATTCATATTTACAAAATATGCCTTTTGAAATACCCTGGGATGTCTTCTTTAATAAATGGTATGCCTTTGTGGGGTAGTTTGAATTATATAGCCTGGTAAAATACTCAAAAACGGGACATGGCCAAAGCGTAAAAATTTATAGTTTGAAAAAAACTGGAATGGCTATGTCCCAAATGTGCCCCTCCGATGTCCACATATACCTGGCAAAGGTACATACGGGGGTATTTTTTTACTCAGCTGACATAGCTGAGCAACATATGAAGTATTATACAGTGGTAGTACACATAAGGTTTGCAAAATATACTGTGCAAACTCACTTTGTGTGTCAAAAAGGCAGAAAAAACGCTTATTACCACTACACTTGGTACAAGCTAGCGGAAAAATGATCTCACGCTAAGGTTCAAAATATGCCTTTTGAAATACCCTGGGGTGTCTACTTTAAGAAATGGTAGGCCTTTGTGGTGTAGTTTGAATTTAAAACCTGCGAAGATGCTTGGAAATTGCACATAGGCCCAGCGTAAAAATTCAAAGTTATGTAAAAACTGATATGGCTTGGTCTCCTATATGGCACTGTAGCTTCACAAAATAGTGCCAAAGACATTCATTTGGGATGTATTTTTACTCAGAAGACTTAGCTGAGCATAATTTGGGGGTTTTGAACTTAGTGGCACATATGAAATATACAAAATGCCCAGCAAAAATGCAATCCGTATGTAAAAAAATGCCCCAAATTATTATTTTACCACATACTTTGGCATATATTAGTAAAAAAAATGGGGGCATGTTAAGGCACAATATGCACCTCATGAGATACCCTGGAGTGTCTACTTTTACAAATGGTAGGCCTTTGTGGGGTTTTTTTTGAACAGTCAAACTACTATAATACCCCAAATGGAAGCATAGGCTCATTAAATCCGTTTCTCAAAATTCGTCTGTGAATACTGAAAAGGACAGGTCTCCTATATGGCACTGTAGCTTCATGAAATAGTGCCAAAGACATACAATGGGGGTGTCACTTTACTCAGCTGATGTAACTGAACACAAAATAAAACTTTGTACAGGAATAGCACACACCAACTTTACAAAATACACATGAGAAGTTCTTTGTTATAAGTTTGTGTGCCAAAACCCCCCAAAAACACAATTTTACTCCAATATTTAGCAGAGATTGGTGGTGAAATGGCTACGTAGAAAGTGTCAAAACAACCTTAGGTAAATAGCCTGTGGTATCTACTTTATATAAATATATAATTTTGTGTGGCAATGTTGTTTTATTTTATGGCTACTAAGCTTACAAGACAAACATACCAAATTCTAAAATCGCTCCACATTAAAAGTTTATTTTACTCCTTGTGCTTTGTGACCTGTAACTACCAAACAAAAAACGTAAAATCCCAGACACATTATATATTCTGTAAATCAGAACAACTAAATTAATTTATTTTTAATTACTTTCCTTAACCTGCACTAATTGTGCACACATATTATTGCAAAAACTAAAAAAAACACAACATTTTTCATTTTCTTTGCATTTTTCTGTATTTTTTTTTTATAATAAATAAGCATGTATATATATATATATATATATATATATATATATATATATATGTTACATCAAATTAACCCCTTAAGGACACATGACATGTGTGACATGTCATGATTCCCTTTTATTCCAGAAGTTTGGTCCTTAAAGGGAAACTCCAGTGCCAGGAAAACTATCTGTTTTCCTGGCACTGGAGGGTCCCTCTCCCTCCCACCCCCCAATCTCCAGTTGCTGAAGGGGTGAAAACCCCTTCAGTGACTTACCAGAGGCAGCGACATGTCCCACGTCGCTGCTTCCTCCTCCCCCGCCGCTCCTCCTTCTGCTTACGTCGGCCGGTGGACGAGACTGATCTCGCCCGCTGGCCGAGGAGACCTAATGCGCATGCGCGGCAATGACGCGCATGCGCATTAGCGCACCCCATAGGAAAGCATTGAAAATGAATGCTTCAATGCTTCCCTATGGGGAACAGAGCGACGCTGGAAGTCCTCACACAGCGTGAGGACGTCCAGCGACGCTCTAGCACAGAAAACCTGTGCTATAGAGCAGGAAGTTCCCTCTAGTGGCTGTCTAATAGACAGCCACTAAGGGAGGACTTAACCCTGCAAGGTAATTATTGCAGTTTAAAAAAAACTGCAATAATTACACTTGCAGGGTTAAGGGCAGTGGGAGTTGGCACCCAGACCACTCCAATGAGCAGAAGTGGTCTGGGTGCCTGGAGTGTCCCTTTAACCCCTTAAGGACCAAACTTCTGGAATAAAAGGGAATCATGACATGTCACACATGTCATGTGTCCTTAAGGGGTTAAGGGGTTAAAGCCCTTTCTGTCAAAAAATGCCGTTGTCATTAAGTGAAAGACAAGCTTCCGAAGCTCTGTCCTTAAGGGGTTAATGAGGGCCTTGAATATGGGTGTGGGTGCACCCCTTCAAGCGGTATCAACCTGGAACCTTGGCTAAACGTCAAAATACAGAAAAATGTAAAATAGAAAAACTTGCCAAACAGTTAAATACTTGACACTTTTCAGACTTGTTCTACTAGCATTCTTGATCTGTCATAACAAAATGCTAATCTTGCATTCTGGATTCCATGTGCGATGAGTCGAATGTTTTGCCATTGTTTAGTTATGTGTAGTGATGAACTGGCCACTCCTCTTGGGAGAGCAGCTCAGTCTGTAGGTGAAGAACCAGATTTCCAAGTAGTAGTCTGGTTGAGACATGCATGCTGAATGTGGCTTTTCACAGCCCAGGCAACAGTAGAATTATGGCCGTGCCACTTCATGTACCAAGTGGATACATAGCGTTCATGGAGATTTCTGGACAGATTGGACAATGAGCATTTTTCAAGGGCATTTACTCACAGTGGCAGCGATGATGGCCTGCTTGACATTTAGTTTATCAACGCCTACAGGTAATTCTGGATTGTACTGACTTTGAAACATGTTATTGTTTGCATGCGATTGGTAATAGTTGAAAAAGCAATATATATTTAATTCTACTTTCAAAATATTTCACCAATTTAGAAGGGGAGATTAAAAATAATGAATTTTATTTTGTTTGTTTTACTGAAAAAGTGGAAAAAAAAAAAGCAAAAAGACTTATACGTCAGCATACATCTGCTGCTTTATATACGGAAAAGGGATGAGTGTCCAATTCTCCGATTTAATTATCAACCAAATACCAAAATTGCAAAATGTGGGAAAAAACGAAACTGATATTGAAAAATTTACAGGTACTAAACCCCTAGGTCACATGATTATTAATTAAACAATTAATTGTAGATAAAGGACCAGTTTGTGTATGTTGTGAATTTGAATTTCCCTGTTAAATTCCTCCTAGTTTACAGTTTAGTTAAAATCACTGTCTGTGTTTATTGCGTGGTAATGTCCTGGGGAATCCTACCACTTGGTGGGACTCCAAGATTACTTACCCTCCATATATTGAGGAGTTGAAAGCTTTAGAGGTTAAACCCTTTTATGGGCCAAGAAACTGGGCATGTACTGACCTTGGGCATATTTTGATTGGCATCTCCTGACTCTATAATTTAATTATGTTCCACCCAACCGATTACTGGCCTCTACCCAGTATTAATGAAGCCCAATAGACAACCCTTTGGGGGGCGTGGCTTGGATGCCGACCAGGATGGACGCTTAAGCCTCGAGCTCCGCTCCACCGGTCCCAACAAAGCCCTTTTAATACGCCAAAACTGCTCCTAATGGGAAGGAATCGCAGGGGGGACCCTCCGAGAACCCCAAGGGGAACCCAAGCACAACAACCGGTGGGCCCGATGGACGATTTTGTTCACTCTCCAGCGGACTCACATAAGGAAACCGGAGGCCCCAAAATGGCGTCTACCTCCTCCATGTCAGGGGCACCGTCTACCTCCACTCTGGACGGGGTCATGGATGAAATTCGCGCCCTAGCAGCCAACATGGTCACCAAAGCAGACCTGCTGGTACAGACCACGACCATCCAGGACGCCCTGCGAGCTGAAATAGCCGGCATTAGAACGGAAGTAGCGGCGCAAGGTACCCGCGTGCAAGGCCTGGAGCGCTCCCACGAGGCCATTAACGCCAGACTGACTGCCACAGATACAGCGGTGGCCCGTCAAGGCACTATGCTCCTACAACTGCGGAGAACGACAGAGGACCTAGATAACCGCGGACGCCGCTGCAATATACGGATACGCGGCCTACCAGAAGCAGATGGCGAGGAACAAGTTGAGACCGAGCTGACGGCCCTGTTCCGCCTGATTTTGCCCGACACTAACACCATGGAGATCAGGTATGACAGGGCACACAGAGCACTCAGACCCCGCTCCTTAGACGACAGCCCTAGGGACATCATCTGCTGCTTACACTCATTTGCAGTCAAGGATGCCATCATGAAAGCGGCCAGATCCCAACGCACATGGGACTACAAAGGGGCTCATGTATCTTTATTCAATGACCTGTCCCCAATAACCCTAGAGGCTAGAAGAGCACTAAAACCCATCACCACACTCCTTAGTGAACGCAACATCGCATACAAATGGGGATTCCCATTCGCCCTTATGGCGAAACACCAAAACGGGTGGATAGCCATTCACTGGCCGGAAGAGATCCCCAAATTCCTAGAGGACCTCGGCCTACCACATGTGACTGTACCGGACTGGGTATTGGGTCCGCTGGAGGCGGGCCCGAGACCACCACGAGCGTCACGTCGACGCAGGGGCCGATCCCCACTGGGAAGAAAGAGGGGGACAAGACTAATGACAACCAGCGATAACGTTACCCCATCGGAAAACTTCCACCCCACGCACCCTGGAACTGCCCCTACCCCGTGATGCCCTACGGCCTACTAACCCAGGACTGCACATCTCTCTGCTGTCTACACGGAACTGTAATTCGACACTGGACTACCGTTGCCAAATATTCTGACTTGCCCGAAACCCGCCACAAGAACGTTGCTGGTGCCCCCGGATGGGTACTAGACGCCCCATCTCCACGGACCTACGGACTTGCCCAGCTCTGACCCCATCGCACATGCTGCACCGATGACCTCGTTTTTCACTCCCCTCTACGGCCCCGGACACCCAAACCCTCATCCAAAAGTGTTTACAAGGGCCCAAGGGTTCAACCATGTTGGGGTGGGAAGGGAAGGGGGAATAGGGGTTCATGGACTGCCTGGTCCCTGTCCAGATGTCATCACTGATGCCCTCCTCTCCACTGTTGACACATGGGACGCTATTACGCAGGAAACAACATTGAACACCGCTGCATTGACAGATCTATGGGACATTTTCAACAGCTGGATCCAGAGACTATCCGTAATTGCTAAGTACCCACAATTACCATATTGTCATATACATGTTTCGCTAATATATCCCTTTATATGTTTATTTGCCCGTCATATCTAATGTTGTTATTTTACACCTCCTACTCTCTGAATGGGGATGTCAGACTGGGTACAGAACTGGATACCGGGGCAACTAACACTGGTTTAAAATCGGGGGGGCACAGACAACCTGGTTAATACTATAGATGCAGCAGGGAGTGACCTGGGTACAGTAGATCTCACGGGACGGACACCTGGAACCCCTCATGTATGACCCCTAGCGAACCTCACATGTATCTTGGGACTAAGACAAAACGCTAGCCAACCACAGCTAACCCACACCCTTAACTCCCATATAGACTATAGAATACACTCACCACTGGCGCACAACACTGGGCGGGTTGCAGGGACGAAGACCACAGGGGTTGACCCAGGGGGTGGGGAACTGGAATAACTACCTGTAAGATAGCTTCTACGGATGGGGCGGGAAAGGGAGGCTACCGGTTGTCTTTATTATTATTATTACTGTTGTTATTGTTATTGCTGCTATTATAACTGCATATACTCACGATGTTTGAAATGCTATGACGTTGTTTGATCCCCTCTACGGTGACCTTACCCACGACTACACACTAGGGCAGGGTACTGGACGGAGCGTATAAAACTGGAACCAGACTTATCTATAACACCCAGATCACACAACTCCTGGACGGAAATCCAACCACTGCTCTACACTACCACCGGCGCAAAAACCCCCAGAGGAGCACCAGGTCCCCCACCTACCGATCTGGCCATCGGAGGGACGCTTGGCCACTCCTGCTGCGGCGCCAGTGACTCTCCTCTTCTAGGAGATAGCGGGGTACATTCACCCTCGCTGGGGACGCTCCCCTGAGGGCGAGCACACCCGACTCGCCCTTATTTTAACTTATTCCACCCTAATCTTTCCCTTATCTTCCCCCCCCTCTCCACTACAACCCATTGCACACTTCCCTCACACCCCCCCCCCCCCATACACACCCGCACATACTTACTTCCACCCACACTACCCCTGGCGGCGACTGCACACGTCCTAGCCAAGCAAAGATAGCTAGCAGGGACACCCCCACGAGAGTCGACCTCACACCGAGACCCGAGAGACCCCTGTCCCCCTGACTATACTCAGGACTAAACTAGACACACCAGACGGTACGCCTCATAGTCACACTCCTGACATTACTAACTGCCACTGCTTTCCCGACTGCCCGTCTCGCCCGAACACTCCATTCGCGTACCGGACAAGGGGCCACGAAAGCGCTATGGCATACAGCAGTGCACCCCTGTCCGTCATGACCATCAACTGCAGAGGGCTTAATATACCGGAACGCCGCTCCCACCTTTTACGATCCCTGAGACAAAAACACGTTTCAATAGCAATGTTGCAGGAAACCCACTTCAGGGAGAACGCGGCCCCCAAACTTAGGAGCCCCCACTACCCGGTGAGCTATTGTAACAACCACCCAGAGGCTCGCCGAGCGGGGGTAGCGATTCTCCTAGCTGCGAATCTGGGCTTTCAGGAGTTGGATAGAATGGCCGACAGAAACGGTCGCTACCTCTTTCTGAAAGGCATAATAGCCGACAGGCTATACACCCTCGCAACCATATATGCACCCAACTCGAAACAATCGCAATTCCTACGTGGGACACTGGACAAGCTCCACGATTTCTCAGAAGGGGCGCTGATAGTGGGCGGAGATTTTAATGCTCCCCTAGACCCTCTCATGGACTCCTCTACTGGCCACAGTTGCCTATCCCAGGCCCGCATCAGAACCATCCGCAAATCTTTGGACAAATTGACGTTAGTAGACTGCTGGAGAGCGACCCACCCCTCCGTCAAAGACTATACACACTATTCGGTGATACACAACCGATATTCCCGAATAGACTACGTGTTCGTCAAACAAGACGGACTCTCTCGTCTACGATCGGCCAACATAGAACCGGCCTCATGGTCAGACCATGGCCCGGTCCTGGTGGAACTGGAATCCCCACTATTTAAGCCAGCAACTTGGACGTGGCGACTGAACGAATCACTACTCCAAGACGCCGGAGTGAGAGGGGAAATCTCACGGGCCTTGGGATCCTATTTCACCGAAAACGGGACGGACGAGATGTCCCCGGTAACGGTGTGGGAAGCTCATAAGAGCGTGATTCGAGGCACTCTAATCAGTATCGCTACGCGAAAACGGAAAGACCTGACCAACGCGATGGCTGAAGCGTACAAATCCATCACACGCCTAGAGATGCAACATAAACACTCCCAGCTGTCCGCGACCTACGATGCACTGACGGAAGCCAGGCAACATCTACTGACCCTACTCACACAGAGATACCACCGATCACTGCAGAGATCTAAATCATTCTTCTATGCCCACGCGAATAAAGGTGGAAAGCTCCTCGCACACCTTTTGAAAGGAGACACACCCCGCACCCAGGTGAGGAAGCTACGACTAACAAACGGCAACACATCCCCGTACCCGGAAGAAATAGCTAATGAATTTCGGGAATACTACAATGCTCTCTATAACCTCCGCACCTCGGAGAGCCCGACGCGCAGACAAGAATCCTCGACACTCGCCAGAGCATACTTGGAGAGCAACGTACGAAAACGACTGAACCCTGAAGCAGTGACCGCACTAGACGAACCAATTACTACAGAAGACTTGGCTGCAGCACTGAAGAACACGAAAGCTGGACGAGCCCCTGGCCCGGATGGATTCTCCACGGGATACTATAAACACTTCGCCGAGATACTCTTGCCCTGGCTAATGAAGGCGATCAACAGAGTCGCAGACGGAAGCAGCTTCGGTACGGAATCCCTGACGGCGACAATCACAGTCCTGCTTAAACCCAACAAAGATCCGGAACAATGCGGCAGCTATCGTCCGATTTCCCTACTGAATGTAGACACCAAACTCCTGACGAAAGTACTGGCGACCAGACTCCAAAAGACACTACCGAGCCTGGTCCACGTGGACCAAACGGGGTTCATCCCGGGCCGGGAAGCACGAGACAGCACGCTACGACTATTTTCCATTCAACACCATGCACGGAAACATCAGAAACAGCTCCTTCTACTATCTACGGACGCCGAGAAGGCATTTGACCGGGTCAACTGGGACTACATGTTCCATACACTGCAATATCTGGGCTTTGGTCAGAGGACTATGACGTGGATCAAGGCTTTATACAGTAAGCCGAGAGCGGCGGTTAGGGTCAATGGAGCGCTGACGGCAAGCTTTGGTATCGCAAATGGGACCAGACAGGGCTGCCCCCTGTCGCCGCTCCTGTTTGCACTCGCATTAGAACCACTCCTGCAGGCGATCCGGGACTGTCCAGACATCCACGGCTACACCTGGCAGGGCACGGAACATAAGGTGGCTGCCTACGCGGATGACCTTCTGTTCTTTATCTCACAGCCTCGAATCACACTGCCGTGTGTACTCTCGGAGATGGACAGGTTCGGCCGAATATCGGGGTTCAAACTCAATTTGGCGAAATGTGAAACGCTCAATGTCACCACTCCCCAGGCGGAATACTCGGCCCTCAGTTCACAATTCCCATTCCGGTGGTGTACAGTGGAGATGCGATACCTGGGCATCTGGGTCACCGCGGACGACCAGGACATATACCCGCGCAATTTTACGAAACTCCTGTCGAGCATCGAAAACGACTTACAGAAATGGTCCCACCCATACATCTCGTGGCACGGCAGGATAGCGGTCCTTAAAATGAATATCCTGCCAAGGATCCTATACCTGTTCCAGACTATACCGATAGCCCTACCAGCCAAATTCTTTTCGTCCCTAAAATCTGCGGTCATCAAATATGTATGGAGGGGGGAGAGGTCCAGGATACGCCACGACATCCTCTGCAGGCCTAGACACAGGGGGGGCTTAGCACTCCCCGACTTCAGAAAATATCACCAAGCAGCTACGTTACAGAGGATCCTGGAGTGGCATGACAATGAGACGGCCAAACAATGGGTGCTCCTGGATCGAGAAGGCAGGGACATCGACCTGAAAGCGGCAATCTGGAGGAAGCAAGCAACGAGGACCAACAGGAACGTAGATAGCGACCCGATCACACAAACCCTCCTCACATGGGAAACCCTCAGGGAGGTGACGCAAATTTCCCCTACCCCCAGCCCCCTGTTACCCATCGCCCATAATCCCGACATAGGGGGCGGATTGCCGCCAGCTGCCTGGTCTTTCATGGGCGAAACAGACTACATCCCAATATACAAAGCCACTAGGAACGGCAGTCTGAGATCCTTGGACTCTCTACTGGACACACGACCGCGCTCACATATGGCAGTCTTCAGATACATGCAGCTAAAGCACTACTATGACGCAATCCCACACAAAGATAGGCTCCACAGAGACTTAACCTGGTACGAGAAGTTGTGCTCTCAGGGCACCCCATTGGAACATGCTATCTCAAAACTCTACCAACATCTACTAACTAGCCCCGAACTGGAAAATAACACCTTTAAACGACACTGGGAACAGGCCATGAATAAGACCTTTACATCAACGCAATGGGACAAGGCCTTGATATGGCAACATAAAAGCTCCTCTAGTTCCCACTACCAAGAGGTTAATTATAAATTACTCTCCATGTGGTATCGCACACCAGTGTTACTCCACAGAATATTTCCCACCACACCACCAACGTGCTGGAGATGCCAGGAGGACAGGGGCACCATGCAACACCTATGGTGGGACTGTGAACAGATCGCTCCCTACTGGAACCGAACTAAAACCGACATTCAATTAATCCTGGGTGATGACCTTGAATGGTCGGAAGAATTAGCCTTATTACACATCTCCTCCCAACCAGTATCTGCCTACAAAAAATCTATCTTACGCCACCTACTCAACGCAGCCAAATCACTCATACCGGTATACTGGAAGAAGACAAACATCCCCACAAGGGAAGAATGGATCCACAGGGTCGAGGATATCAGATCTGCCGAAGCCCTAAAAGCGGAACTGACGGGCAGGGAGACACAATTTGCTGAAGCCTGGTCGCCATGGTACACCTACCGGGCAAGACCATGAGTGGTGCTCGGGACGCAGACGGGCCGTGGGACAGTTACACGTCCACGACACCTACGATACACACAACACAACCCGAGACCACTATATCACACCCACTCAAGCAGACTGTGACGCTAATATAACACATACATGACACAAACGACCGAGAGACAGAAATGCCCCTACCGACTGGACGAGCACTTGAACCTATACCCCTTACAGTGACCTTCCCAGACCACATTTGAACGCGACTACAGGAAGACCCCTAGAGATATAACCCACACCCTCGCAGGGAACACAACGGGGGGCGCCTCGCACGGACACCACTGGGGAGCATACATACCGAAGGAACAACTTTGCGACAAGGCCTTGGGACATGTGCAGCCGCCCTGAGGTTCCGCAACATACACACACTAGACTTCCACACCACCTCTCCCCGAAACGCCACGGACAAGCACGGTCCAAGATCACATCGCACCACGCACTACCAGGCATACCTACCCACTCTTCACCCCCGTCATGCCATAACACAACCACAGGAACAGTCAGTGCTTCCACTTGGACACAGACCACCCTCCCTGGCCATATAACCATCACAGAACTAGATCGAGTGGCAGCACCCCTACATCTCTCCACCTATGCCCATCCTCGGAGGAGAACCGCAAACGCCCAAAGTGCGAAACCAATACATGATAGAAAGTGGCAAGATAGGAGGAGACTGATCACACAAACTCGACCCACACGGATCACACACACCCCCCCCTCCCCCCCCCGCTAATTCCACTATCCTAATACCAACACCTAACAATACCCCATCAAGCCCCCCCCCCCCACATGATCTCTAGGTAGATCATTCCCCTCTTTCAGAACTACCCCGCACGACATACCCTCACAGACGACGGTCTGGGAACCCAACGTGACCAATGAACACCACCTGTTTAATACCTATGGCCGTTAGTACACCCATCCCACCCTAAAAAATCGGTATGCTCCAGGCCTCAAAACATGTTGACGCCCAGACCCTTTGTGCTTTGACTATGACTCAGGAACAGATCTCGTAAAATTATTGATACTCGGCAACGCTATAAAATCGAACCCTGTTTTCACTTGTATACACCTATGTTACCTGTAAAAATGTTAACCTACTACGTGTTGCACCAAATGTTCCCTGAGGGCCTGCGTGCCCACCTCTAACCTATTTTTCTATCAATAAAAACTTGATTTACAATAGACAACCCTTTTTAATTATTAGTACTAGAAAACACTTATTGGATCTCTTCAAAGTGGGAGGGAGCCGAGCAGCTCTTTAATGAGCTCTTTAATTAAATTTTGCGTTAATGCTCTGCACTGCTGGACCTCACCAGAACCTTACGGAGCCAATACAGAGGTTACGGAGCCAATACAGAGGTTACGGAGCCAATACAGGGGTTACGGAGCCAGTACAGGGTTGAATCTAGGTTAAACCAACAAGATTTCGTCAAAGTCTCTAACAATCTTGGTTTACATTTTGCTTGTTGGATAAAAAACAGTGCTCATCTCTGTTTAATGAATAGACCCCGTGATCACAAAGCTACAAAGCTTCTGTTTTGGCAAAGTAAATGGGGGAAGGGGAAGTGTTAACAAGTTAAGCCAGCTTTTTAGTTGTCAGACCATGTGGAAATCGTAGCAACTAAAGTATGACAAATGGAATTTTGAAACAATTTCCTGTTTTCGTGATGATTCCGTATATGACCCATGCAGGGTTGACACATTTAAAATGTTTTATGGATATTTTAAAGTTACAGAACATTTTTATTCTTACTCTTTAGCTATATTTATACAAGTGAAGCACAGCTCTGAATATCAATTAACTTCCATACTCCTAAAACAGTGTCAGAAGACTTACAGGGTAATTTACTGAAGTGAGATTTCAAAGTGAATTTCAGGTTTAACATTGGGGTTAATATTATCAACCTGATTTAAATGTGTCTGCAAATACGCAAAGTTGCTGAATGATATTAATGTACTTTAAAAGGACTGCTAAAGTCAACAAGAACACGTAATTGAGATGAAGTGCTCTAGGTCAGTGGTCTCCAACCCAGTCCTCATGGACCACGAACAGTCCCATGTTAGTCAGTATCTCAATTGGAATAAAACAGGGAAATATATAAATCCTGGACTGTTGGTGGTCCATGAGGAGTGGGTTGGAGACCACTGGTGGTCTAGGTGCAGTGTTCCTGGCTGTTAAATTCTTCAAGGTAAAACATTGCCTTTTGCAGAAAGAAAAATGTTTATATTGAAGGGCTAAAAGGATTTTATAGTGTTAGGAATACATTTTACATTGCACTACTAAGGGGGACAGGGGCACAACACCTAGACCACTTCAATGAGATGAGATGATTGTCTGGGTGCTGTGATAAAGTGAAGGCAGAGAGGCCATTTAACCCCAGGGGGAGTATATGTAGTTTGTGTGTTGCACAACACAAAGCTATGTTTAGTTATGGGCCCCTGGGGTGGAGCATTTGGAGAGAAGGGTGGGCCAATGCTCCACTCCTCAGTTTAGACACAACTGGGAGAAATAAGGTCCAGGTCAGAGTTTTTTGGAACTGTCTCCAACCCACTGCTCAGCTGCAGATAATCAGCTGTAGCAGTGGGAATAAACCACTCCCTGCTAGGCAGGTACAGGTGGGATTGCTGGCTTCCACCCAGGAAGCAGGTAGGAGAGAGGCTGTTCTCTCCAGTGAGAGAGTCAAGGAGACTGAGCACTGGGAGTGCAGAAAGGAAAGCTGTCAAGGCTGGCTTGGAGCACTGGGAGTGCAGAAAGGGAAGCAGTCAAGGCTGGCTTGGAGTGCAGAAAGGGAAGCAGTCAAGGCTGGCTTGGAGCACTGGGAGTGCAGAAAGGGAAGCAGTCAAGGCTGGCTTGGAGCACTGGGAGTGCAGAAAGGGAAGCAGTCAAGGCTGGCTTGGAGCACTGGGAGTGCAGAAACGGAAGCAGTCAAGGCTTGCTTGTAGCACTGGAGTGCTGAGAGCTGACAAAGACACTAGGTTGGTGAAACCAATAATTTTGTTCTAGTTTAACCCCTGAGAGATAGGGAACTTAATGTTAGTTAGTGCTCAGACGAGCTAGGTTTTTGTTTATAGGGATTTGTGTTATATTTATGTTTTCATTTACTGCTGTCTCCTGTGTGAATTTACAAATAAAGTGCCTGGAGTATATGCAATTAAAAGGACTGTGCCTGTTGTTTACCCTAGAGGACCGTGCTACCTGCAGACAAGGATCACAGTGCCTGTATTGTCCCTTTAAAGGACCACTATAGTGCCAGGAAAACAAACTCGTTTTCCTGGCACTATTGTGTTAATAGGTCCCCCCCCCCCCACCCACATGGCCCCCCTCCTGCCGGGCTGCAGTGGGAGGAAGGGGTTCAATTCTTACCTTTCTCAGCGCCGGGCTACCTCGGCGCTGGGGACTCTCCTCCTCCTTCCGACGGCTGAATGCACATGCGCGGCAAGAGCTGCGCGAGCGCATTCAGTCAGTCCATAGGAAAGCATTTCTCAATGCTTTTCTATGGACGCTGACGTCTTCTCACTGTGAAAATCAATGAGACAGCCGCTAGAGGCTGGATTAACCCATATGTAAACATAGCAGTTTCTCTGAAACTGCTATGTTTACAGCAGGCAGGGTTAACCTAGATGGACCAGGCACCCAGACCACTACATTAAGCTGAAGTGGTCTGGGTGCCTACAGTGGTCCTTTAACCGCTTAATCACACATAAGATGTGTGACATGTCATGATTCCCTTTTATTCCAGAAGTTTGGTCCTTAAGGGGTTAAGCATGCCTCTAGTGCAGTGGTTCCCAACCCAGTCCTCATGTACCCCCTAACAGTCTAGGATTTAAGGATTACTCAATTGTACCTAATGTGTTTTGGGGGGAAAAAAAAAACACACACTTTAGACCCAACAGGGTGTTTCCTAAAACTTGGACTGGTAGGGGGTACTTGGGGACTGGGTTGGGAACCCTGCTCTAGTGGCTGTCAAACTGGATTCTATTCAGGATAGTATGAAAACACGTGGAATCTCAATTCTCTCTGTGAGGATCACAATGCTAAACAAAATCCAGTGCTTCACAGATGGTAAACATTCACAACATATCAAAGTTTAATCAGTTCATCAGCCGATACCATAGGGTTGGGTTAATCTTCATAGTAAGAAAAATATGTTGGTGTGTGTGGTATGATAATTATGGGTTCTGTGAATTAATGCAATTAAACAAAGCTAATGGAAAAACATAGTGCAAGGCGTGCTAATTAACCCTTTGCTAAAAATTTCTTTACAAAATATGGCAATCCAGAATTCAGTAGGGTTATCGTGAGGAGAGAATAAAATATATAGCAAAGGGATATTAAAAGACCTCTAGGTGACCAGGGGTCTTCAGGCCAGTTCTGGTTGCCCGCTTCTGTACTGCTGAATGCATACACAAAGACTGCTTAGTACACACAGACTGCTGAACACACACACAGACTCTTGAATACATACAGAGAATGCTTTACACACACACACACTGCTGAATACACACACACATACTGCTGAATACACACACACAGATTGCTGAGTACACACAGATTACTGAGTACTCACACACAGGCAGACTGCTGAGTACACACACACCTACACACACACACACACACACACACACACACACACACACACAGTTTGCTCAGTACACACACACAGAGCATCAAATACTGGCTGTGCCGGTAAAATACCGGCCAGGTGGCAACCCTGGGCATGCAGTCTGGATCACTGTCTGTGCTCCCTTGCATTCAGTCAGAGAACCATCACAGAATTACTTTTTGAGTGTGCAGGACTGGGGGGAGCACTGACCGCGATCTGCGCTTCATGGACTGCCAGGGACCACCTCTCATCATTGAAGGTTAGCACTAGGGGCTAACAATAGGGAGGGGGTGATGAATGTTAGAAAACACAAACAAACAGGGGATGAAAGCAGAGAGCCACCTCAAATGCACACATAGCAATTTGCACACACATACAATTCCCATCACACACAAGCAGTTACACATACAGTATGTAACACTCAACACACTTTACATAAAGAAAAGACAGGTTAAGGAAACTAATGAAAAATGCAGATTTGGGAGAGAAAGGCGAGACCGGTGGATGCGGGATGTAAAAACTAATGGAGAGGGCGAAATTAAAGAGGCCAAGTAAATGGATAAAGGCTAAAAGAAAATGTTGCATACACAATGGGGTGACACCTTTTTTTTTTTTGTGCTAAAGAGGTGCCATCAATTTAACGTGGTGGACAGTCTCCAAGACTTCAGTACGAAGACAAAATAATAGAAATCGATGGGAGACAACGCTGATCAAACCTCATGTGGATATGTGCAAGGTTTGCTATACAGCAGACACTCATAGTACCTTAGATACTCACATGTAAGTTGCAGTAACATAAATAAAATTTTCCTTGGTAAATCTTCACTGACTGGGGGAAAAAAAATTTCTGTTCCCACCCATTGTGTGTGATGTGCAGCCCTGAGCCAGGAAGCCCCTCCAGTGGCCATCTAAGGAGTGGCCACTTGGAGGTGTCCCTAGGGGCAATGTAAACACTGCCTTTTTTCTGAAAAGGCAGTGGTTACATGAACATGCCTAAAGCAGGGGCGTATTAGCCACGAGGCAAACAAGGCATTTGCCTTGGGCGGCATTTTCCAGGGGGCGGCAAAAAAAGCCGCCCCAAACGCCCAGGGCAAATGCCTTGTTAGCCTTGCGGCTAACAGACATGCTGAATGGGCTGGCTGTTAGGCGCGGGCGGCACTGGCGAGGGAGCACTTTCCCCTGAGCTCTCTGCTCAGCTCCCTCGCGCGCCGCCCGCAGAGTGAGGCTGGGAGCCGGAATATGACATCATATTCTGGCTCCGCCCTCCCAGTCTCACTCTGCGGGCGGCGTGCGAGGGAGCTGAGCAGAGAGCTCAGGGGAAAGTGCTCCCTCGCCAGTGCCGCCCGCGCCTAACAGCCAGCCCAGCAGCCCGACCGACAGCCCCAGGAAGAGGGAGAACCCCCCCCCCCCCAGCATTCCTAAAGGTAAGGAGGCTGGGGGGGTTGTTAAATAAATAAAATAAAAAAGTGAGTGTTAATGTGAGTGAGTGTGTTTGTCTGCTAGTGTGTGTCTCTTAGTGTGTGTGTCTGTCTGTTAGTCTGTCTCTTAGTGTCTGTCTCTTAGTGTGCGTCTCTTAGTGTGCGTCTCTTAGTGTGCGTCTCTTAGTGTGCCTCTGTTAGTGTGCGTCTGCCTCTTAGTGTCTGCCTCTTAGTGTGTGTTTGTCTGTTAGTCTGTCTCTTAGTGTCTGTCTCTTAGTGTGCGTCTGTTAGTGTGCGTCTGCCTCTTAGTGTCTGTCTCTTAGCGTGTGTCTGTCTGTTAGTCTGTCTCTTAGTGTGCGTCTCTTAGTGTGCGTCTCTTAGTGTGCGTCTCTTAGTGTGCGTCTCTTAGTGTGCGTCTCTTAGTGTGCGTCTCTTAGTGTCTGTCTCTTAGTGTCTGTCTCTTAGTGTCTGTCTCTTAGTGTTAGTGTCTGTCTGTTAGTGTCTGTCTGTTAGTGTCTGTCTGTCTGTTAGTGTCGTTCTCTTAGTGTCTGTCTGTAAGTGTGTGTGTCTGTCTGTCAGTGTGTGCCTGTCTGTCAGTGTGTGCCTGTCTGTTAGTGAATGGGTGTCTGTTAGTGAATGGGTGTCTGTTAGTGAATGGGTGTCTGTTAGTGAATGGGTGTCTGTTAGTGAGTATGTGTTTCTGTCAGTGCATGTGTGTGTGTGTGTTTAGAATGCGGGGCAGGGCGGAAGGGTTGGGTGGGGGTGGCACATGGAAGGGTTGGGTGGGGATAGGGGGGGCGCCTGAGTTTTGTCCTGCCTAGGGCAGCACAAAACCAGGATACACCACTGGCCTAAAGGGAGCTTTTATACTCACCAGAAAAACTACATTAAGCTGTAGTTGTTCTGGTGACTACAGTGTCCCTTTAATACACTTTTGTCAACTAATACATGTTGTGTTCTTAACTTCTGCCCTGTGTAATAGAGACAACGAAATATAATCTATAAATGATACGTTAGCGTGATTTAAATTGCAATTTGCAAAGAGACTTCAAATATGGCATGATACTCTAGTCCACCTTAACTGCAAACATTTTTAAATTTTTTGAGTACAAAAAAAAGAATGTCTTTCTATGGAGAATAAATTACAATAATGAGTTGAAGCATATCGTACCATGCTGCTGGGTGAAGCATCTCAGATTCTCCAGGGCAGGTAGAAATCTTAGAACGTCACTGTAGTTTATCTTCATTACTTTGTTGATGTCTGTCCAGAAGGTATTCTTCTAAACCACTTGAGTCCACAAGTGGAGTCCTTTGGTCCATAATGTCCATGAAATAGCAGGCTATCCATGCATGCCAGCAGGGAAAATGACTGAGAATAACGAGGAGGACAGTCGTATGATGGGCAATAACAATGACACCCACGTGGAATTAGTGTGCATTGCTGGGAATTCAAATAGCAGATTATCCAATAGCAGATTATGGTAACAATTCTCAAAGTCAGCTATGTACTCAATTTGACTATTTTAGAATATTTGAAATTTACATTGAAGGCCTAAAAATTCACACTTTATAAGGTTGCTCACTAAAGTCTGAATCTGGTCCGGATGAACAAAATTAGGTTAAAATAACTATAATACAAGTTGTTGTATCCAGACAGGATGAAATATCAACTGTACAGGTAATCTGGAGGCTACTGTGTAAATTGTGAACATTGATACATTTGTGAATAATGTCCAGATTTTGTAGTCTGAATTATCCTGGACGTGCCTGCACATCTGAACTTTAGTGAAGTGAAAACATTGCTCGACATGGAATTTGGGGGTCTCAGTGCTATATGTGGAAAATTTCACCCAGGAGCCATTTGGGGCTCCAGCCTAGGTTGGCGCCACCTGCACTTAATACATATTTCTTGAAGGACAGAAGTGCACACAGTGAAATGCTTGTTCCAGTGGATGTTGCGACTAACAAATTATTATTGCACAATTGGTACAAGCAGGAGAAATGACAAAGCTTGAAAAAACAGCACGGGAAAACAATCTATGGCAGAAATGATTGAGTGACCAGTGGAAATGTTACTTTTTGTTTCAATATCAGTATAATTCACTAATGGGAGAATTGTTTAGAATCCAAAGTGAGTTGCAAACATATGCCAGTATGTCAGAATAATTCATGTCTCGTAAAAACAATCATGAGATACTAAAGGAAAGCTTAAGTGTTAGGAATACAAACCTGATATCCCAACGGTTTAGTGTCCATGTCCCTGTTTAAAAACAGGCCCCCTCCCACCCATTTACCTAATAAAAAATATGATTTTACTTAGCTTTTTCCAGCGTCGGCTCCCTCTGTGCTGCTTACCTCTCCACCTTCCACAACATCACGGAGGAAGCATGGCCTCCTCCATCGATGTCATGTCCAATCCAATTCTCCTCATAGAGGAGCATTGGAAACCCCATGAGCATGTGCGGCCAGCACCATACATGCCATCAATCTTACCAAAAGGAAAGCTTTGAATTAATGCTTTCCTATTGGGGCTTCTGTGTCACATGACCGAGTTAAATGAGGATCTAACCCTGCATTGAGATTAAGTATTCTGGGTAGCTTTAGCGGGTGGCTTTAGTGGTCCTTAAGCCTAATCAGGGATAGCAGGTAGCCATTTTATTCCAATAACTAATTAAGAATTATTCAAAGGTAAGTCATGCAGGTTAAAGAGCAGGATATGACTCTCATACACAAAATAGAAACAATATGCAAAACCCACGAAAGATTTGGTTCTAAAAGGTATCTGCATGATAGGCTGAGTGCCATTCATTACAGTGTCTCCTGCTGGGATACATTCATGCAGAAGCTCATTAGAGTAGACCAGAGTGCCTAGAGGTAAAAATAATAAAAGTAATCATTATAAGCTCGTACAGAGCACTTCAGAATACCTCAGCTTACCTACAATGACAACTACAAGCAAAATGTCCATGTGACTGTGTTTTCCCAAACACAGTTCGCTGTTCGCACATGCCATTTACTCTCTGCTCACTTTAATATCTTATTCCTTCTTTCTTTCATTTATAGGAAAATCAACGATTCCTGCCCCTCAGAACATCTCTTTGACGTCCATCAACTTTAAGCACATCCTGACATGGAATCCCTTACCAGTGGAGTGGGGAAACGTTACCTACACAGTCAGGATTCAAGGGTAATCATCTAAACTATGTAGGCCCGCAGACAAAGTTTCATTCGAGAAATCTGTTCTGTGGGCTTAAGATAGAATGCCCAATGAATATTGTCGTAAAGCATTTGTTGAGAGCTTGGTAGATTGCAATTCAAAGAAGAATTATTTTATATAGTGCCAACATATTCTGCACCACTGTACAATTGGTTAAAACAAAAAGCAATTCTAACAAAACGCATTCAACATCCAGGAACATTCGATGAAGAGGGTTCCGCCCAAACAAGCTTAAAATCTAAAAGATGGAAGTGTGAATTTTAACTTTTCTGTGAAAATCTAGCCAAGTAAAACCATATCTCATAAAACATGACAAAGCCACTGTCAATGTAAGTATAACAACCCTAAACATAGTGCTTAAATCTATGTAATCCAAATAGATAAACAATATTATTACACAATAAGGAACGCACTATTGAGATAACAAGGAAACCACAACAGGGAAATGAACAGATGGAAAGCTCAAGTATTTATAGGTCTGGGGATGTCTCCCAGTTAGCCAAACCCCTAAAACAAGAGTGTGTATGTAGGCAACAATGTGATGTTGTTCCAAAATCAAAACAGGCACCTTACTCCACCCATAAATAATCATGAAGTATTTTTTGGGGGGAGCCAGTCAGCACTATATTTGTTAAGAACATTTGAGACAGAATTAGTAATAACAGACAGAGCTTGTAGTCTGATAAAAATAACGTGTTTTACTTTGCAAATATTCTTCTGCAAGTATTCTTTTTCACAAAAAAATATTGGTATGAATATCACTGAGCATCCACCTTTTGTACCATTTTTCTAAAAGATGACTACAAAATTCAGTGAAAGAAGTTGAAGTTAAATACGCTTTGAAGGTGCCTCCCCTGAAGTAGGTGGGGGCTAATATTTCCTTCTCAGGTTCAAAGTATTACCCAGCATATAGGTGTCATATTAGGTATCCTATATTAATTTGCCTAACTTGGACTCAGGAAATGCTTGATGCTTAAAACGACACTTAAGACCATATATGTCTAGTTCCGGGAGCAGATAGCCCCCTCCTGTGCTGTCTCTCCTAAATCAGTCTGTTCTTTCTACTTCTCGGAACTTATCTGTTATATGTACATGACGTTCATTCCTAGGTCTTATCTGTACTCCTTTTACCCTTTCACTCCCTTCCTACTACCGTCCTATGAGTATTTGCACGTAAGCACTTACTTTTTAATGTATAAAAACCAAGCTGACGAATAAACGACAGAGGCTTATTTTGAATACCAACAGGTGTCTGGTGTCTAATTTGCGCTCCTACAAGAGCACTTGTAATAATAATTTGGGCTTCCTCTGAATATAACAAAGATCAATATTTGGATCTATATCCGTGGACATAGATGAACTACACACACCTAAAGAGAAGGCACAGGCACCCAAGCTCCAGTGAATGTTACCCAGTTATGCTCTTACTTGGGTCTATTCGCTCCAGTGGCCATTGGAGTAACTAAATGACCTCCATTTGTTTAAATATAAATAGGGATTAAGGAGAGAGCGCAGGTAACTTTTTTTCTTTGGTTTTTACTGTATGTATTAGCTGATGTGTACTGTGGTCGTTGCTGCCGCCCAGCAGTGATGGGAGTCAGCGCAGGACTTTTCTTTTTGTATTTGTATTCACTTTTTGTATCACACTGCCTTGTTACAATGCTGCCGCCAATCCCATGTGTTCCCTATTAAAGGTTAATAAGTATATAGGGGTGTATATAAAAAATACCCCTTTCTGTCTCATTAGAGATATATTTGCCAGAAGCTCAAGGAAGCAAGGTGAAGGGTCAGAGTGGGACCCGTCTAGGGGGGTCTGCCTTGACGTTGTGACTGTTTGAAATAGCCAAGGTAGGTCAACTGGTAGTAAACTAATGATAAGAAAGGCACATACTCAGACACAAATAAACAATTATATAAAGGGACAGAAACACTAATTGAAAGAAGACATGGGTAGGCAGGGTCCTTACATTTGAAATGTTTAGTGAATAACCATGAAAGATACAAATTGAAAGCTTGAAGTTTTTTACAGTGACTTACTGTTATTTTATGCATCATGATTGCACCATCAGTGATAATTTTAGGACAGGTAGTTACATTGTACTAATACACAATATCTGTAACTGTGGATATTCTTTTCATGAAAAAAATAAATATTTAGAGATACGTATTTGCCAGCTAAGTGTGCGGATATAATTTGAAACTAATGGTATTGCATTTAAATATTTAATTTTATATCAAACCGTTAACAATTTGCAATAATTAGAGCAGAATTGTTGGAGTCGTATGGTTCTTGTTTAAGATGGAAATATTTTTTTAATCTCTCTAGAGAATATGAGCGCTACCATAAGAAGCATGATTGGATAGAAGCTGAAAATTGTCATTACATCTCTGTCCCTTTCTGTAATCTGAGTAAGGACATTCCCACCAACGTCCTGTATGAAATACAGGTTCGAGCAGAGCTGGAAAACAGGACATCAGACTGGGCCCCACTAGGCTACCTGTTTCGAAAAAATTCAAGTAAGGAACTTCAGAAAGAAAATTCTGCCTCTCAATCTCTCATTGTCTAACTGATGAACAGAGCCAATCCACTATCCACTATTATATTTACTAATTAAAACAAGTATTTACGATAATAGTTCAACTGAGAAGATCACAAGATTCCTAAATACATTTTGCTGTACGTAATATCAAAACTCAAGTGGAATAGTCTACTGTAGTGGAGTAGTGGGGGTTAATCCACGATATCTCCGCTGGTAGTCAGGATTCCATAGGTTAGACACAGGTAGCACAATATAATTCCCTTTTCCCCAAGAACTAGATGACACATAGTCTGGGAGTCAACTGAGGTTTTATTGCAAGGTCCCCAAATTTATACGATTCCCCATGCAAGGGGTTTTCAGATTGCTACTGCAGGGGTATTAATCAGAGGGACTGTGTGGGAAACCACTCAGAACAGGCCTCGCCATGGTTGACGAAAGAAGTTGAGTGTACGTGCTCAGCGTCATATCCAGAGGTTGTCTTTGGGAAATAGACATATGAGTGCTGCCAGCATTTCTGCAGAGGTTGAAGGGGTGGGAGGTCGTCTGTCAGAGCTCGGACCATACACTGCACATTGCATCAAATTGGTCTGCATGGCTGTCGTCCCAGAAGAAAGCCTCTTCTACAGATGATGCACAAGAAAGCCTGCAAACAGTTTGCTGAAGACAAGAAGTCTAAGGACATGGATTACTTGAACCATGTCCAGTGGTCCGATGAGACCAAGATAAGCTTACTTGGTTCAGATGGTGTCAAGCGTGTGTGGCGGCAACCAGGTTAAGAGTACAAAGTATGTCTTGTCTATAGTCAAGCTTGGTGGTGGGAGTGTCATGGTCTGGGCTTGTATGAGTGCTGCCGTCAATGGGGAGCTACAGTTCATTGAGGGAACCATGAATGCCAACATGGAGCATGGTCCCCTCCCTTCAGAGACTGGGCCGCAGGGAAGTATTCCAACATGATAACGACCCCAAACACACCTCCAAGATGACCACTGCCTTGCTAAAGAAGCTGAAGGTAAAGGGGGTTTATCTGGCCAAGCTGTCTCCAGACCTAAACCCTATTGAGCATCTGTGGGGCATCCTCAAACAAAAGGTGGGGGAGGGCCAGGTCTGTAACATCCACAAGCTCCATGATGTCATCATAGATAAGTGGAAGAGGAGTCCAGTGGCAACCTGTGAATCTCTGGTGAACTCCATGCCTGTGAGGGTTAAGGCAGTACTGGAAAATAATGGTGGCCACACAAAATATTGACACTTTGGGCCCAATTTGGACATTTCCACTTATGGGTGTACTCACATTTGTTGCCAACGGTTTAGACATTAATAGCTGTGAGTTGAGTTATTTTGAGGGGGCATCAAATTTACACTGTTACACAGGCCGTACACTTACTACTTTACATTGTAGCAGAGTGTCATTTCTTCAGTGTTGTCACATGAAAAGATATGAAATATTTACAAAAATGTGAGGGATGTACTCACTTTTGTGAGAAACTGTATCTCTCTCTCTCTCTCTCTCTCTCTCTCTCTCTCTCTCTCTCTCTCTCTCTATATATATATATATATATATATATATATATATATATATATCTATAACAGGGTCAAAACAATTATGTAGTATTAAAGTTACTTTTGTCACATTCCCTCACTTTTCTCCTCCACTCATGCAGGTAGAATTCATGAGAGAGCAGGGTTTGCAAGATACAGAAACTGCTTCTGCACTGTATTGTATTTTTTTGTGTGTAGGGTCTATAAAGTGGGAACACCATACACTATATATGTATCACATAGATGGCACAGACTCTTCCTGTATCTCTAAATTCATGCTTTATTACTGTAATGATGGTAGTTATAAGTGCCGGTGAATCAGAAGGCATACTTGGTTGGTAACACAGTGTTGTGTTAACTGGTAGAGTACTAACAAGTGGAATACTTTTCAGAAGGTTCTTCAACGTCATGTCTTGGGATTGAGAACAGTGACCTTCTGTATCTGGGGTGATATCTGTCTTCTTAACTACTTATGTGTAGGAATGTGGATGAGAATTTATGAATGTTGGTCCCATACTAGAAGGAGTAGTGGAGGCTACACAATGTACAAAGCACTTTCTCTGTCCTTGAAGCCATGAAAAGAAAAAGCCATAAAATTATTTTGGGATTGTAAAGAAAACGAAAGAGAACTTTTTCAAGATGAAAAGAGGGATTGAAGTGTTTATAGTCAATCTGGGTTTTACCCTAGAACAGGTGTCCTGTAAGATCTACTACAATGAATAAATGTATGCATGGTCAAAATCCATCTCTGTGAGACTCTCCAATCCATAGACAAAATGTAGTAAGTTAGAAATGATGAGATTCAATGTAAACAGAAGAGGTGGTTCTTTATGGGGAAGACAGGTTGGTGAATTCATTTATAGTGGAGTATGCATACTTTCAAATGCAAATATTTCTTACATCATACTTTTCCACTATTTGTGGTTCTGTACGATGAGTGATAGCACAGCCTCTGGGTAATCTATATTAAAGTAATTTATATTAATTGCCTCTATTAACCTTACATATATTTTGTTTATTTCCACAGCTCTTCTTATACCTCCAAACATAACCCTTCTTGATGTAGGACATAAGCTGATTATTGAAATTGAAAACCTTGGTTCTTCCTTTGAGTACTATGCATTCTATTGGAAAAGGTCTAATAAAGAGCTAGATGTGAGTACAGTACACAGTATACGTGGGCATGGTGGATGATTTTTTTTTGGGGGGGGGGCAATGCTTTCCTATGGGGAAGGCTTAATGCAGACACAGTGCTCGCTGCACATGCACGTTAGGTCAGAGGGGGCGGACCGTGACCCAGTGCTGTAAGTGGGTAAGTGAATAAAGATCTATTTATCCCTTTGCATCGGTGGGGGGAGGGAAACAGCCGCGGAGGCTGAGGGATATTGTTAGGCATGCATTGTTGTATTCCTAACAAAAAAGTGTTACTTTAAAGAGAGGATACGAAGTGGCTATATAAGGGGAATGGAGAATATGGAAGGGGATTGAGCAATACCTAATTGAATCGGTAGGGATAGTATAGAATATGTGATTTGGTGAATATGACTATAAAACTGGGAATATTATAATGAGTATTATAGCTTTAAAGAGCGATTTGGGAGAAACTGGGGTGAAAGGCCGGATATCTAGTGTTTTATGTAGAGAGGAGTGCAGGTATGTAAAGCAGCTACTTCCAAAATAAAAACTCCACACAATATAAAATATTGAAAAGCTGCCTTACCGGCGAAACGCGCGTCAGGGTTTTCCGAGATCTCTAATTCTGATCCCCCCCAGCACTAGCCTTCTGTCCCTCTGCTACCTCTTACTTTGGGACTTAACGATTCCGGCATATTTATTCTAGATATTGGGTGATTCGGGTGGGGGATTATTAGTTAAGCTTTGTGTATAATCCAAGGCATTAGCGCACCTAGCGCATAGAGATTAGGAATTTAAACAGATCATTTTTGTTTTACACTACGCTTATCAAGGCTTTTGTGTATGTTAGCTAGCTAGTTCAGAACTTTATTGGGAATCGGAAGACAGGTGTCCTTGAAGGCACAGCTATATATTGAGAGAGAATACATCCTTTCTTTTCCTTCTTCATCAGTTTAGTTAGTTCCTCTACCTGATATGTGCCCTTGAAGACACAGAGATTTTTATTTATCCTTGTAGAAGTCTTTCATTACTAACTTTATTTCTGTAGGTGTTATACTCATTTAGTGAAAGGTGCCTCTGCAGGCACAGATATTTCATATCTCTTTCCCTCTATTCTTTTTGCCTTGCAGTCTCCTGAACAGCATTTAACAGACTTTCTAATATATTTTTAAGACAGAAAGGAAATGCCTGATAATAAGAGACAGATGGCATAAAACTTTTTTGTCTTAAGCTTTGCCTATATTCACAAGCACCTCACAGAGTACACTGTTTTAAATCACACTGGTGTATTTACACCTTGCTGTGTGTTTCCACACTCTCTGAGAACTATTAGGCTGTAACTCTTGATACATTTTAACATTTGACAGTATTCTTTTTGTTACACTATTTCAGTGTCTAATTTCATTCTACACTCTCAGTACTCTCTGTTTAGAGCTGGGCATCTAACCTGTCTCATTTATATCTGTCAATCTAGACATTCCAACTGACATTTTCTAATGTTATATGTTTTTAAATCTTAATTCTACATATTATCTCTTTGTATTTCTTTTCTGTACATTTAGGTCTATTGAGAGTAATTTTGTATAATTATCACCTTGTATTCTTTTCACTATTAAAAGTTATATTTTAAATTTTATATATTTTTTCACGGCAGTGTTCCTCCTCTTTCTTCTTACAATATAAAATAAAGTTCAAATTCCAGTATCATACTGCCCCATTCCGTCGCCTGTCTTAGACTCAGGCCTTCTTAACCTAGAGCTACATATGGTACTGGATGAAGAAAAACAGTAGGGTACTGATTCCATATAATACAACTAATAAAGGATTTCTAGCGCTAATGTGGGTAGTAGTAGGCAGCTAAAGCAACCCAAACCAGAGTATCTTCCTTCAGGTAAAAAGTACAGTTCGGTATCGAAATGAGGGAGCAGTGCCTTGTAGATAGTCGCGAATCCAGGAGATGATCAGTGTTCTATGTAGAGAGAAAATAACTAAGAGAAAACAATATAGTGTCTTCTGACAATTGGTGAAAAGAGAATAAAAAGATTCTTGACCCTTCTGGAAATTTTTATCATGAGGAAAACTCCAGCTAGATCCTTGGTGGGGATTATATCGCCTATGTGACTGGGACTGAGCAAAAATATTTTTTTTTTTTTGCTCCCGTTTTGTGAGTACCTCTTTTTTTTATTTATTTTTAAGTTTGATTTTATACCAGTGAGAGCACTATTTGCTGTTTTATTTTTTGCACACAAATATACAACAGTGATTTCAAGTTTGGATATACACAAAATTTCGACTGTGATCAGATTCAGATACAACATTTGACCTACATGACCACCACATCTATAGGTGGGGATTATGCTGCCCAGGTACTGCCACCTGGAGCTGATCTATAGCTCCTGAAAAGTGTGTTTTTATGCTCCTCCACCAACTGTCAGAAGATACTACACTATATTGCTTTCTCTTGGATTTTTCTCTCCACCTATCACCTATAATACACTGCTCCCTCATTTCCATACCAAACTAATTCCATATGTTCTAGATTTCTTTAAACAATTTCTTTACTAGTAAACAAGTATAGCTTTCATTTACTAACAAGGTGTACTGACAGAATGGACAGCTTTTATTTTCTCTGACATATCAAACCTCCTTCTTATTTTTAGGTGAAGACTATGAAGCTGAATAAACACACAACATCTGTTGTCTTGACAGACACTGACCCCAATAATGAATACTGTGCATATGTGGTGGCATATGCAGTTGGCCGAAACAGCAGTAGTAGCAATACAGCTTGCATTTTTGTGGAAGGTGAGTGAGAATTAGCCAGTAGAGGACTGGGAGCTTAGTCCCATCTCCACATTCAGTAAGCGACAGCTGAGGGGCTTCATATACTGACTATATACTATCAGACAGGAACCCAGGCACTCTAATGTTCTCCATCCTTAATAGATGAGAGGTTTGATTCAATTAATGGTTTTGTATAGACCTCAACATGTCTAAGAAAGACCTGCACATAGTTTTCATAACTCAGACCCCATATCCAGCATGGTCCTCAAATTAATATTATTGGGTAAGCTTTTCAAATTATTTTATATTTGGAATTTTTTTTTTTATATATATATTGACATGTTTTTTATATATGATATGTTTTTTTATATTTTTATATTCTGGAAAATATAATTTTATAAGTTTATACAAAAATATTAATTCATTTAAAAAGCTTATGCCATAATATCGAATCAAGGCCATTTGTTGGGTAATGTGAAAATATACACTAGTGTCCAAAAGTTTGACATTTCGAAGGGAAAGCAGATTTTATTGTCCATTAAAATGGCATCAAACGATCAGAAATACAGTGTAGACACTGTTAATATTGTAAATGACTAGTGTAGCTGGAAACAGCTGATTTTTAATGGTATATTAGTGGAAAATTTGCCTGTTTCCTGGAGTAAGGCCATTTTGCAGCATGGTAAATGCTGTTCAGTATCGGTGGACCAGTGGCGGAACTAATGTATAAAGGGCCCTGGTGCAAAAAAGTTTTTTTGGGCCCCCCTCTAGTGCAACAGTGGCCAAAAGGTAGATCCCCATCTGTTGTACAATTCCAATTATGCTATGCCAGCTGGTAATCTACCATTTTCCTATTCTTGCAGGGTTGTATTTGTGAGCAAAGTTTGTATGCTTGAATGTAAGCATGTTTTTGTATAGAGTATATGTGTGCATGTAGGGGTTTATTTGTATGTACTGTTGCCATTGGAATGCAGTGGTGCACTTGTGTGTAGTGTTTGCGTTTGAATGCAGGGGTGTTTGGATGTAATGTTGGTTTTCACATGCAGGTGTGCTTTTGTGTGTAGTATTGGTGTTTGAATGACGGGATAATTGATTGCTTAAATGTATGTACATACACTGCCAAATACATGTATGCCCACACGGATACATACACTTCAACACACGGATAAACACATATAAACACACATACACCCGCACATAGATGCACCTTGACACATGCACACTCCTTGACTCATGTGCACACTAACACAGATACACACACTGACATATACACAACCTGACACACACTTATGTACACCTTGACACACTTATACACACCCTGATACTCACACATTGACACACAGATGCACACACATAGATGCACACCCTGACACAAAGCTGCACAAATTTATACAATGACACATGTACACACACTGACAAATAGATACACATACACACACACACACACACAATCTGACACATACATGTTATAATTTTTTATTTTTGCATCCACCCTCCTGTTAGCTTACCTTTTGTGTCCAGGAGTGTGACTTGCTTGGGGTTCTACTGGCTGAGGCTGATGGGAGTGATTTTGAGGCTCACTCCTGTATCTCTTCCTGCCTGTGCCACCTCCTTCGTCCCTCCCACGCGGCACACTCTATATGAAGCTGGGAGAAAGTGATCGGCTGTCACTTCCTTCCAGCGATGCCAATATTACGTAAGGTGGTATTATTGCTGAATAGGGGCCTGGTTGGGTGCCGTGGCACCTTAAGAGGGCCCCTGTTCAACAATAATACCATTGGGTGTCATAAGTGCTAGGGCCACCTGATAGGCCCCTCCCAGTGCAGTGAAGTGGCTGCACCACTAGTAGTTTCACCACTACGATGGACGCAGACATGAGTTCCATGGTGATGTTAAATACATTGTGCTCCTTAAAGACCTGTCTGTATTTTTTACCCCACCATGCCTATGCATATGGATGATTTTTAATGACAAGGATATGAGCAATGAGTTTGGCAATTGCATGTGTTATTAAACTCTAATTTGCTGCTTAGTTGTCCGTACGGTAAAGTGATATGTGCTCTCTTTGTCTTCAAATCTTTACAGCACATAAACTCTCCAAATTTATTATTGGTATCATCTCCTTATTTGTGGCCATCGCTGGACTTGTAGTGGTTTCTATACTAGTATGGAAAATATTTCAGCTGGTGCGGTTTTCCTACTTCCCAAAAGTGGATATTCCAGAAGCACTGGTAAAAATACGTTACCTTATCAATTTATTTTTGTTGTTGTTGATTCACTTACTGCCTGTGCTCTATATGTATGCTTGTATGCTATGAAAATAGTAATATGGGAAATCGTCAAATATCTTGCATGTCACAAGGAAGACAATATGTGCTTATTGTTAAAGTAACACTCTAAGCACCATAACCACTACAACACACTGTAACACACAAACATTGAAATATGACTTTGCCTATTTCAAGATCATTTGTAAACATGTTATATAGAACCGATTCATGAACAGGACCCTGAGTTTGAACTGTTTTAGAACAGTTTGACGTCTTACCTGTGGTCTGCCGGGCACTGCTCCCTGCCTGAAGTAGAGCTTCCAGGACAGCCAGAAACACTACCGGTGGTGTAGGGTTTAGCACAGAATGGCATTGGTACCCCAATGCCACTGTAGGAATGGTTTGCCTTTTCATCTTGGGTCTACCGGATGCTGCTTCCCGCCTCTTTCCAGCTACCATGAAATCCACAAGCTCCTGCTTAGGAGCTTGCTTTAGGTCTCCTGAGTTAAGTCCTGCATTTCAGAGCCGTCTCATTGGCTAAGAGCGCCAGCTGATCACAGCTAAACAATGTGCTAAACCCTACACCGCCGTTAAGAGTGTTTCTGGCTGTCCTTCAGGCAGGGAGCAGTGCCTGGCAGACCACAGGTAAGACGTCAAACTGTTCTAAAACAGTTCCAACTCAGGGTCCTGTTCATGAATCGCATCTATTTAACATATTTACAAATGATCTTAAAATAGGCAAAGTCATATTTCAATGTTTGTGTGTTACAGTGTGTTGTAGTGGTTACGGTGCTTAGAGTGTTACTTTAACAATAAGCACATATTGTCTTCCTTGTGACAAAGTCATATTTCAATGTTTGCAGATTACACTACACAAAACTCTGTAAAGTAATACAATGTGAGTGAACATATTACTTAGCTGCAAAGGGATTTAGATAGATTAGGGTACTCAAATGGCAGATTATATTTAATGTAGAAAAATGCAAAGTTATGCACTTTGGGGTAAGAATTCACAAGCAGCTTACACCCTAAATGATAGTGAATTAGGGATAACAACAAATGAGACAACAAAAGTCAATCAGAAGTTGCTAAGGCCAGTAAGGTATTGTCATGCATAAAACGGAGCATTAACTCTCAGGGTGAGAATATAATTTTGACTCTTTATAAATCACTGGTGAGACTGCACCTTAAATATGCTATGTAATTTGGGCACCAGTGCTGAAAAGAAATGCAGAGCTTCACTGTTGTTGTTTCTGTGACTGTGAGGTGGGGCCTGAAGAACAGCGTTGGAGATGGAACAGTTATTTGAAGGTATTTACCGCTGGGAAGAGCAAAGGAACAAGGGGGAGGGTAGAGTAGCCATGTGTTGTACACAATTGAAAGGTTTAGCAACCAAATTCTAACACCCAAAATATTAATAACTATGTACATTAAATATTGGTCAGAAACATTAAATGACAATGATAAAAACCTGCATGCACAATAAATTACAGTGGCAAGCTACAGGTATAAATGGTAGCACTTCTATAGCAACACATTATAATATAGTAGCAAAGTAAGAATAAATGAAGTGAAGTATCTTCCAAGCTTCAGTCAGTACCCGGAGGTTGTGGGAGTTGCTGCAAGATGTTAAATGCAGAGCTTCACTATTGTTGTTTCTGGTAGTGTGTGTTTAAACAGCAACTGGATGAATACTTGCAAAATATAATATTCAAGGACATGCTTTTTAAATTGTGGGATACTAGCTTCTTGATCCAAGGATAAATCTGACTGCCATTCTGTGGTCAACAAGTCGAGAATTCTTTGGTTTCAGATCGAACAGGAAACTTCTGCAATCTGAATACAATATTCTGGACAAACTAACTACATCAACTGATCAACTGATTGTCGATATGTTTGACATCTTAAAAACGTTAAAAATTTAATTAAATCTTTCAGAATCCATCCTTGCATATGCCCCTATGGAAACTCTGTATTACAACATGAAAGATATAGATATGCATAGCTGGAAGCAACTGGGTATTAAAAGAATATAAGCTATCTTTGAAAACAAAACATTGCTTAGTTTTTCTAGTCTACAAAATAAATATAATATACTGTTTAGAGATACTTCCCACTACTTAAGAATTAAACACTGTTTAAAAAAAAATATTAATTATATTTGAACATTCTACTTACGGTTATCTAGATAGATTAGGATTTAAGGGCTTAATCACTAGGTCTTCTAAGTTGTTGGAAGGAAAGTTGGACGCTCATAAAATCCTTTCCATTGTCAAATGGGAAAAGGATCTCAATTTATCTTATACCCCTTTCGAATGGTACCAAAATACTATCCAATTAAAAAAATATATTCGTTGTATCTCTTTGTTGGGATTACATATAAAGATCATATCTGGATGTTACTTGGTTCCTTCTAAGCTGCATAACATATATGAAGCATATTCACCTCTATGTTGGAGTTGGAAAAAAGAGACTGGCACCGTACTCCATATATGGTATAGTTGTGATATATTAAAAGATATTAAAGACCGTATATCCTCCCTGACCTAATTCCGGATTCCATATAACTGACACCTTCCCTTTTCCTATTTAATCTAGATTTCCCCATAATGGACAATTTTTTTTTTATTTAATTACTCATATTCTCTATGCACTTAAGATATCTATAGCTCGTAATTGGAAATCCAGCAAACCTCCATTATGGCAAGAAATAATTAATCAACTAGATTATCAATATACAATGGAAAGTAATTTTATAGCTTCCTCTGGAAAATGTATCTCTCACCGAAACTCATGGAATCCCTGGCTTATCTATAAAAATAAGGAAAATGTACTCTAGGACAAAAACAACAAAATACCTTTGATATTTAATCCCCCCATACTCAACATCGGGCCCCGGATGCTGCAGTCTTTCATTATGTCTGTTTGTATTTGTATCTGTTTTTGTATTTGACACAAATTTATGATAATACTGTGCTGATAATCTTTTACTGCACTTAACACAATTGATCAAATTCACTCATATAAATGTGTCGCATGTTTACTGTTGGCAATAGGATTATAATAAAAAAAAAAAAAGAAGGATTTTTTCCTAGTTTGTTGCAAAATTGGAAGTGCTTCAAACTGGAGTTTTTTTTTTCCTTCTTTTGGATCAACAGCAAAAAAAAACTAATGTGACAAAGGCTGAGCTTGATGGACACGTGTATCTTTTCAGCCTATGTAATTATTTAACTATGTAATGGAAATTCCTGAAATTCCTTCTTAAAGAACAGTAGACTTGTGTGAAACCTGCTGAAACAGAGCAGATTTCAAACTATCCCTGTTTTTTTGACATGTCTAGATACTCTCAAGTAAGCTCCTCCAAACAGCTACCAATGAGGGAGGAGAGGCCCTGCAGAACTGAAACCTTTTACACAGGGCTCGAGTCCTGCAGGAACGCGTGGGAACGGCGTTCCTGCACTTTTTTTAGAGCAGGAACGCCGTTCCCGTTTGTGGTCCTGCAGGCACTCAGGGGGCGGCAAAAAATGCCGCCCCTAAATGCCCCTGTGTTCCCCCTGTCATGGGGGGCCCAAGAGGTGGCCTAATGGCCACCTGAAGGATCCCCCCCGGCCGGCTCTTTTCTTGCTGTCAGACGCGGCGAGGGAGCTGTGTTCACTCTGCTCCCTCTCGCCGCGCCGTTTGCTGATGCTCGGAGCCGGAATATGACGTCATTTCCGGCTCCGGGCATCAGCAGACAGCCCGCGCGGCGAGAGGGAGCAGAGAGAACACAGCTCCCTCGCCGCGGCTGACAGCAAGAAAAGAGCCGGCCGCACTGAAGCCCCACTGGACCCCAGGGACAGGTCCACGCCAGCTCTCCAGGTAGGGAGGCTGGGTGGACATTTTTAATTTTAAGAAAAATATGCAATAATTATTGTGTATATGTGTGTGTCTGGGAGTGTATGTATGTATGTGTATGTGTCTGGGAGTGTGTGAGTGTGTGTGTCTGTGAGTGTATGTGTGTGTATGTGTCTGGGAGTGTCAGTGAGTGTGTGTGTATGTGTATGTGTATGTGTGAGTGTATGTGTCTGGGAGTGTGTGTGTGTATGTGTCTGGGAGTGTGTGTGTGTATGTGTCTGGGAGTGTGTGGGTGTATGTGTCTGGGAGTGTGTGTGTGTATGTGTCTGGGAGTGTGTGTGTGTCTGTGAGTGTGTATGTGTATGTGTGTGTGTATGTGTCTGTGAGTGTATGTGTCTGTGAGTGTATGCATGTGTCTGTGAGTGAGTGTATGTGTGTGTGTGTATGTGTCTGTGAGTGAGTGTATGTGTGTGTGTATGTGTCTGAGTGTGTATGTATGTGTATGTGTGTGTGTGTGTATTTGTGTGTCTGGGAGTGAGTGTGTGTGTGTCTGTGAGTGTGTGTATGTGTCTGTGAGTGAGTGTGTGTGTCTGTGAGTGTGTGTATGTGTCTGGGAGTGTGTGTGTCTGTGAGTGAGTGTGTGTGTCTGTGAGTGTATGTATGTGTGTGTGAGTGTATGTTTGTGTCTGGGAGTGTGTGTCTGGGAGTGAGTGTATGTATGTGTATTTGTGTGTTGGTGTCTGGGAATGTGTGTGTCTGGGAGTGTGTGTGTGTGTCTCTGAGTGTGTGTGTCTGTTAGTGTGTGTGTGTCTGTGAGTGTGTGTGTCTATCTGTGAATTTGTGTGTCTTTGTGTGTTTCTTTGTGTGTCTGTGAGTGTACGTGTGTGTCTGTAAGTGTATATGTGCACCTGAGTGTGTGTGTGTACGTGTTTATATATGCAAACAAGTTTTGGTTTTTTTTTTGTGGTGGGGTGGGGGTGGAACTCGAGTGAGTTCCCACACTTTATTCCCCAGGACTTGACCCCTGCTTTTACACAATTAAAGAAAGACCCATATTATTTTGGCTTACCACCCTCCTCTCCAGAAAAGGAATCTTAGTGTTTCTAAACTACTGTAGATACATTTTTTCGCCACATAAAAGCTTTTGGAGTGTGGCCCCTGGTGCCCCTGTGGACAAGCCACCGCTGCCAAAGTGGTCTGTGCATGGTCCGAGTGCCCCTTTCCTTCCTGCAACTTGAAATCTCCTATCAGCTTTCAAAATGTGTGCGAGGTCACTGGAACCTATTTGTGCTGGGACAAGTAGCCAAACAGGCTTGGGGCTGTTGACATCTAGAAAACAGGTCAACATGCAGTTCTAGGCATCATAATACCAACTATAATACTATACTATAAGTTAATTCAAAGTAAATTTCATATTTTATGAAAAATTGCTGAACTGGAAAATGCCTGCTATCCTTCTGGCTAGGTTACCTTTGAATTTAAAATTCACTCTAAATTTAATTTGAACTGAAGAACCTTGTTAATGTATTGTTTTAATATAAATTTTTAAAGTCCACAATCCTTCGTACAAGAAGCCGATAGTGGTACATGATGACTAACGGTTAAGTCGCTTACTATTTTCCCTCTTTCTCTCATTTCCTGCTCTTGATCCCTTTCCTTCCCCCACCTCTCACTCTTTCTCCCTAAATTAAAATCAGCATGACCATTAACACAGGAACCAAAAGAAAATCTTGGGGGACAACTTGTAATGATAGCTATGTGCCCATTTAGGGAGTATAATACCATGCATGGTTCAATAGCAGAATGCTTGGTTGTATAGGGAGAGGTATTAGCAGTAGAAAGAGGGAAGTGCTCATGCCATTGTACAGAACACTGGTGAGACCTCACTTGGAGTATTGTACGCAGTACTGGAGACCGTATCTCCAGAAGGATATTGATACTTTAGAGAGAGTTCAGAGAAGGGCTACTAAACTGGTTCATGGATTGCAGGATAAAACTTACCAGGAAAGGTTAAAGGATCTTAACATGTATAGCTTGGAGGAAAGACGAGACAGGGGGGATATGATAGAAACACTTAAATATAAAAAGGGAATCAACACAGTAAAGGAGGAGACTATATTTAAAAGAAGAAAAACTACCACAACAAGAAGACATAGTCTTAAAATAGAGGGACAAAGGATTAAAAATAATATCAGGAAGTATTCCTTTACTGAGAGTGTAGTGGATTCATGGAATAGCCTTCCAGCTGAAGTGGTAGAGGTTAACACAGTAAAGGAGTTCAAGCATGCGCGGGATAGGCATGAAGCTATCCTAGCTATAAGATAAGGCCAGGGACTAATGAAAGTATTTCAAATTATTTGGCAGACTAGTTGGGCCGAATGGTACTTATCTGCCGTCACATTCTAGGTTTTTTTATGTTTCTAATAGGTAAGTAATACACTAACTCTGCGGAATAGGATCTAGACCTGACCTAATATATATGTATTCTTTTTTTTTTCTCACATTTTGTTTCCTCATTGAAGGAGCTGCATGTATGCCTCTGAGAGATTATATTTGTAAATAGATAATTCCCCTTACTGTAAAAATTACTGTAAAATGTAATGACTCATCCTTTGACACTTTGCTCACCTGTTGGCACAGTCAGATTTCTTTCACTTATTACATTCTACATACCTTCTAACTTTTAAAGCAGACAAACAGGGACACTTTAATTTTAGGGATGTGAGTGGGGGTGTGGCGTTTGACAACAATGATAACACAAATAGCATGATTGACATGGTTGACACATAAAGCCTTCATCAAAATCTCACGGGGAGGCCGCATGCATTCGGTCAAAATGCTGGTGGTCCCTAATTTACTATACGTTTTCTGAACACTGCTAATATACTAATATCACCCCTCCTTCCTTCCTCACTGAAATGCACTATATAATCCATTCTTACATCTGAGTGATGACCAGAGCCGGATTATCCCATAAAATGTTTCAGCAACCCTCATCTTGTGGAGGCTTGGAAGTCCCTGATGTGGGCTCATACTTTAAAGTGCCTAGTTTTGCCCAGACTATTGCACTCCACGTCTCTAAGAAGACCCTTCGGTGAGTGGACATGGAGACATATCCTGATATCCAGAAATCCTCTCCCCTCCTTTTGCACACTTTGTGAACACCTAAACACTTTAAAAACAGATTTTCTGTCCTTTCTCCATTACGAGACTATCCATTATTATATGTGACTGTCATGCGTAGACTGGGCTCCTTTGCAGTATTCTCCCCACTATTTACTTATTTATAAAATATTTATTTATTCATAAAATATTTTACCAGGAAAGATACATTGAGATTTCTCTCATTTTCAAGTATGTCCTGGGTCCACTAATCATTGCATTGTTACAGTTAGTGTACAATAAAATACAAAAATAATATTAATATACAATATATACAAAATTTAACATAGAACAGGTAGGAAATATATAATCAACCTTCCCTTCCATCTTTTCATTTAACCAGCAAGCCTTAGCAACTCATTTCATCTCTCAAATAGAAGAGCAAGAAAATCCCCTCTATCCAAGATCTAGTAGATCAGCTGAATACCAATTGCTCATATGATATTATGATGGCTTTAACGGAATCCCAACCACCACCCACCAGGTGGAAAAAATCTGGTCCCCATGGTGAGATTAGAATTTAAGGGCTTAATCACTAGGTCTTCTAAGCTGTTGGAAGGAAAGTTGGACGCTCAAAAAATCCCTTCCATTGTCAAATGGGAAAAAGATCTCAATTTATGTTATACCACTTTCGAATGGTACCAAAATACTATCCAATTAAAAAAATATATTTGTTGTATCTCTATGTTTGGAATACATCTAAAGATCATATATAGATGTTACTTAGTTTCTTCTAGGCTGCATAAAATATATGAAGCATATTCACTTCTATTTTGGATATGTAAAAAAGAGACTGGCACCATACTCCATATATGGTACCCAAGGCATTTACACAGCCCACAGAACTGAGTGCCCATTCAATTTATGCTGGGCCCGCACTGTAATATCCACTGTGTCGGTACTTACCTTATCCGGGGGGTGGCTGGGGTCCTTCGCTCTTCTTTCTTCACCAGGCTTGATTCTCCCCCTCCTACTGTCTCTGTTGAGGGCCCAGAGGAGTATGAGGTGGCTGCTGTGCTTGATTCCCGCTTAGGGGCCATCTCCAATACTTGGTCCATTGGAAGGGTCCAGAGGAGTGTAGTTGGGTTTCTGCGGCTGATATTCATGCCCCTTGCCTTCTAAGTTCATTCTATTCCCGCTTTCCTGCCAAGCCTGGTCCTTCCTGCCCAGGGAACCTGTCTACGGGGAGGGGGAGGTACTGTGGCGGCACTTACATTATCCGGGGGACCGTCGGGGACCTCCACGTGAGCCAGGTGTGGCTCGATCTCCTCTTCTGAGCTGGAGGTGTGCACTAACTGCAGTGAGCGATCATGCGGCCCGCCTCAAACTAGGAGCACGGCTCACATCATGACTGTGCTTTTAAATGGGCAGTGAGAGCCACAAGTGGGTTCAGGTTCCCTTTGGCCCACTTCATTCCAGCACCCCCACACACGCACAAAATGTTAATTAAAGGCTATTTAATCTTCCCTAGACCTATCCACTTTGCCCTATCGTGGTTTCTGTTTCAGTACTCTTTAGTGTGTTCCTTGATCTATTGTGTTTATTCAGTTTTTTACCTTGGCTTTGTTCCTGACTCTGAGTTTTTCTTTAACCGTTTCCTGTCTTGTTTGCCCGTCTGACTGATTACTGTGTACCTGACTCTGGCTAGTTCTCGTTTTCGCTGTCTCTCTGTTACCCTGACCTTGGCTCGTCTCTGATTATGCTTTATCTCTGTCTGACGTTTAGACCGGCCATTCTAAGGCCCGGTAATTCGTTATATCCTAGTTTTGTCCCTTGCTATCCTAAATTCTGTGTGTTGGGGTATTACACTGTTAAATGTAGAAAATTGATGGAAGTGCACTCCACCCCTTGCCAAGGAATCCAGGGTGCTTCACTGGATATGTCCCAGTACCAAAATGGACCAAATATAATAGTAAAAATAGAAAATGAATCCAGGCACTCCAAATGAATTCCAAGAAAAAGGCAATTTATTGGAACCAGCAGCTACAAAGCGACGTTTCACCCCCTAAGGGTCTTTATCAAGCTTGATTAATATTCTATTTTTACTATTATATTGGGGCATTACACTGTGACATCCAGTATGGTCACAATCCTGTGCTTGCTCCACTCAATGGCAGGCTAGGAGTGCCTCGTGCCTCAGGAGGCTAATGTTATGTTGTGCCATACAATGTAGATGAGTCTTATGGCGCTGACTATACAAAAAACAAAACAAAACAAAAAACACAATAAAGAAGAAGAAGAATTGAGTAAGACCTGAGCTGCTGCTGACACTATAGAAAACCAACTCCCTACTTATGAACAAATAAACATACAAAGCGTAAGCTGTGATAAAATTATCAATAGCTATTGCCTAACTTGTTTTCCTGCTCGGAAAATATTTGCTGTTACAATGAAAGATAAATTGCTGGATGGCACAGGATGTCTCAAGGAGAACACTGCCCATCACTGCCCCATAGTGGTAGGATTACAGATTGCTTCTGTTCAGGTGTATTCACTATCTCATTGATGTGTACACACACACACACTTTGATTTATTACATATTAACTATTCCTAATATTACCTATTATTGATGTTATCAGTTGTCTCCTTACTTTCTGGTAAATGTTTATCACTGTCTTTAATACTGTCCTATAATTACCATCACTATTTCCTTATAATGCGAATGTCATAGCTTACCATACAACACTCAATTGAACTTTTCTATATCGTTATTCTCTACACAGTGAGTTTTTACTTCCTAGATGTCACTTTTTAGGATGGACAGTCCATATAAGAGATACAAATTACTTTTTGTACTCAAATGTCTGTCTATTCAAACAGTATTTTTGAGTGTTTTATTGTGTAGCAAAGCTCCACAGCAATAATTTTGCACTCATTTAAACTGCAGGGAATATGTGAGAAAATATATTGGTGTAGGTCACGTTATCTTTTGGATGTGTCCTAAAGTAAAAGGTGTCCCTCTTTAACTTTTTGCAATGCTGGGTAGTGTATGAGTTAAACCAATTGTACGAATTTAGGCTACCATAACCACTTTGTGTAATTTTCCCAGCTTGTCTAATTTAGTGACAAATTTCCATTATTTCTTCTACAGATGATGACTGAAAACTACAACTCAAAAAAAATCTACAGAGACAGGACCCACAACAGTCAACACAGTGACGAAAGGTATCTACAGTGGACAAGGAATGACTATGAACGTGGAAAATTATGACACCAAAGATATAAAGTATTAACTTTTTCCTAAACAAACCCAGCTAATAAAGCTGGATGGTGCCAGGTAACCCCACGAGAAGAGTCTTGCTTTATACAGAGAAGGACCACGATGCACTGTGAGTCTCCTTGAAGAAACTTGTGAATGTTACTGAGTAAGTTTACTCAGTTTTACTGCGTTTTTTTGGACTCATACTCTTTATTATGATGAATGGATATGGTAGTTGAGAGACATTGGAACGCAAGAATCCTAAGGTCACATGCTCCTGCATCTTATGAGAATTGTACCATTTGGTTTTGCATCTTCAGTATCCAGGAAATGGCATCAACTGCTACGGTTTCAGTATTCTTGTTTCAACTTGCTTGAACTTGTTCACTACCCAGCACGTTTTAATTAAAACATATTAGCATACCATTTACTTAAAGCAAGGGGTGTTTAGCTTGTATATAAACACAGCAATTTTATATATAGATTGCTTTACAGACAAACTTAGAATTGTGTTTTTTTTTGACACAGGAAATGTTAGTACAAATGCAAAATGTTCTCACATACAATAAATCACAATGGTCAAATACCTTGCTTACAGGTTTTTGCAAGGATCCCGAATGCATTACTAGCAGTGCAGCTTACGGAAAATGTCAACATAATGTAATATATATATATATATATATATATATATATATATATATAATATAATAGATCATTCAAATTCTGTCATAAAAAAGTTAGAATTCAGTAGAATATTACTGTTTAAAGGAACAAAGCATTAAAACTATATATTTGTTATATTCCTATAAAAGACAAAACTTTATACAAGATGTGCACATTTAGTTTTTCCTTTGTCATAGAAAGACTGGTAACCAAATATATGCATTCTTTTGATACATTCACCTCACTTTGCACCCTTCTGTTAGCTATACAATTCCTGTCGGTGGAGAAGAGTTTAATTGTCAAACTGTGAATTATAGTGATCTAGAAAAGTTATGCCTGTATTGCCATACTTGGAAAAATTCTCAAACCACAGCTTGGTTATAATGGGTTAAGCTTTCTAGGGAATCTCTTCTTTAGTAATACAATCATGTAATTCTAATGATTTCCCCCCCCCGAATTTTTATTTCTGTAGTCAAACTTTTATAAAATGTACTCCCCTAGTTCTTACTTTGGCAAGCTCAGTGAATCCAGTGCTTCTCCGTGAAGAGACATGGCGGGGAGCCTACTGCTCCGCTGCTCCACAGAGCATCTACTACTAGAGATGCATTACACAATAGCATCAGCATCAGACCTGCAAATATTGCACAACTGTAAGGAGGAAGTGCCTTTAGTGGCTATCTGGTGTTCTTACAGATTGAGGTAAACACTGCATTTTCACAAACACTTACGTTTTTTTTTACAAACGCAATACCGCATGGAGAGGCATGTTACACCAAAATCACTATGTTAAGATATGGTAGCACTGGAACTCAGAAAGTACCTTTAAACTTCATCCAAAATTTCCAGTTTAGTAAATAAACCAACCGGGCTGTCACATAACTCAGCTAATGTTCTCTTTTCCAAATTATATAGAATCCCTGTATTTGCATCTATTTCTTAATTTTTTTTTCTAATTTCTTATTCATTTTCCACCTTGCTATCCTGTTGTACTTTGTTTATTTATACCTTTCATTTTTATGATATTCCTAATAGTTACCTTTTTACATTGTGGAGGAAATGCTACCCACTACCTCATACACACCGATGTATGTACAAATTTATAACAATTCAGTTCATACATCGTCATTACTGCCTCTCTGTGCCAACAGAACACTAAAAAAAAAGGTTTCTTTAATTTATAAAACAAATTTAAAGTATGAAGTTTGTCCAGAATTGAAACTTGAAATACGAATTTGCTAAATTTCAATTTTTTTATATATAAAAGAGTCTTTGCTTGAGGATATGACCGTTTCTGTATTTTATTTTTATCTCTTTTTGTGTTAAATGTTTTTTATTTTGCTAATAAAGTAAAAGCAAACATATTGCAAATTATTGGAAATATCGCATGGTTGTCTACGCAGAGGCGTATAAGTTGAAATATGTAGATTTATGGATAATAATAATACAAAACGAGTATGCGGATAACTTGCGTGATCATATAAATAAAGCATAGTATGTTACAGTGTGTGTGAGGAAATATGTTTCCGATGTTAGGACCGCCCTGGCGATCAGACTTCTGAAGCATGGTGCACAGAAAACATTCAGCGTTCATGTATTAATGTGTGGCAAAGATTATATAGGCAATTATCGAATCATCAATCTAATACGGAGCGGTATTTTAGCCTGAGATCAATGACATGAACAGCAATAACGTGAACTGTACTAATAAGTCGTTTAATTCCATCAAATGCAGTATTGAACAGTGTGTAACAGCATAATAACTAATATATATGTGGTTAGCTAGATGTGTGGTGGGGTGTTACGTTGGGGATTTTGTCCAGGATCATAAACTACAATATCCCGAATTGAGTGCTGATATTTAGGCTTAGGATGTTAGCATTGCCGTGGTTAATGAATCAGTGGATAGGCAAGGCTCGAAAGAGAATGTCTACTTGCCTGAGCTTCCGGTAGATTCATGGTTAGGCATCTGGTGGCCTAGGGCTTGGGTGGCATGGTGGAGTTATTAGTTACAGTAACCCTTGCCTGTGCAGAGGTTGAAGGTGAAGTGTGGCAGTGGTGATTGTTTTTGTCTGGTCAAACTGGGTATCCCCGCAGAGGTGAAGCCACATGCAGTGCAGCTAGGGTGAGTCATGGTTTCAGCAGTCAGTGTTTATTGCGCATAGTGGTAGTGAGCATATTTGCACTGCCTCCCCCCCCCCTTGTGCATGTAGCAGGCTGGTTGTGTAAATAGGATTGTCTGTTGTCGGTGTTATCGTGTTTGGTTTCCAGTGTGGTTGTCTGTGTTAGTGATATGCCCTATTGGTTTTGTGCTGAGGTTCGGGCGATGTGAAAGTAGAATGCGACAGAATGTTTGGTAGTTGTCATCTGTGGCTCGTCATCTGTCCCCAGGGCATATGTAGAGTGGAAGGTGTGGGCGTTCCCCCGCAGATTATGGTGGGCTGCTCCAATCGGGGCTGTTCCGGGTCAGGTCCGCGGTCGGGGGAACTGGTCAGGTCCAGGTGTGAAGGTCGGAGGTTTGAGGGCAACAGGAGGGAGAGGAGAAGGAGGGGGGAGAGCAAAAGGGGGAACGGGGAAGATGATGAGTCCCCACCCACAACTGTACTAGCTACTTCCTCTTATTTGTTTAGGTGATCATCAGGAATTGTACAAACTCGTTGGAGGAGATATGTCTTAGCCAGTGGAACCATCTCTTTGTGTATTTTTCTTTGTCCTTTGCCGAGGTTGCGTTCAGGTCTTCGAATTTCCTCGTATCCTCCATCTCTTGAGTTGGGGGGGGGGAAGGGAGGGGTGCACGGTTGTCTCCAGTATATAGGGATGATGGCTTTGACTGTGTTCAGAAGTTGTGGGATCATTGATCTCTTGTAGGCCGGTATCGGCATACTAGTTTGGTGGTGAAGATACGGTAGGGCTTCATCCATCACTTCCTGAATCACTTGGCCAATCGCTCCCCAGTATGGTTGAATGAGGGTGTAATCCCACCAGATGTGTTTGAAGGTGCCCCTCTTCTCTCTGCATCGCCATCAAGTGTCTGGTGTTGTATTGTCCCTGGCGTGGAGGGAAGCGGGGGTAATGTACCAGAGGGTGAAGACTTTGTATATGTTTTCTTGTAGTCTTGCCGACCTTCGGTTTTTTTTTGGACGTGGGTGATGATTTTGTCCCAGTCAGCCTCTGAGAGTGTTTCGTCAAGGTCTTCTTCCCACTGTCTGATGCATGGTGGGGCTAGAAGGTATTGGTCTGTTGCCAGTGTGGCGTAGATCTAGGAGATTGCTTTTTGCGGTTCCATTTCCTGAAGGCAGAGGGATTCGAACTCCGTTCGATCCCGAAGTATGTAGGGTTTTTGAGGGATTGAACTGGCGTAGTGCGATATTTGCTCTCTCGCCAGAGTGTGTAGAAATGTGTGTTGCCATTCTGAGAAGAGGGTAGTTAGGGGGCGAATTCCGAATGGTTTTAATAGCACATTGGCAATGCGGAGTATTCAGATTTGGAGTAGTTGATAATTCTTTGTAGTATTGGAGGAATGTGGCTGAGATTTGTCCCGGGAGATGATGGGTCTGTTTTCGGTCTTTAATTTTGGGAATGTATACTTGGGTTCTGCGTCGCTTTAGTAGATTATCTAGGAGCCTTCCTTTATTTCTTTTTGGAATGGTTTATTTACTAGTACTCACTGCAGAGCAAATGTTAAAGTTACTATAAAGACAGGAGTGCAGACGTGAATGGGGCCATAATGGCTGTACAACCCTTGAAATAAAGGCAATCCCTTTGCTGACTATCTAGATGTAAACGACAAACATTAATTTTGCTTAAAGAGGTCACGCATATACTTTTTACAAAATATCAAGTCAGCTACAGTTGTAAATATTGGCCACTAGAGGGCAGTGCAGGACTGTATTCCTTAGCACAAATTATATTTACGTAGAACTTCGTTTTGATACTACGTTTGATAAAAGCTTTTATTGACATTATATATCTATTAGTCAAAAATGGGGTAATATAACACCTACTGTACTACATTGTTAGTGCCTTATAAATAAATATAACTGCTAATCTGGGTATACAATATTCAGTATATTGTATGCCATATAAACTATAAATAGAACCAGCCATATCTTCTTTATTATAGTCTTGCACCTTATATTGTCCTGCTTATACGTGGGGAAACAATATTTATAGAAGCGCACCATGGCAATGATCTAATGTTCAAAATTTGATTGGGTGTTAAATGGAAAAATTATATTACCTTATTAGAAAATAAACAGTAAATATAATAATATATACCATATCACTCGCTACAGTTCAACATTTCAACACTAGGTCTTTTTCAAGGTGATCTCTCAATGTGTAGTGCATACCTGCCTTTAAATAGCTAAAAATCATCGCACTGAAAAGACATGAAAATACCAATAAAAAAGTTTTTAAAAGCTGTCAGGTATACACACGTACATTTTAGTAAATTTTTATAAATATTAGATGGATAATTATCTACCACCCTGTAGGCATGCACAAGTTTTTAGCCCCATAAGGATGGAGGTAATTGTACACGTTCTGTTCAAAACAAAATCAAAACAAAAGTCTGTTAATCCATAATTTACCTATTTCATATTAAATGCACCCACACTTATTGTGTATCATTTTGTTCAGGAAAAACAGGGCTTTCATCACACTAAATATTTAGATGCAACATAAATATTTATATGCAACATAATTTAATATGAATACAATCTAAAGAAATGTGAGAAATTAAAGGGACACTCCAGGGACCCAGACCACTTCTTCAGGCCTGTGTGCCAACTCCCACTACCCTTAACCCTGCAAGTGTAATTATTGCAGTTTTCATAAAAACAGCTGGACCCAGCGCACCATACAGTTCTGAGAGGCCCGTCATGACATATGGACTTGTGAAGATGCCCTAGCACCCTATTACCCGTGTGGTCTTTGGTTGGAGAAGCAAGCAGTGCTTCTAACCAAAGATAATTAAAAGATGGCCACCCCCATGGAATAAAGATAAGTCAGGAGATGTACTGTATATGTGTTCTCTATAAAATAAAACACGCAGAGGCTATAATACATGCAAGCTTTAATTTTAAACAATAACATTTTTTTTGAATGTTTTTCTTTAAAAGACTGTGGCAACATTGTTAAACTAACTATAATAATGTGCATGATCACAGAGTCTGGTATGTCACTTTAAGGGTGGTTACAGCTTAGAGAACTTGGAGTTATGGATTCTTTATGATACCTCGAGCTGGAGTTAGAGGGCTTAAGGTCAAGACTTTGGTGGTGCCTGCCTTCAAGATGCACAAGATGCTAACATTTTAAATGTATATACATGAAAAGTATTCCTGCATATTATATGAAAATATAATGAGGTTATTTTATATTGTAATATATATATATATATATATATATATATATATATATATATATATATATAATGTCCAGACTGCCCATTCAGCAAGTTCTCATCCAGAGCCTTATCGTGTTATAAAAGCTCGATCTGCTCTGGAAAGGAAGCAAAATTGGAGTTGGGTCCACAGCACAGAGCTGGCAATTTGGTCTCTTTTGTGGTTGATAATTACCCAGCACTCAACAAACCCTCACTTCTCAGCACCAGCTTTTCAACTGGGTGCAATTTGCTGCTTTTTTATCTCTTGTGGCAGCCGCAGAAGCAGTAGCAGGATTCAGACTCGCCCCCCCGCCCCCCTCTGCCTCCATACAATTACCTCTTCCGATTAATAAGGAGTGTGTCCGTCTGACAGAGAGGGGCTATTCTGCAGCGGACAATGTCCTCTATACACAGAGCGGGTGGCTATTTTGGAAACGCATTAGATGCTGCTTCAGCCTTTTATACGCAGGTGGATTTATGCATTGCTCCCTGCCATTTCAAAAATCCCATTTATTATTTGTATTTAGTCCATTTCATCCCTCCAACTAAACTTTCTGACCCTATTATTTCTCCGAGCAGTAATTCTGAACAGCAAATGATTAAGTGGGTCAGCCTGCCCTATTCAGCACATTTGCCCTCTGCAGCAGGAGATCAGTATGATAGTTGATAACAAATTTGTTCTCCAAATTATCAGTGTTCTGTTATCCAAAATAAACTGTGCCTTTCCTGCCTGAATTCATTCGTATGTTTTTTGCTGCTGCGCAGATGGACTTTCTAAATAAAAGAAAATCCTTTGGAATCTGACGCATTAAAAGAGGAGACTATAATCTTGAATCTAAGGGGAAAGATGTGACTGGCCCTTTAACTCATTAAATGCACACCTGCTATCAATATACGCGGGAATTTCGTAAGCTAACAATAAAACCCTGAAATTATTTGTTTCCATAAACACTCTATAGCAAGCATAGGCAACCTTCGGCACTGCAGATGTTTTGGACTACACCTTCCATGATGCTTTGCCAGCATGATGGGTGTAAGAGCATTATGGGGGATGTAGTTCACAACATCTGGAGTACCAAAGGTTGCCTATCCCTGCTCTAAAGCAAAGATTACAGACCTGGACTTTCAAGATGTTATATGCAAAAGTTTTTACCACCAACTGATAGATAGTTATAGATACTTTAGACGTTAAGATATTCTTGATAGCATAGAATCAACGAACAGAATCCCAACTACTCATCCGCTGAGATCAGAGGGCGGGTGGTGAGATAGAGAGATCAGACTATACAATCTAAAAGAGAAAAAAAATAACCTTTATTAATAACTAGATCATAATTACTGAGACCAAAAAGAAAAACAGAAATCCACCACACGGGTAACGTCTCTGGGGTCTGGCCGAAAAAGGCGAGAGTAGAGGTAAAGGTTCAGGAAAAGATAGGGAGATAGATGGCATCCACCAAACAATTAGGTACAGGACAGAGCTGGAATATTGAGAGAAATATTTCCCTATAGAAATAACCCAAATACAGGTAAGGAGAATGGGATTAAAAAAGTTCATGCTTCCCTCATATATGCATAAGTTAGAGCCAAAGCCTAGGTATGAAAAAAAAAAAAATAGGGACACACATGGGCTAAATGTATATCTACCATAACCACTGGAGACTACAAAAAATAAAACAAGCATAAAGTATATAAGCTAGCTACTGTCCCTGTACCGCAGAAGGCTAGTGCCTACCTAAACCAAAGACCTTCAGAGTACCTAAACTACAAAAAAATAAGAATAAGGTGCACAGTACTACCTTAAAAATGTGTAGTAAAAAATAATGTGAAGTGAAAGAAACGCCCGATGCGTGTTTCAACGTGTAAATACGCCATTGTCAGGGGCAGAATCAGCAAATCCATCTAGGTGAGTTAAATACCCTGCTCACTAATTAGCCATGTGTGTCTAAGCCAATAGTGGGCTGATCTCATAATAAGGGAGCCAATCGGTGCAACAAGGTATGATCCAGGGGGAGGTACCAACAGTGCCAGCCAAACATCAAACATGTGGCCACAGATAAGCCACGCTTTCCGTATAGACAGACAGTTATTGGTTTTTACTGTGTGTCAATCAACTCAAAGAGGGCAGGCTCAAACTTTGGAGTCTCCCTGTGTGAAGAAATGGATCAAATAAAGAAGGGGTGTGTTTATCACTGGGTTCATTAACCCTGAATGACAGACAAGGCAAAGTCGCAGTATAACACTTATAACTCTTACATCCCTAATCCTCCCTGCAGTGAATCGGACTCAAGCTCCCCTCTCTAAAGGCGTGACCGTGGCATGTAAACTGAGTGGTCACAGACTAAAGCTAGGACCAATAAGCATATGAGGGGCAGGCTTAGACGGCAAGATCAACACCAGGCCAAGCGGGGTGTTGCCTAGCCAGCACACTATCTGTGAAGTCCTGTCGATCGACCGCCCCCCGGCGCACAGTGTCATAAACCGACTAAGGGGGAAAGAGTGTGTCACTGTCTGCGTTGTTGCACATGCGCCAGACATGTAAAACACCCCAATTAAAACCTTGTTTATAGTCATGGTATACAGTTAACAGTCTAAGTCAAAGAGGGTGGGGCCAAGTGATACAACCACATAGGGCTGCCAAAACAACTCATAATGTGTGAAGTTCTATCCCGTCTCTCTATTGGAGCCTAAATCAGTAGAAAAGGGGGAAATGTTTATTACCATGCCATCCATTGATACTTATGCCCCAAAGCATACAGATAAGACTTAATCAGTCCACTTGTAAAAACAGGGGTAAAAAATCCCCCCTAAATTTCATAGTTGGGACAATAGTCTATGAAGGAAAGCCACTCCTATTCTAACAGATATACACCAGTTTGACTTGATGGGCCGATATATCGGGTATTAAACTCTTAATATACAACATCCAAGTAGGTATACTGAACTATACCAGTGCCATCACACCTGCCTACCCCTACTAATATGGGTAATTCGGGATGGCATTAGTGTTGGCAGATCAATATACCTTAGAAATTGGAAGAACAGAAATAAGTCAAAGAAGGCCCCTGCACCTGAACGTATTTACACGACGAAAGGCGCGTTGGGCATTTCTTTCACTTCAAATTATTTTTGACTAGACCTTTTTAGGATAGCACTATGCACCTTATTCTTCTTCTTTTTTTTTTTTTTTGTAATTTAGGTACTCTGAGGGTCTTTGGTTTAGGTACTCACTAGATTGTATGATGATGACATGAAAGTTCAAACCCAAGTCTTTATAATAAAAATGACGGATCCCTGTAGAAAAAAGGACAACACAAAATGTTAAGAACGCTGAGCCAGAGGCAGCGGAAGCGACAAAGCATTTTGGCAAGTGGCGTGGATGCTGTGGGATAAATATACAAAGGATAACCCACAACATATGAACCTATATAAGCAGGTCCACACTCCGGCAGCTTTGCCCATAAATTGGAAGCACAAGTTCCAGAGGAAAATGTATAATTCCAAAGTTTTTATCTAGCTGTTTAAAACAGCAACTCATGAGGCATCTCCTTGTAACAATGTATCTTGGGCTACGACGACTATGTACCCATGGAGGACATGGGCAGACCTGTAGCTGTCATGCAGCCGGCACAGCAACCCAACCCCATTCTCACCCTGGATCCCACCCTCCCTTCCCCTGTTATATGTTATTCAAAGTAAATTGATATGTTTATGTAATACCAAAATATTGCACCACTGAAAACAATCATTACCCAACAACCATGTATGTCATATGATATACTGTATAACCATTCTGCTGTGTGCTTTATGCAAATAAAAACCCACCATAGACAAAGAGTATGCCAGGAACATTCAATGGTCTATGTCTCATTTTAGGGTATTATAGCAGTGTGACTGTTCAAATAACTCCACAAAGGTCTTTCATTTGATAAAGCAGACACCCCAGGGTATCTATTATGGTGTATATTGTGCCTTAACGTGTCACCATTTTTTCACCAATTTATGTCAATGTTTGTGGTGGGGGGGGGGGGCAGGGCCGGTGCAAGGATTTTTGCCGCCCTAGGCAAAAGTAAAGTTTGCCGCCCCCCCCCATATGACATCACAATGCCCCATGTTAACTAATGCAAGTGCTGCAGTGCCGCTGTGTTTACATTAAAAGGCCTGCAGGGACAGGCTATAGACACCAGAACCACTACATTAAGCTGCAGTGGTTCTGGGGACTAAAGTGTCCCTTTAATGTGAGGTAAATTAGAGATTAGTGCCACGAATAATATACTAGATTGCCTACTTACAATCAGATGAGGATGGTGATGGGCTCTAGCTGCAGTCTGGCTCCACTCGTCTAGTGTATAACAGGCTCTCTGGAGGCTGTTTGTGTTCTGGGAGAACGGAAAGCAGCTCCATTTTTTTAAAGGCCCTTTACACAGCTCATGGTCTGGGCCCCAGGGTCCACCTTCATGTTCCACCAAATAGTTTGTTCACAGGAGTAGGGGATGTCCTGATATGTGTGTAAGGAATGCATTGTGTGAATCTGTGTTTGTATGTGTAAGGGCTGCAATGTGTGTTTCTGTGTATGTACGGGATGCAGTGTGTGCGTCTGTAAGGGGTGCATTGAGTGTGTGTAAGGAATGCATTGTGTGTTTCTGTGTGTGTAAGGGATGCATTGTATGTAAGGGTTGAATTGCTTGTGTGTGTGTGTCTGTGTGTGTAATGCATTGTGTGTTTTTCTGTGTGCAAGGGGTGCATTGTGTGTGTGTGATGGACGTCGATCTCTCCCTCCTCCCTTGTCACTCTCTTCTCCCCCTCTCCCTCCCTCGTCACTCTCTTCTCTCTCCCCCCTTGTCCCTCTCTTCTCTCCCCCCTTGTCCCTCTCTTCTCTCCCCCCCTTGTCCCTCTCTTCTCTCCCCCCCTTGTCCCTCTCTTCTCCCCCCTTGTCCCTCTCTTCTCCACCCTCTTGTCCCTCTCTTCTCCACCCTCTTGTCCCTCTCTTCTCCCCCCTCCCTTGTCACTCTCTTCTCCCCTGCGTGTCCCTCTCTTCTCCCCCCTCCCTTGTCACTCTCTTCTCCCCTCCCCACTCTCATTCCCCCTCCTAACCCCGTCAATTCCACTCCCTGTCAATTACTTCCCCCCACCTTGTCAATTTATTTCCCCTCCCTTTCAATTTATTCCCCCACCCTGCCTGTCCATTTATTCCCCCACCCTCCCTGTCCATGTATCCCCCCCTCCCTGTCCACCCTTCCCCTCCCTCCCTGTCCATTTATTCCCCCCCCTCCCTGTCCATTTATTCCCCCCTGTCCATTTATTCCCCCCCCCCTCCCTGTCCATTTATTCTCCCTGTCCATTTATTCCCCCCCTCCCTGTCCATTTATTCCCCCCCTCCCTGTCCATTTATTCTCCCTGTCCATTTATTCCCCCCCTCCCTCTCCATTTATTTCCCCCCTCCCTCCCTCTCCATTTATTTCTCCCCCCTCCCTCTCCATTTATTTCTCCTCCCCCCCACTCTCTCTCCATTTATTTCCCCCCCTCCCTCCCTCTCCATTTATTCCCCCCCCTCCCTCTCCATTTATTCCCCCCCCTCCCTCTCCATTTATTTCCCCCCTCCCTCCTTCTCCATTTATTTCTCTCCCCCCCACTCTCTCTCCATTTATTTCCCCCCCCGCCCTCCCTCTCCATTTATTCCCCCCCCTCCCTCTCCATTTGTTTCCCCCCTCCCTCCCTCTCCATTTGTTTCCCCCCTCCCTCCCTCTCCATTTATTTCTCCTCCCCCCCACTCTCTCTCCATTTATTTCCCCCCCCTCCCTCCCTCTCCATTTATTCCCCCCCCCTCCCTCTCCATTTATTTCCCCCCTCCCTCCCTCTCCATTTATTTCCCCCCCCTCCCTCCCTCTCCATTTATTTCCCCCCTCCCTCTCCATTTATTTCTCTCCCCTCCCTTTATTCCCCCCCCTCCCTCCCTCTCCATTTATTTCTTTCCCCCCCCCTTTATTCCCCCCACCCTCCCCTACCGATGTTGTAGCGTGGCCGAGCTCTGTACTGTCCGCGGGTACAGGGAGCATTTGTTTCCTGTACCCGGCCGGACTAAAAGGAAGTGAACACTCAGTGTTCACTTCCTGTTAGTCCGTCCGGGTACAGGAGACAAATGCTCCCTGTACCGGCGGATCATACAGGGCTGGCCACGCTACAGTGAGGGAGTGACAGGAGGGAGCGCTGAGCGCTTCCCTCCTGTCAGCTCCTCTCTTCATGCTGCGCCCGGGAGGTGCGCCCTCATGGACGCACCAGCCCGGGCAGAGCTGCAGCTGCCTGAGGCTCTCTACAGAGCGCTCGGGCGGCTGCAGCATTAGGGGGGCCGGCGCTCCTGGCGGCGCCCCTTCCTAAGGGGCGCCCTAGGCGGCTGCCTAGTCCGCCTTAATGGTAGCGCCGGCCCTGGGGGGGGGGGGGAAATTGCATTTTTACATATATGTTGTATTTTTGCTGAGTATTTCTTACACTTGATATGTACCACTGCCATACAAATCCCCAAATTATGCTCAGTTACATCTTCTGAGTGAAACAATATGCCCAACGTATGACCTACACACTATTTTGTGAAGTTACAGTGCTGTAAAAGAGATGTGACAAGTTCAGGTTTTTAAGTGTGAATTTTCATGGAGGGTTTTGATGCGTCCATGTCCCACTTTGGAGCACTTGAGCAGGCTACATATTACAACTACACCATAAAGGCATACCATTTCTTAAAGAAGGCATCCCAGGGCAATTCAAAAGGCATATTTTAAACCTTAGCGTGGGATAATTTTTCTGCTAGCTTGTACCAAGTGCAGTGGTAATAAGCATTTTTTCTGCCTTTTTGACACACAAAGTGAGTGAGTTGAAAACTTTATGTGTGCTACGACTGTATAATACTTCATTTATTGCTCAGCTATGTCGGCTGAGTACAGCAATACCTCCGTATGTACCTTTGCCAGGTATATGTGGACATTGAAGGGGCACATTTGAGATACAGCCATTTGATTTTGTTTTTTATTGTCTATCTTTGTTCAATGTGCAAGAGAACCATAAAGAGAAGAGTTAACCCTTTAAAGACAAATGCAATTGTCTAACTTTGTAAACATAATGAAACTGAAATAATTATTTGATAAAAATGTATTAAATGTAGCAGATCTGTGTCCCAGCTGTGAATAAGAATGACAGGAGAACCATTTAAAGGAACACTAGACCACTTCATCTCATTGGAGTGGTCTTGGTGCACTGTCCCAGGCCCCTTAGCACTGCAATTGTAATTATTGCAGTTTTTGAAAAACTGCAATAATTACCTTGCAGATTTAACTCCTCCTCTAAAGGGACTTCCGGGTGGTGGTCACCATCACTGGTAGCATAAGATAGACACTTCAATTAGATCCCTGGATGACTCCTAGCCACCCTGTACCCATAGTGGGTGCAGGGTGTGTGTAATGTAATTGTTTAGTGTTAAGTCATAGTGTGCTCTCCTGTCTTCCTAATGCTTGCAATCAACTAGGTGGATCAGCTAGGTGGATTTGGATATGGAGCTTAGGCTTGCTAGTTTGCATATTCAGGTAGATTTGCATATTGCTAATTCTGCAGGTAGGAGAGATATTTTGTCTTGGTTATGGACTTCCCTACCCCTTTGTAGATATGTTATTGTGTTATTATTTTCAAGTTACTTTAAAACCTCTCATAATGTTATTTTGCACCTTTGTAGAGTTACTTTTTTTTTTTTAATTCTTTATTTTGGTCGTGCATTTATGAAAATTACAAACAAGCTTTCAATAAGTCACAGCATCATGGACAAGCTTCAGTACAATATTTTTAAAACTTGAAGTGACATTTGAGGGTCATGCACTTTTTTTTATATATAGATGCTTAAACAGGCTTTAACCATTTAGTTGCAACTGGGGAGTTCGGCTAGGCATAGAATAAGGATGGGTAACAGAAAATGTTAACATTGAGCTCCGTTAAGTGATAAGTACCATATAGTAGCTTATACTATGTGGTTGTATACATATGGCAATAAAATAATATGTTAAGTACACATGTCTGCACAATTAGGACATGTTTGGAAGAAAACATGCTGAGTAAACATGAAAACAGTGCTAGTGATTAATAGTCTTTTATGACTCAAGCTTGTGGTCTATAGTACTGTGGTAGAGGAGTGTGTTTCCCGGGAGGCTTCCCAGGTGAATCAGGCTTTAAGTCCCGTTATGGTGATCTAAGGCTGAGAGCATGCTGGTGTGCTGGGTGAAACTGGGGTGGTTCTGGGCTCAAGGTGTGGGCACTGGGGGTGTATTGCTGGGGTACCATGGTACTTATATTCATCCAATGCCGTGTGGAGGCTCTGCGTTTCCCAGTCCTGAGAGTCTCTCTATGGAGCCTTGCTGCTTTCCCAAGTGTAGGTCTGCATTCAGGGGTCGCTGTGTAAGCCCGGCTGTGCAGGAGCGGCAGCTTCTTCTGCGTGGCTTCAGATACCGGCTTGCTTTATGAGGCAAGCACCTTGCTGCAGCCCTGTCGGCCCGTGGCAGGCTGGTTGTGGCTTTGTTTGCCGAATCTTCGTTGGGCGATGAGGTGAGATGAGTCTCATGTTGTGGGCGAGCTGCTCGTTGGTTAGTGGCGTGTGTGAGAAGGGAGGGCAGCCGATGGGCTCTGTTGCTTTGGTGGCAGCTTAGATTGCCGTTGGTGCCGCTAGTGAGCCGTTCCAGTCGACATTGTTTCCCAGGCCCAGCCTCAGAGGTACCAGGTGAGTGGTGCTGCTGTGGGCTCCGGTCGCCGACGCTGTCCTCCATCTCCTGTCCCAGCTCGTTCTCCGTGTAGTGTGAGGGCATGATCCCATGCGGGCTTATACAGTGAGGGTAGTGTTGTTTTCGCCTGAAGGCATGCGAGGTTGCATGGTATGGTGCTGATCGCGGCGCCGCCATTTTAGAGGCCTGACTCGTGGTGCGCGCCTTCAGGTAGGTCCGATGCTGGCTTTAGAGGGTGAGGATTCCCTCCGGTGGGGACCGGGATGACCCCCCCCGGCCCATGGGGGGGGAAGCGAGGCCTGTGAGGTGCGACCCTAGGCTGTTGCGTGGCGGCCAGGTTCACAAGCAGGACGGCGGCCGTCCGTCCCGCTCTCCACCCTCCTAGGCCGCAGACCCCGAAGTCCCATATTGCCCGCAGGGGGCTCTGGCACTCCCGATCTCAGGGTCCGCGGTGGCTCCAGCTTCTGCCCGGGTGCTTGATGCAACTTCAGGTCACTCAGTTTGCGTTTTTGCGTAAAGTTTTAACCATATTGGACCAGGTTTATCAGGAGCCTCTGTGGCCTGCGACCGGTCAGCATGGCGGTCAGGCCCCGCCCCCTGTAGAGTTACTTTTAACATACTAACATCTCTACACCCACATAAAGGTACTCTTAGAACTAATTTATATTGCCTTTTGCAGCATAGGAAGCACTTATCATTTGCTGCACAACAGAATTTTTTTCTTTTAATGAAAAGTTATATTGAATTTATTTGACACACATTTACATAGTTACATAGTTACATAGTTACATGGCTGAAAAGAGACTTCCAATTTTACAACAAACTAGGAAAAAAAAATTCTTCTTGACCTCAGAATGGCAGTCAGATTTATCCTTGGATCAAGCAGCTATTACCCTACATTGAAAAATTATATCCTTGAGTACTCTGTTTTTGCAAGTATGCATCTAGTTACGGTTTGACCATCTGTATGGACTCTGATAAAACCACTTCTTCAGGCAGAGAAACCTTTCCTTTGCCTTAGTCGAAATCTTCTTTCTTCCAGTCTAAACGCATGACCTCGTGTCCTATGTAAAGTCTGGTTGTGATTAGATTTCCACACCATGGTTTGTATTTGCCACAAATAGATTTGTATAATGTTATCATATCCCCTCTCAGGCAACGTTTTTTAAACTAAAGAGGTTTAAATTTGTTAACCTTTCTTCATAGCTGATATGTTCCATTCCTTTTATTAATTTTGTAGCCCACCTCTGCACTTTTTATAGTGCCATAATATCCTTCTTTAGAACAGGTGCCAAAATTGGACAGCATATTCCATATGTGGTCTTACCAGTGATTTATAAAGAGGCAAAATGATATACTCATCCCGAGAATGAATGCCCTTTTTCATGCATGACAATACCTTACTGGCCTTAGCCACTGCTGATTGACATTGCACATTGTTGTCCAGTTTGTTGTCTATAATAATTCCCAAGTCCTTTTCATGTGTTGTTATCTCTAATTCGCTTCCATTAAGGGTATACGTTGCATTTTTCAACATTAAATTTCATCTGCCATTTGAATGCCCAGTCCCCCAGTCTATCTAAATCCTTTTGCTGCAAAGTAATATCTTGCTCACATTGTATCACTTTACAGAGTTTTGTGTCATCTGCAAACACTGAAACATGACTTTCAATGCTTTTTTCAAGATCATTTATAAACATGTTAAATAGAAGGGTTGCCAGAACAGAACCCTGAGGGACACCACTTGCCACCTCTGTCCAGCTTGAAAATTTACCAGTAATGACAACTCTTTGTACACTATTTTTAAGCCAATGTTCTACCCAAGAATTTGACACGACCTGTGCTTCATGAAACCATGCTGATTTTTGTTGATAATCATGTTCTTCTCAATGAATTCTTGAATATTATCCCTTAATAACCTTTCAAATATTTTCCCAGCCACAGAAATAAAGCTCACAGGTCTATAATTTCCAGGCAAGGATTTTGAATCTTTTTTGAATATAGGAACCACATCTGCCTTCCTCCAATCCTCTGGAACACTTCCTGAAAGAAAAGAATCTTGAAAGATTATAAACAGAGGTTCAGTTATTTCTACACTTAGTTCCTTAAGTACTCGTGGATGAATACCGTCAGGCCCTGGTGCTTTGTTTATATTAACTTTCTTTAGTTAATCTCTTGTTTTACTTCTCTACTAAGCCACCAGGGCCTGACGGTATTCATCCACGAGTACTTAAGGAACTAAGTACTGCAGCACCTTGTCTTGAGTTAACCAATTACAATTATTCTGCAAGTTTTTAGCAGCAATAATTTGCACATCTATTGCCATGGGTTCTTCCTTAGTATAAACGGAGGAGAAATAGTTATTTAAGATTTCTGCCTTTTCCTGGTTTTCATTCCAGTTTTTAGTGTGCCTACATTTTTTTTTAGAATTTATGTACTTAAAGAATGCTTTGGGGTTGGTTTTGCTATCTTTGGCTATCATTTTTTCATTTTGAAGTTTAGCGAATCTAATCGCCTTTTTGCACGCTTTATTGGCTTCCTTATATCTTTTATAAGATGCAGCTGATTTGTCCGATTTAAATACTTTAAATACCATTTTCTTATTTTTAATCTCTTGTTTTACTCCTCTACTAAGCCACATTGGTTTCAATTTGTTTCATATTATATTTATTACCCAATGGTAGATACTGAGAAATTTATCTTTCTAATATTTGTTGGAAGATGTTCCATTTATCTTCAGTATTCCTTTCACTAAAGAGTCTATGCCAGTCAATATATTTTAAAGCTGCCCTAGAAGCTGCCCGAGAAATTGGCCTTTTTAAAATTATATGTTTTAGTATACCGCATGTTCTTTTGTTTTTTTGAGTTTATTTCAAAAGACACTATATTGTGATCACTTTTTCCCAAGTGCTCACCTACTTGAATGTTGCTGAAAAGATCAACGTTGTTTGTTAAAACACGGTTCAGACAAGTGTCCTTTCTAGTTGGTGCTTGTACAAGTTTGGACATGAAGGTGTCATTTAACAAGTTCAATGCTGAGGATCTCAGATCTAAGTAAATATATTTTTTAAATCTTCTAGCCTTTGCTCTTGGCACTTTGAAAGACCACTAAAGGCATCCAGACCAATATAATTTTAACACTTCACAGTAAAACATTGCTGTTTCGGACTTCAGTACCGAGGTAAACTCAGTTCTTCAATCAAATGCTGCTTATAGAGAGTATTTGATTGGAGGTGCATGGCATTTTCCCATTTTATTATTATTATTTTTATTTTGTGTAGTGGAGGGGCCTGGATGGGACATACTTGTGTCTTAGTAAAGGTAGGTAGGTTGCAGCAGAATTGTGCAGCGAATCGTAAGCAAACACTAGAATTTAAAATTTTAAATACTTTATGGGAAGCCAGTGTAAGCACTGAGAGATGGGGAAGACATCGAAGGTGGGGGCAGACAGGAAGATGAACCATGCTGCTGCATTCATTATGGACTGTAACGGGCCAACTGGGAACACGTAAGACCACTGAGAAGCGGGTTGCAGTGGTCAAGGGAATGATAGCGGCATGCACCTTGACTGCATCCTGCGTTAGATTGGACGGGCAGTGCGTTTTGTCGATAGAAGTGGCAGGATTTGGCAAATGATTGGACTTGAAGGGTGAAGGAGAGGTTAGAGTTGAAGAGAACACCAATGCAGCAAGCCTCCAGGATGGAGCTGATGGTAACTCCATTGACTTGGAGGGTGACATACATGGGTGTAGCAACAATCATGGTAGGAAAGACAAGAAGCTCTGTTTTGGACAGGTTATGTTTAAAGGGACACTATAGTCTTCAAAACAACTTCAGCTTAATGCAGCGGTTTTAGTGTACAAATCATGCTTCTGAAGTTTCACTGTTCAGCTATCTGCCATATAGGAGTTAAATCCCTTTGTTTCTGTTTATGCAGTCCTAGTCACACATCCCCTGGCTGTGACTGACACAGCTGGCATTAAAAAATGTAACTTACATTAAATGTTGTTGATCTCCTGCTCTGTAAAGAACTTTAATTACATAGAGGAGGCTCTTACAGGGTCTATCAAGCTCTTAACAGAGTAGAAGATAATAATTTCTAAATTAAACAGAATTTACAAAAAAGGAAGTGTAAACATTATATGACACTTTACAGGAAGTGTTTAGGAATGCTGTGCAAGTCACATGCAGGGAGGTGTGACAAGGCTATATAAACAAAGTGATTTAACTCTGAAATAACAGAGAAATGCGCAGTGAAACTGCATGGATATAATCTATACACCAAAACTGCTTCAATAAACTAAAGTTGTTTTGGTGACTATAGTGTCCCTTTTAGAAAATGAGCTTTCATCCAGTTGGAAATAGCAGAGAGGCAGTCAGAGACACAAGCACAAGAGGGACAGCTAGAGATCAGGACAGGACAGATAGATTTGCGTGTCATCCACATAGAAATTATATTGGAAGCAAAAAGACTGAAAGAGGCAGTATATGTGGAGAACTGTAGGGGGCTAGTGAGCACCAACACCTTGGGGTACACTTACAGAGAGGGGTTGCAGAAAGAAGTTGCAGAGGAGAGGAAGAGCCAGAAAAATAAACACTAAAAGTACTCTGGAAAAGGTGGGAAGAGAACAAGGAAAGTGCAGAGTCTTGTAGACCAGTTGTTGATGATCAACAGTCTCCTAAGCAGCAGAAAGGTCAAGGAGGATTAGGAGAGAGTAGCGACCACTGGATTAGCAGCAATTAAATAATTGGATACTCTGGTCAGGGCAGTTTCAAGAGATTAATCAGTTTAGCATCCAGACTGAAGCGGGTCTAGAAGAGAGTTGGATTTCATGAAGTTGGTCAATCTAGCATACACAACTCTCTTGAGGATATTGGAGTCAAATGAAAGTAGCAAGATGGGGGCAGTATTTGGATGGGGAAGTAGGTGGGACTTTTGTTAGAATTTGGGTGATGGATGCGTGCTTGAAGGGTGAAGGAAATATGCCAAAGGAGAGGGAGAGACTTAATATTTTAGTGAGAGGCAAAACCAGAGAAAGAGACATTGCGCGTGTGAGAGGTGAGGTATATAATTTAGGGATAAGTGGTGGATAAGTGGACTGGAGGACCAATGTAAAGCAGAAATCTTTGCTGGTATAGTGGGTGCGACTGAGCATAAAAAAGAGCAGGGTGCTGGGATGGGGAAAATATAGGCAGTGGTAGGACAGAGATTAGAGATCTCTTTACTGATCATGAAAATCTTCTGAAAGTAAAGTGCTTTGCAAAGTTAGTGGTGGTCAAGTTAGTAGGAAAAGCAGCAACAGGGTGAAGAAGAGAGTTAACATTGTGAAAAAAGAGGTTGGGTTCTCGGGAGAGTGTGGTTATGAGGGTGTTGAAGTAGTTTTCATTTGTGGAGGATAGAGCCAGACTGTAGGAGCATAGCATAAATGTATAATGGAAGAATTCAGACACAGGAGTCTGGAGTGTTCAGCAGTTATGGAGCATTTATGGAGGCAAAGGGTCAGTTTAGCATGCAAGGATTGTAGCTGGGGTCACTTGCAATGTTTAAAAATGGAGGTGCCATACTATCCAGTTCAGAGGAGAGGGTGGAGTTGTAGAGGGAGGTTGCAGAACTAGTGTAGGTGATTGAGATGCGTAAAAGTTTGGAGGTTGGTTCAGAATTGCTGTAGGTCAAGACAATGGAGGTTTCAACGAGATTGATGTACTGAGGTTGGTGTGAAATGGGTATGAAGTATGCCACTGTTAATGATCAGCAGATGGTGGTCAGATAGACTCTCATTGGAGAGATTAGAGACGGTACAAAGTATTTGAACCTATAAGAGAAAACAAATAGTTTGTAATACATTGTAGCTAAATTATAACAACTCTGGTTTTATGTATCTTTTAAAGCAATTACACACTCATCTTCCCAACCTTTAAATAATCTCTTCTGCGGTTGCCCCTATTCTAAAAGAGTGTGAGTTAAAATGTTCTAGTCCCTGGCCTAACTTCTCCAAACATTTCCTAAGAATTAATCTAAACTGATATCTTTTAAGTGGACTTCCATTTTCATGTATTAAGAGAGGACCTGGGTTTGCCCATCATACAGTTAAAATAAAAAACAAAAATTTAACCGGGCAAAATGAGAAATTGATAGCATTAATATTGACACATTTCCCTTTGCCCTCCCTGTCAGTTTTAGGTTTCAGAAGGAAAATAGACAATCTAGAAGTTCACAAGCTACTGTCCTCAGTTCCTAAACCCGAATGCTTAAACTTAGTTTCAGAAACCAATTTATTTGAAAGTGCAGCAAAAAAGGCTAATAGAAAGGCAACTTGGAAAAGCTGAACTTATAATCATTTGAACATGAATTAACTGTTTCAATAACTGAAACGGAATTGGTTTCCTGGTATCTTTACAATTTTCTTTTCCAACATAACCTTTAATCATTTGTTGTATTCAAAATATTTCGCCACCAATTTAATATCGCATATAGCCCTTCTTAGTGAAGGGTTCACAATATGCGCATCAATTTGACGCATAAAGAAATAAATAGCCTGGCCTAAATCTGCATTTAAAGGATCAATCTGACTCTCTTTCATAAATTTGCACCAAACCTTCCATGCATTAATGTATGCCACCCAAGCTGAGCTCATCATTGAACTCTGCAATAAGCTGTTCAACCTGGTGATATTAATTCCCACACTTCCAGTGGAATTTTAATGGGTTTCTTCTCTGCATTTGGGGCGAGTTTCTTGAAAAGTGAAAACTGGAAACGAGAAATAGCCAGCTATTAAATTGAGTTTTACTTCTATATGCATAGCTTTTAACCAGATATTATTCCAACGCAGAGTAAAACCAATCTCCGTAATAATGTAACAACGTGTGGGGATGAGGCATGTAAAGAATATATTGCATCTACCACACTACGGTTGTCACACACAACTCGAATTCTCGTATTGGCAAAATCAGCACTCCTGACTTCAAACACAACCACAATTGGAAATAACTCTATTAAGGTCATGTTCCTTGTCCAACCTTCTAAAATCCAGCTCACCGGTCATCTGCCAAAACCCCATTTACCATTCCAATAAATTCCACAACTTTGTTTCCCTTGCTTACACTGTTAATTTGAACTACTACAGCTGAAACTGCAATGTCCTCTTTAATCTCTCTCGTAACACCCAATACCTGCTGAATTGTTCTAACTGTGAATTTTTTAGCACTTTTAATCTGACGGCAGGCACCCGGTCGCAGGGGCCCGCAGGGTGACTGTGCCCCCTGGAGTGATTGGCCCGGTCACAGCTGCGACCCCTGTGACCCCTATATGTACGCAGTGTATTAAGCCATCTACACTGGGAGTCATTTAAAGCACAATTCACGTTTTTGTCCAGACACATTAGTAGCAGAAGCTGAATTGAAAGAAGTAACACATTGTCTTTGTGGTCACATTATGCTAACCCACAATCCTACATCTGTGACACCCCATTTCATATTCTTATGACGGAAATCTTTTGCCTGAATAAATCATCATAATTAAACCATGCAAGGCTGCCAAAATTCTTGTAAGCCTCTAGAATGGATTCTATGTGCTGAAATAGTCCCACAATCAATAATGGCTGTTTTTCACATATAATGCTAACACAAATACAGAATGACTGCAACCAGTTAGTCAATGACCTAGGCCTAGGGATTGGTTTGCATCATTCCTCCTCCTTTATCTTTATCCTTCCTAAGTCAAAACTCTTTTGAAGCAGGGAGTAAAGATAATATATCAATGTAATCTCTCTTCCAAAGTTTCTCTTTCATGGATGTACTTAAATGGCAACCTAGAGATGACATTTCATAGATTGAAACAATTCTCATCTACTCTGTTAAATTTAGCACAAGTGGACTACTTTAGCATTATCCGAATCCAAACCTGCACCAGTCTGAATACACTGTAACACATCTTTAAGTAAACCAATTATTTCCCCCAGCTTCAATAAACCAGATACCCCAGGGAAGCACACACCAGTTTGGAGTTTTGAAGAGACACAGCAGTCTGCAGCTGTTGAGGTTTCCCCTGTGCAGCAGTCTTAGCTGGACCCTGCTTCTTTCTGCTAAGCCTCTTCTTGCCTAAGCCAATTGATGAAGGAGAGAAACATATTTTGGGTTGAGGAATCCTCTTCTTCCTCAGGTGTCTGGAGTTCTGTGCAATAAATAAAGTTTCTTCCTGACCGCTGCAATAAGGCTGTGAGTTCCAAGCCTAATTTTCTCTTAGACCTGCCTCCATGCTGACTTTATCTCTATAATATTCCAATAGTGAAATAGCCGGTGCCTGTTCATCCTCCTCACATTCCGCATAGGCTGCTACAGAAGGGGCTGATGCCAGGCGACTCCTGAGCTACTCATCTCCCTGAGAACGCCTAGCTTCTTCCTCCAGATGAAGTAACAGCTCTTCTATTAGTGCTGACAGGGTACAGAGCTTTGCTTATCCTGGTAGGCTGATGGAAAAGTTTTAGCACATCAAAAATGCAGCCTTATATATAACTACAGGGCTGCATGAACTAGATGAATTCTAGCCAATCAGATTATTGGGTTTTGTGCCCATTTTTACCATTTTTACCATGAAAATCCAGTTAAAAAACGCCCAATATCTGTCTCTATCTACACTACTTGACCTACGTGACCCACACGCACATACAGTCACACTGTCACATCTCCCCTTCACATGGTCACCCTGCTACATCTAGTCCCCTCCCCCGCTCCAGACACAAAGTCACCCTATCACATCACTCCATCCACATACAGTAACCCTGTAACATCACCACCACACACCCACACACACACACACATTTGTATTTGGGCATGTGTGTCCAAAGTGGCAGCATGGTTGCAATGTAAGAGTGACATGATATGGGTAATGTCATGGTAACGTGGCAAATTATACAAGACACATAAGAATATATATACAGTCATGTGATTCCCAGAGAAGTAACGTTTCCCCCGTTAAGTATGGAGGCTGTTTTCCTTAACATTTTCCCAACTTGGCCATTAAGGGGTGTCTATTCTCCTGGTTGCATGAGGATTTCCAAATCACTGGCCACATGTGCGTTCAATCAAGAACCATATATATTGAATCTTTCTGATAACTAATTCAGATGAATTGATTAAATTGATAAGAAAAAAAACCCAGTAGATATGTTTTACTTATTTAGCAATTAAAGGCTTAAGATAACCCTTATATAACTAAGTCTGTTTTAACAGCAAAGTTTTAGGTTTGTTTCAATTCCTTAAAGGGACACTCCAGTGCCAGGAAAACAATCCGTTTTCCTGGCACTGCAGGTCCCCTCTCCCTCCCACCCCCCATCCCAAGTTGATGAAGGGGTTAAAACCCCTTCAGTGACTTACCTGCATCCAGCACCGATGTCCCTCGGCGCTGGAGTAGTAGACAGCCACTAAAGGAGGAGTTAACCCTGCAATGTAAATATTGCAGTTTATGAAAACTGCAATATTTACAGTTGCAGGGTTAAGGGTAGTGGAAGTTGGCACACAGACCACTACAATGGGCAGAAGTGGTCTGGGTGCCTGGAGTGTCCCTTTAATGGATGTTATGTCTCTGGTGATGATGTCATTTGTCCCTCCGGGAGGCATAGCCACCTAGCAAAGCTGTCCCAAAGAAATATTTTGCTGTGTTAAAAACGCTTGTGCTGTGCTCCTGCACAGCAACAGCGTTTCTAGCCAATCAGGTGATCAGGACAGCCATGCAGCTCGCGGCAGCCCTGATCAACTCAGATTTTAAAATGGCTACGTTGATCGAGGATTCCATTTCTGTGTCTGCCACAAATATGGTGGTGGTCTCTCCTAGAGACAGTCCCATTAATGTTATAAGGCTCCATAAGAGAGCCTTCCTTGCCAGGCACCTATCCTCTTCGTCTTCTGAGGAGGATATGGTCCCAGTCACCTGTAAAAGAAAAAAGAAGGGCTGCCTTTCCTCTTCTTCAAATTCTGATGGTGAACATGATTTGGTCCCTCTTCCCCTCACTCTCATTTCAGTAGTTGACAATTTAAAGGAACAACCCCATTCAAAAGCCAAACGTGTGTTTCCCTCATTTGAGGTTTTTTAAACAGTTTTCACACAAAAGGGATAAAACTTGTTTAAGTGCTGTCAGCCCCTCACCGACCTCAAGAGCATTTGCTCATGCATCCTCCCTAAGCGGTCCTGCTCCAGGCAGGGATCACCTGAGATTGATTGGGAGTCTGAGGAGGTGGTTTGCTCTGCAGCTTCCACTGAACGAGGAAAGTTGAGCAACATTCAGATGGCCAGGGTGAGCCTTTTAGGTAAAGTGCACCCTTCAAAATGGTTTCATTCCAGATGGCCATCGAGCAAGTCAGGCGATTTTGCCAAACTAGCTTTCTGATCCCCGTTAGTTAAAAAGGATGATCTCCTCTTTAGAAACCATATTGGTGTCCCTGACACTCAGGCACTAATGGCTCCTGAAATTGATCCAGCACTATTATCCATTACAGAAAGCAGTGTTTCTGGGGATCCCATGGATCAGACGTTTCGCAATATACAGTTCAAAATTGTGGATGCTGTTGGCTCCTTCTGCTTATGTTGGATAAGGCAGAGAGGGAGAGATCCTCTCATAACCCTTCTCTACCGGCATATCGACTTCTAAGATGGCACATTTTAAAGCTTCCAGCAGAGGGGCTGCACTCACCTGAACATGCATAAATGGGGTGCTGTTGGGGGCCAATTTTATAACATGACAGGAGGCTTCGTATTTGCTTAAGTCTCTCTTTACTAGAACTCCACAGCAGCACAGAAAAACAACCAATCAGAAAGAAGTTAGGTACTATAAAATTCCCCTCCCCATGCATCATTTCCTCTTTCTTTGCTGCTCCGCATCAGTACAGGTCAGAGTACCATTGCCTCCTGCTATTATTAGTGGGTGGCTTTGGGATTTATTTGTTTATTGCAGTAATTTGAATTTATCTATCTGGGAGCTTATAATATTTTCTGTAGCTTTATTCCTACATAGCATGCCTCTCTGTAAGGTGTTCATGTCTTTTCATGGCAGATGCCCTATTAATCATCGGCCTGCTTTCTTATCTATAGCCATCTTTGTAATTGCTTTGTCAGCTATCTATGACTTCTATTTCTTTTATATGTTTGTGCATGGATTTGGGGGGTCTTGGAAGGCTTTTTCACCCTTACTGTACCCGTTTTCCTCCCCCCTCTGCAATCCCCCAGATACTATGATCCGTGTTTCCTGCTGCCTCTACCCCGCTTGCCGGGCTGTAAAGTTCCCCCCGGGTCGGCTGGAGGCTGACTGTCTCTCCCCTCCGACCTCCCGGGCTTTGCCTCCCCTCAGATGTGTATTCTCCGTTTTTTTGGCTACCTTTGTCCTTAGATGTCGGGCTGTGTGTGTTCCGCCGGGGTCGGCTGGAGGCTGACCGTCAGCATGCCGCCTCCGACCCCCTGGGCTCCGAGACCGCGGAGTCTCCTCCGACAGTCCCGTGCCTTTCCTGCCGTTCCCCGGGTACTCGTGATCGAGCACGAGTACCCGACGGACGGATCTTCTTCCTCACTTGGCCGCGTGTCGCGGCCGTCTCCGGACCGCGTGTGTCCGACCGGTGGAGGAGGGGGCGCTCTGATCGCGACCCCTCCCCCGGCTGTGCATGCTTCTATGGAGATCTGCTTCGGGTTTGTTACCCTAATGGAAGTCGAGCTGCTACCTGACTTTGTGTTCTATCCTGCCTGAAAGGCATTCGTTGTTTTTTTTTTTTGTTTGTTTTTACCTGCAATAAATAAAGCTTAGTAGACTCTCAACTTTACCTTTTAGTAACTAATCTATGTATACATCCTCATGCTTGGCTGTCTAGGTTTACAGCTTAGTCTTTCTATTTTTCTTATAGTTTTTCGTTTTTATGTACTTGCTTTTCCTTTGTGTTTAAAGCTACCAGTTACTTATGTCACCATTTTTACATTAATCATACTTCATACTGTTGGGGCAATTTTCAGGTGCCCGTATCAGGCAGTTATATATTTCCGTGACCCTGCATCGGATTTTACCCAAACAGTCATTACTGCGAGTTCTGCTATCAGGATACATCACAGATTACTGTGTGTTTCAGGTATATTGGAACTGTTATACAGGCTCTGTACAGGGCATATACAGCGCCAGCTAATTCTAGGATTCATGTGCTTCTCAGTATATATTTTTCTGGCCCAGCTATGAGGCCTCAGATGAGACTACTCTGGTATGGATTCTCTGTCCATGGCATATATGTTACCAGACCTGGCTCTGACTCTAACTGGTATGGGAGACCAGTCTACGCTGATACTATACAATTTTATCAGGTTCTTGGGGTGAGTCATTGAGTTGGCTATTGTTTAGCCCTACTCCTGCAAGAGTCCATGGTTACAATACCCTTCAGGTGGTATGGTGATGGTAATCTATAGATGCTAAGAAATTTAAAACGGATCTGTGTGAGCAAGTGCATACTGTTTCACAGTTTAAGGAGAGTATCGCTCAGTGTATCTTACATTCATGGACATGATAGTCACTGGAACAACGTCCGCTTATTTCCACTACAGCGGGAATACCACTGTTTGCCTTCTGGGCATTTAGGGGCTGCCAGTCCCGGTCAGGTTACTCACACGGCATTACGCTGTCTAAAAGGGTTGGTGTCTAAGGGTCCTATGTCACAAGATGCCCTGAGGATCTACAATTTTTAGGGACCTCTACCCGAACTCAGAGGTCCCCGTTGCTCATTCAATACCCACTGTAAAGCGCTACGGAATTGGAAGGCGCTATATAAATACATGTTAATAATAATATTATGGTAATACACAACCCATTGATTGGCCTGCTATGTCTGTGCCCCATTGATTGACCTGCTATGTCTGTGCCCCTAAGAACTGCCTGCTCTGTCTGTGCCCATAAGATCGGCCTGCTCGGTCTGTGCCCATAAGAACGGCCTGCTCTGTCTGTGCCCATAAGAACGGCCTGCTATGTCTGTGCCCATAAGAATGGCCTGCTATGTCTGTGCCCATAAGAACGGCCTGCTATGTCTGTGCCCATAAGAACGGCCTGCTATGTCTGTGCCCTTAAGAACGGCCTGCTATGTCTGTGCCCATAAGAACGACCTGCTATTTCTGTGCCCATAAGAACGCCCTGCTATGTCTGTGCCCATAAGAACAACCTGCTATGTCTGTGCCCCATTGATTGGCCTGCTATGTCTGTGCCCCAATGAATAGCCTGCTATGTTGGTGCCTACTTGAATGGCCTGCTATGTCTGTGACTATTTTCTTGGCTAACCTTTCTGTGTCCATTCGTTTGGCCTGCTGAGCCTGTGCCCTACTGGCGGGCCTACACTATTGGTACCGAACCCCTTTTTGGTCGCAGGCCTGGGGTAATATCACTGAGTAAAACCCAGTGCCCACCAGTAACATGGAGATAGGCAGGTGTCCAGACAAACACCATTGCCACCGTGTTCAAGAGGACACCAGTATACAGCCATCTGAATTTGGTGGGAAGGGTGAAGGCCCTACACCTCATGCCTGAAGGCCAAGGTTTCTTATGAAGACCCCGGACACATCCGCGGTTTACTCCAAACCGGCGACGGCACATCTCCAAGGTGAACTTCGCACAGGCAAGGACCGGTATTCAGACTCCTACAGGAGAAAGCGGTGTTTTTTCCTTGTCTTTACCAACTACTCCGTATCTGCCTCCCGGAAGCCTTATAGGTTCAGTTGTTTTTTCCTGCGTTAGGTTAGCTCCTGGCCCGGTCCAGTGGGACTTACTTTTTTTACCTTCCGGCCTGCTGTTTTTCCTTCTATCCGGGATAGAATTGGTGTATTTTCTCTTATCTACGTTAATTGTGGCTTTTTTGTTTTTTCATGAGTTCCTTTTCCTTTTCGCTCGGGTCGTCGTGAGGCCTGACTTGACCTCCTCCTACCTCCCGGGCACTCGTGGATCGCGGAGAACGTCTCCAGCTTTCCTCAGACTACCAACGGTCTACCTGGACCCCGTGCGCGTGCACGGGATCCGGATAGTCGGTTGATAGTTTTCCATCGTTGTTTCCGAAGATTGCCCTCAGCCTTATGCTGACATTAATAATAGGTACGCCCTACAGTTTGGTCACCCTGAATCTCTAGGGACTCTAGTTTGCACCACGGGAGGGTGCGGCCCTCCATCACCTCGATCCGAGTATATTTATTTTCAGAAACAGAGGGCGAACCCTCTCATGCAGAACCGGATGCTGATTTGTTACTAGGGGGCGCAGCCCGCACTCGTCCTCAACCAGATACTGGGCTGGATACAGAGGACAGGTTGGGAGGACCCATTCTCATAGAGAGAACCAGTCACGGATGTAGACTCTGCTGTTGGTTACTAACGGGTGCGGCCCGCTCAGGCTAGCAGCCGGACGCTCTCACGGTATGCGATCACAGTAGTAGAGAGCGCGGCTCTCTCATACGCTCGACGCTCTACAGTACCGGCCATTTGTTCATCACACAGGCTTGTACCTGTGCAAGACATTGATGACTTCATAGAGGGGCGTCCCTCCTGCATTCAATTAGAGCTGACATCCACGCTACTGACTTCGTTCTAGAGGACTGCCTGGTCATGCAAGAATTACATGTTTAGACTAGATCCCTCTATTCAATCTCCTGTAATGGATCTACTAGATCCGGACCGCTGTAAAACACGCAAGAAATACTCAGTGATATAACGGGGGGAGTCTCCCACTTATTACACACACTCCTGGAGTTGGTACGGCTAACGGATGGCCCTCCGGTATTATGAGAGTGCAGGGTTTTTTGGCATATTCTGCACCATATAATACAGTGATTGCTTTCTGTTTTGGATATCCAGACCATTTCGAACAAACTGCTCGGACAGTTTCTCCCATGTCAGGATGTCAGGTGATACGGAGACATTCATGGAGCAAACAGGCACTGCCTTGCTCGGGTAACAAGATTAGGGACGGGCTAGTACCCGGTCGTCTTGACTTCCCCGGTCATTATGATCTTGGGATAAGATGGCAGGACTGCCCCGTCTCCTCGGAGCACGTACCTGGTGAACATGGTTTGAAGATAGAGGACTCTCCGTCCATGCTCTATTTATCCCTCGCGAGAGCTGTTTTGTTGGTTTCGCGCTAACCTATTTTTCAACTACCGTCGAGGAGACTTTATGGAAGTACCTGGTGTGCCCCGACTCCTACACAGAGATCTTTCACTCTTGGACGAGGGCATTTCTGGATGGAAATCTGCGTTCCAGTTTGCTTTTCCCATTCCTTTGAAGATTTCTGGGTTTCACTATTCTCAGAGTAGTCGACCACCGTTTCCTCCACACAAGTTCAGTTCGGAACCCTGAATGGACGTCCTTTGGAGTCTTTTCTCTACTGCTTCCGAGGATTACACAGTCCATTTGGAATATTGGTATCACTTAGAATACGGCTGGTTTGGTCACACTCTTGCCTGCATTGTGGATTTATCCTCGGATGAGGCATCTCACCGGGTAGGACAGGAAGGAACGGAAGATCCTTCCTCGGTTTTCTATTGCGATTTTGGTGGTGGACTTAGGCGCATTCCTTGAGGTTGTAGATCTACCCGCAAGGTCGCATCGCCGAATGACCCTGGCACGATCGGAGGAGCCGCCTTACGGATCGTGAGTTGAGACATGGTGGCAGGTTCTTCTCGCGACCCTAAGTCCGAGATTGACCTTCGATATTATACAACTACAGGAATATGGCTGATAGGTCAGCTTGCCAGCTCATGGACCGACTGCTAGGAAACTGGTCGCAACACCACATTCAATGGATTTAACAGCGGATGGTGCTTTTTTTCTGTACTTGAGATGCTTCGTCGGCTGACATCTTCTTTGATTCGTCTGCTGTCATTTATCGTACATGGAATGTCCAATTAGGATTACTCTGATATTTCCTGGAATAGATACCAGCGACACAAACAGCGTTGGATTGGTGAACTGAGCATTGAAACAGCAAATATGAAGCCTCCTGTCATGTTATAAAATTGTAGATTATGCTAGCTTTAGTGTACCTATAATCTTAATTGTATTAATGACAGGAGGCGAGTATTTCCCACCCATTCTTGTCCCTCCCTTGTTTAATGTTATAGTTTAGATTATCAGGTACGTATGCAACTCTGTTTGTTGTCTCTGCTACCTGTCACTTGTTCCTTATGTCTGTGTTTTTTCATAAGTAGGGTTGGGATATCTACATATTAAGGTATTTTTGTTTGCTACACTGGGTACCTACATGTTTATTCAGAGTACATTTCATTGGATAATCAACCTGTTCGATTCTGTTTTTCTCTCGTTTCAGTTTACAGTCCATCAACACTATCTAGTTTGACGGTTACACTAGGATGGTGGACATCGTTATATTCATCGTATCTAGGACTTCGTTTCTTCCTCATGATGTTCTCTGCCTTTTATTCTGTTTTTGTCGCAGCTTGAAAGAGGAAATGATGCATGGGGAGGGGAGTTTTATAGTACCTAACTTTTTTCTGATTGGTTGTTTTTCTGTGCTGCTGTGGAGTTCTAGTAAAGAGAGACTTAAGCAAATACTCGCCTCCTGTCATTAATAAAATTAAGATTATAGGTACACTAAAGCTAGCATAATCTACAATTTATACAATACACAAGATCCAGTGCGCTCACTTATCCACTAAACAGCAACTTTAATGTTGACAGATTTTAATAGTTTTATGCAATGTATGATCATATAATGTAACTAAACCCCCATTATTTTTTGCCTAGATTAGGTGTTTTCAAAAAGAAAACTAATAAAATCTGTCAACATTAAAGTTTCTGTTTAGTGGATAGGTGAGTGCGCTGGATCTTGTGTATTTCATAAATTGGCCCCCAGCAGCACCCCATTTTTGCATGTTCAGGTGAGTGCATCACCCTAGTTTCATATATATATATTTGGGAGTCTAGCCAACTCATTGGTTTTGCACCCCTCCCTGTCACAGGTGCCTCATCCCAGGGCTCTATTTAGCTGTGTACTGCAGAGAGCCCCAGATGGAATTTTTCCCCAAGTAAGTGGATTAATCTCATAAGAGCAGACATTAGACTGTTAGAGTAGGACCTGCCAAAGATGGGGTACATTGATGTTGTGGCAGGCTTATGCAATAAAATCTGTCAACAATAAAGTTGCTGTTTAGTGGATAAGTGAGTGCGCTGGATCTTGTGTATTATATATATATATCCCAGACAGGATCAACAAGCCAAGGACCCTCCTAAATAGTTATTCTGGATGTTAAGAAAATCATTTCAGAAGTTCTGAAAGTTCTTTATGAGCTAGGATTAGAGTTGAGCGAGCCCAAACTGTAAAGTTTGGGTTCGTACCGAACATTACGATTTTTTGACCCCGAACCCGAGCCTGGACAGTTCAGTAACAGTTCGGGTTCGAGTTCGGTGTTCGGCATTTTAATGGCGCATTTTGAAAAGCTGCAGGGCAGCCAATCAACAAGCGTTTGACTCGTGTGCCCTTAGAAGCCATCACAGCCATGCCTACTAATGGCATGACTGTGATTGGCCAGTGCAGCATGTGACCCAGCCTCTATATAAGCTGGAACAAAAATAGAAATAGGGTCGCACTCAGTCACAACAATTACACAGCAAAAGACCCCAAGAGACATATATAAAATAAAAAGAATCTCAGGCACTCACTGTGATTGTTCTTCAAGCAGGTTTATTGCAACGTTTCAACCTCAATGACCTCAAAGCTTGAAAAAGACCTCATTGAGGTCGAAACGTTGCAATAAACCTGCTTGAAGAACAATCACAGTGAGTGCCTGAGATTCTTTTTATTTTCTATATAAGCTGGAGTCACGTAGTGTAGGGAGAGGAAGCGAACCTTCACTGACGATTGCAGGTCATTTCTCTTTGCCCCCTGTTGCCTCCTCCTCCTACTCCGCTTCCTCCTCCTCTACCACCTCCTCATCCGGTCAGCGTAACACCTTCACCACCAACTTCAGCACAGCCAGGGGGAAATGACAGCAGGCTGTTTTAAAACTCATATGTTTGGGGGAAAACCCCGCACTGCGCAGCAGCTGTGGACGATGCGATAATGGGCAAAATCTCATAGCAGCTCTGGGCCTAGCCGGTTTGACGCACATTCCTTGCCTGGCGCATGTGCTGAATTTTGTGGTGCAGAAATTCCTGAAAAACTACCCAGATATATCAGAAAGTGCGGGCTATCTGTGTGTGCTTTTGGCGTTCTCACCCTGCTGCTGCTCGCTTTTCTGCACTGCAGCGTAACTTCGGCCTTCTCGCTCACCGGCTCATATGTGACGTGCCCACATGGTGGAACTCCACCTTGCACATGCTGGAGAGACTGTGCGAGCAGCAGCAGGCGATAGTGGAGTTTCAGCTGCAGCACATACGTGTCAGTCGCTCTGCGGAACAGCACCACTTCACCACCAATGAGTGGGCCTCCTTGCGAGACCTGTGTGCCATGTTGCGCTGTTTTGAGTACTCCAACAACATGGCCAGTGCCGATGACGCCATTCTCAGCCTTACTATCCCGCTTCTATGTCTCCTTGAAAAAACGCTTTGGGCGATGATGGAAGAGGATGTGGCACAGGAGGAAAAGGAGGAGGAAGAGAGGTAATTTCCACGGTTATCAGTCCAGTCATTCACAAGTGGCTAGGAGGGTGGGTTCCTGCACCAGCATAGGCCAGGTACACAATTGTCCAGCCAGGGCACAGTTCTGGAAGATGAGGAGGAGGAGGATGAGGAGGAGGAACCGTGTTCACAGCAGGGTGGCACCCAACGCAGCTCGTGGGCATCACTGGAGCATGGCTGGGGGGATACAGAGGACACAGACAATACACCTCCCACAGAGGACAGCTTGTCCTTGCCTCTGAGCAGCCTGAAACACATGAGCGACTACATGCTGCAGTGCCTGCACAACGACTGCCCAGTTGCCCACATTCTAACTTGTGCTGATTACTGGGTGGCCACCCTGCTGGATCCCCGTTACAAGGACAACGTACCGTCCGTAATTCCCTCACTGGAGCGTGATTGGAAGATGTGCGACTACAAGCACAGGCTGGTAGACGCGCTGCTGACGGCATTCCCAACTGACACCGGAGCTCATTGGAAGCACAAGGCGAAGACAGAGGAGGAGGAAGAGGTCGCCAACGCAGCTGGGGCACTGCCAGCACCTCAGAAGGCAGGGTTAGCATGGCCGAAAGGTGGAAAAGCTTTGTCAGCACGCCACAACAACCAACACCACCAGCTGATATGGAACGTCTTAGCAGGAGGCAGCATTTCAGCAACATGGTGGAACAGTACGTGTGCACACGCCTACACGTACTGACTGATGGGTCTGCCCAATTCAACTTCTGGGTCTCCAAATTGGGCACATGGCCTTTGCTTGCCCTTTCTGCCTTGGAGGTGCTGGTCTGCCCTGCAGCCAGTGTATTGTCTGAACGTGTGTTTAGCATGGCAGGGGGCGTTATCACAGACAAGCGCAGCCGCCTGTCCACAGCCAACATGGACAAGCTTACGTTTATTAAAAAACCAAACCAATAAAAACAGTGTTGGCTACCTCCTCCTCCACTGCCGCTTCCACCTACACCGCCACGGTCACTGCCTCCTCAACCTCCTACTCCACATCCACCTCCTCCTCCTAGTTCAAGATTATTATTTTTAATTTTTATGTATTTTATGTTATTTTAAGTTATTTCCCCATCCACATTTGTTTGCAGGACACTTGTCCTACTCTTACCCCACTTCACTTCCTGTTGCAGCCCTCTAGCCCTTTCCAGGACTTTTTTAGAGCCATTTTAGTACCCAAAAGTTCGGGTCCACATTGACTTCAATGGGGTTCGGGTTCGGGTTCGGGTTCGGGTTCAAGTTCAGGTCAAGCTCGAACTTTTTCCCGAAGTTTTTTCACATGTTACTATTAACTGTCAGTACTCGAGAAATTTTTATTTTCTATTGTTACTTTATTATACTGTCCATTAACTGTGTTTCTATAACCTTTACCTAGGTGTAATTTCGTGTTTGGTTGAGAAAATAAGATATTGTTACCCCTCCCTCCCCCCCCGCCTTTATATTGGCATTAGTGACTATTTTCCTTTTTTATTAGATACTAGTACGTTGTGTGTTTTTTATACATTGATTTCTACCCTACATTAAGGGGTTCTTTGTCTCTGGATGAGTTAACCATCAGCAGTGTCCCGATTTTAAAATCCGAGGTGATCAGGGCTGCCACGAGCTGCACGGCTGTCCTGATCAACTGATTGGCTAGAAACGCTATTGCTGTGCAGGAGCACAGCAATTTTAAATACATTTTTTTTTATCAAAAATACAAAATGTAGAGGAAAGGAAACATAACAGAGTCTCCATATAAATCAAATATAGCATAACAAATGTACAGAAAGATAAGGATAACAACATAAATCTATTGTAATTTCCCCCCAAAAAAACAGCAAGGTACCAAGTATAACTATTTTGGAATTTATGCTCCAGGGTGAGACTCTTATAAAATGGGAAAGAAGAAAAAAACTTTTAGAATTTTTTTAACCGGAGTAAGGTATGTGACAGCTGTAGAAAGGTTTGTCATTGCTTTTCATTTTAGAAAATATTCACAACTACTGAGACATTCAAATCCATGTTAACATTTGTTAATGAGCTTTTATGAGTTAAGGTAATAAGAGTGAGAGATAAAAGACTGGAGCTCCAGATTTCACTGGGCTGAAAGACTCCAAGGTCAAATTAAAAAAGGACACATTCTGCTTATTATCAGAGCTACTGCATGAAACAATTGTCTGGTCTTTATTCATAGAATGAAATGGTTAAATAATAGGATGAATAATGTATTTAAACCTTATCAGCATACCTATGCCATTGGATCATAGAGACAAATTAAGTTACAATTCAGCTCTTTAGAGTTTCTTTTACAGTATGAAACAGTCACGGTTCCTTTAAGAAATTATTCCAGCCGTGTACTCTGAAACATGTTAACATGTCTGTATTGTACCTGAAAGTAGCTGGCCCTTTAAAGCAACATTCCTACCCTTATAGAGGCATCAGTTTTCATTCTAGCATCCTCACAGAGAGCAAAAGCAATTAAAAGAAAACTATACCCAAATAGCCAGCAGTTATTCAACCTTTATCCACTCGATAAGAGCAGTATTCACCCTCGGGGTGCTGCACTTGCGAGCAATGAATACACTTCTCGGGTGAATGAACATAACAGCTAAAACTGGTCCCGTCTCTATGCATCAGCGTCCACTTTAAATTAATTTATTTTATTTATAATTTTGTTCAGCCGATGCTCATTATTTTCCGGGGCACTGGGTGTCAGCCTGGGTCCTATTTCTCAAAGCATCTGAGGACGGAGTTATGACTGTTTTGCATAATTCATTCATATTATGTATAGTGCTAACAAATACTCATTGTGCTAGCCATTTCTTCTCTACGGCACCACTGGTTTTGCATATCAAGCAAGGGAACAAGGGACTTTTGGTTAATGGTGTTTGCCATGTATAACAGAAGACCTTCTATCAAGGGGTTTCTCGGTCAATTCCAGTTTGATATATGAGGTTATTATATGCAGGTAATGAATGTTAAGTGGAGCCTGTCACCTACTCTTTGCCTGAAGGACCAAGGCTCCCAAGACACAAATATTGAGGCAGAGCAGCCCTTGGTGTCAGGACAGATGATTATAAGGTCTGTGGGACAAAGTAACTGTGTGCATTGTTCTACAAACAAATGGTGATCTCACGCATTGATAGATCTTTAAAAAGAAGTTCTGAGACAGCTCCCCACCTACATTAGTAACCGATATAATTGCATCATTATTATATTCATTTTGTTGTTTTAAAAACATCTTAATATTAACAATGAGCCACAGTGATGAATGGGTTTGCACCATCGGTTCTCTAGTATAGATTGTAAGCTTTTGGTATCAGGGCCTCATTTAATAGTAAGTACTGCAATTTGTATTAACTCTTTTACATTTATTTTATTGCCAAATAGTGCCACTAGTTCCTTTTTAATTCATGATTAAAACCCAAAAAAGGTTCATATCACACGTATAATTAATTAAATTAAATTAAAGCAAATTAAATAACAAGTACAACAACATGGTAAAATGATGATGATACGTCCAAAAAGTAATGGAATCTTATCATGTAAATCTGTATTCGTGTTTATGACTTTTTCAGGGAATTCCCTTATTCTGGAAACATACCTCAACTGAAACAATTAAGACGTTACTTAACAAAACAGCAGAAACAAACAAGATATCATTGCTTTAGCTGACAACGCCTATTAAAATGGTATATAGAGACATTGATTCTGATACACACATTGGATGCAGGAATGAAAGAGAGCAATTATAACGTAAAATAGTACGTGATAAGTGGAAAAGGAAGAGAAGTAAAAATTATAGAAGAAGACGACAATATAGCATTAGAGAGGTTACTGTATGTTACAGAATTAAAGGTGAAATGTTTTTTAGTGTTGGCTTTGTTATTGATGCGTATCCTTGAATTATTGTCTGTCTGTCTGTCTGTCTATGGTGAGAAGACAACTAATCTCCTAATTTGGGCAAAACGTGTTCTAATTTTGGCAATTTTGTTTGCTATAGTTGCTATAGTTGCTAACACACAACAACTCGCTGCTAAATGAATTAACCCCTAGGATTTACAACACTCGTGTCCAAGAGCACATCTTGTCTATGGTTTACTACTAACTAAAAAGGTCCTTCACCATCTGATCAATACAAAACACGGGAGCAGATGGAAAGAGAGTACATATTTATCCCCCTGAAGACGAATTAAATTTACTCTAATGACCACAAAAGATTCTATTTAGGAGCCAAACTCCTCCTAAATTATACTTAACACAATTACATGCTAATTACGTTCCAGGGTCAGACCCTCTTAGCAGTAGAAACACTGATGCCTGTGACATGTTTAAGGAATTGTCTTCATTAAGACGGGATAAATCAGATTGCAGGAACAGAGTGAAGCTGTCAGATTTTCATTCTTGGAGCTTTTCCTTAGCCAGGTTTTCAGGATCAAAACACTTTACATGTTGATCTATACCGCAAAGTTAATTGTATGATAATGAGTCAATTAGTGAGATTCGAATTCATGTCTCCTGAGGATTAAGTTATGTAACAATGTTAACACAACAAGGGAAAACAGAACTATGGGTAACGGGAGGGGGTGTAGATCCCCGATAATGCACAAGGTATAGATTTTTATGATTGTCATCTTGTGGGACATGTTTTGTATAACCCCTTTGTTTTTAAGGAATTTTTTTTTTCTAAATATATTTTTATTATTGTTTTCTCTGCAATGGGTGGCAATATATAAATTGGGACACGCAGGTCCCCAGAAGTGTAGACAACATTGAATGTTGAGGCGCGCAGGCCTCCATTTTGTCTGGATCCGCATTTTGGTAGACTCGCAGATCTTTAGCGGTTAAACATCATGTTATTTACCCGGGATGCGCAGGTCCTTTCTGATAGGTTACTGATAAACTATCCTATTTCAGGAAGAAAAATATAAGAAGAGAGAGCTTGCTAGCATCCTTAAAGCACACTACCATCCCTCAGTCATTAACATACAATTTCGATGGTTCACATCATTTATACATTTTGTATGTGGGTGTCTGGGGTTGGGTAGGTCATGAGCTGATAGTTTGCATGGGATGTTAGCTCTTTTTCACGCAGTTCAGCGTGTGGGGTGTGGAGTAGTATATATGTCACCATGGTGTGGGAAGTGGGAAGGGTAGTAGGGGTTGTAAAGCTGTCCCTGTCTTGTTCGGTCCTAAGTTTGGGAGGGGGCTGGGTTTGTGGTCAAGTTACATATTTCCTGTTTTATTATCTCTGTCAATGTGATATTTGGGGGTTTACTGGGGTCTCCCTCTGTCTTGGAGTTTGTCCGCAAATTTCTCCCCTGCCGTTGTCAGTATCCAGTGTGTTTAAGGAAATTTTTACCAGAGATTAGAGGACATGATATGGAAAGTGTACTAGGAATTGGCAAATTCCATCACATCATTAGAAACATAGAAACATTAATGTGACGGCAGATAAGAACCGTTTGGCCCATCTAGTCTGCCCACGTTTCGAAATACTTTCATTAGTCTCTGGCCTAATCTTATAGTTAGGATAGCCTTATGCCTATTCCACGCATGCTTAAACTCCTTTACTGTGTTAACCTCTGATATGCAAATCTCACAATGCTCTTCCAGGTAATAATATTCCTACAAATATTAATTTACTGTAATATATTTCCTTCTCCCATGTACAAAAGCATGGGAATAATTTAACAGCAACATTGTGCATTATAAGTAAGAGTACATACATTTTAGTCCATGTTACCTGCTTCAGTGGATTGTGACATGTTTTTGCTCTGTTATTTGCGAGAGATATATAGGTAAAGGAATGCATCTTTAGCTTTTATTTTTCAAGACTCACACAATATCTCTGTCTACCTATCCCACCTTCGCTATTTATCAAACGTTTTTATACGTTTATTCCTGACTTTTAAAAGGGAATTGTCCCTCTCCATCACTTTTAATATTTTTTTTTTATTTATCTCAATATTTATTTTTGGGAGGTATTACAAATAAAATGAAATGCAGAAATCCAGACATCTTTACCCATCAACTGGCTGCCTCCATCTCAGCTCCTTGCCAGTCACTGTTTTAAGTGCTCTCCCATGTTAAAATGAGTTAAAATAGGGACCCACCAAAATGGAGGTACTGTGACGTAGAGGCGGGTTTAACAAAATATGGTGGAACTAAATCCCCATATTTGTTTGCGAAGATAGTTGATTAACTTTGTAAGATTTGAAATTGTACTTTTTTTTTTGTGTGCGCAGTTCCTTAATCTAGATTTTATATTTTGGTCTTAAAGGCAGCCCCACTCCTGAGAAATGCATGTTATGGGGGTGCCTCGGAACCTCCCTTTTTTCGTTCACAGTTTTAAGTGCTATGATTTGCACCTGGTAGTCAGTATAGAAAGAGCATCCAGATAAGGGGAGAAAATAAGCAATGTTTCTCATTTTTGCCCTCCGTTGCAGTTCATGCCTTGGTTGTGCCAGGAATGGATTATCTTGTGTTCCAGTTGCTAAATCTTTAATATACATGTAAGAGAACACAGATCATCACATGAAAAAAAAAGGGAACACAAGCGATAGGTTTTAAAGGTTTTTATTTAGTGATGATGGTTCCACTTAACTTATTCAAATAAGTTATTAGAGTTTGTTTGGTTTGGACAGTTTTAGGAGGAAAGAGAAAAATGTGGTTATTAGTTATGGAGATTTTCAGTATTTATGCTTTTTCTTTTTAAGGATTTGATTTAATAAGATTTCCAAATTAATTATTACTGTTAAAAAAAAACTTTCAAAATAATTTATCGATAAGAATTCCCATAAACTTTAATGGTGACTTCTGTAGCTAAATAATTTGGAGAGTTTTCCTAACAGTATCAGTCGGAAAATCAAGGTCCATGTTCTATTTTCTTCATTTTGTAGTCTGGAGTTCTTTGAAACATATTGATATGATTATTATTACAACTTTACAGCTTATATACCAGATATAACTTTGCTCTCAGGTAGTAAACCCCAAATAGAGTGCATTTTGGATCAATTTGGTTAATTTCAGAAAAGGTCCACTCTATTTGTATTTTGAACATGTCTGCAGGTGTTTTTCCCTACAAATGGCCTCAAATTACTGCAGATTTTTGAAAATTTTGCAACAAGGAGAGTAGAGTCACAGAAGAGGTGAAGGTAAATTGAAATATCAAGAGGAGAGGGGGTTCATGGTTAGAATATTTCTAAGGAAGCTAAAAATGAATAGATTTGGGATGTGATATAGCTATGTTGTGGTGATAACAATCAAATTATTCATCTGCTTGGGGTAGCTGGTAGATAGAATTTGCCTTTGGGACTTCAGTGGTCCAAAAAAAGCAATCTGCAGTGGCGGGCTCCATCATGAAGCTACTTCAGATCTACAATCTAGGATCCCATGATGTTGCTGCTGAGGGACAGTGAAATCAAGACCTGGTTTATGTTAAAATGTCAAAATTAAAGAGGCGCATTACTGAAAATGGAACAAATACTTGTTTGACGACTAAGGGTGATAGACCCGAGTAGAGGCTCTACTACAGTGTAGAACAAATACAAGAAAAGACATGCACATTTTACTACTACAGAAGAGACTCTTTTGGTGTCAATATAGACTTTAAAATAAAAAAAAATGTATGACATTTTGGGAGACTACACATTGAGTATTCAAAAAAAAGATAAAATACTCCAAGCACCATAACCACTACATCATTCTGAAGTAGTTATGGTATCAAGGGTGCCCTTGTTGAACCCATTTGGAAGCTTATGCGTAGGAGAACAGTAACACCATGCTTAGAGAATTAAAAGCTTGGCCTTAGGAACTAAGAAACCTGTTCTAAACTAAGCCCTGAACCTCCGAGCTTAGCTTAGAGATTTTGGCTGCAGTGGAGGCATAGAGTGGCACCCTGCACGCCATTCTAAAATGGTTTGACTACTAAAGGGAGTTCGCCAGGACACTTTTGGCTTCACAAAGTATAGTGTGCTATAATGATTATGGAGTTTGGAGTGTTCCTTTATATATCCTAAATAATACATTCTTAGGCCAGGCTGTAAATGAAGGGCTGTATAGAAGAGATCATAAGAGCCCATTGCCGCTTTTTTGAAATCTGAGATGTGTGAATGTACTTGTGAAAATCATGGACACAGAATCTATATTTCGTTTAAAAGCTTTATCAGATTTGCAAAAGTTTGACCTGAACCCGACACATGCCTTCTTAGAAGACACATTAGGAATGCCTTTTCAGGAATCTGGAAACCTTATGCCATTTAAGAAATATTGACATGGTCTTGCCAATGGCTGTAAAGATTTTTCTGTGACCTCTTTCAAACAGACTTACAAGTATATGAACCTAGTAAAAATAAGAAATATAAAGAATTCAAGTAATGCTCCGAAACCAATCTGTAATACGAAAATCACCTTTTCAGGTACTTTTGGAGAGGATCCTTCATGGGACCCTGGATTATGACTTATGAAATAAAATCTTTGAGAATTGTTATGTTATCAATTTGCACCACAATCAAGGAATATTGATTTTAAGTATCTGTATGGTTCTTGGATCCTGCTAGACTTAGTTATATTGAGCCAGGTCTTTCTCCTCTCTGTTGTAGTGCTAGTGGTTGCTGAAGCACAAACTGTCCTATGTGGTGGACATTTGGGGAATTTGCTAATTATGGGAGAGTGTCTTTGCACTTCTTAACCAATTTCTTGGCTTGTTTATGATTTCTGATCTTATACTGACCCTCTTAAATAGTACCCCTTCTGCTACACGACTACGGTGTCCTGATTAAAATTATTCCATAAAGTTTGTACTGTGTCCCATATTTCTTTTTCCTATAGGTGGAAAAATAGTTTCTAATTTTGGTATGCTGCTGAGATAAAATAGTTTTGTGTACAATATGGAAGAACTCTGTGATCATAACAAGATTTTGTTATATTGGAAGGAATATTTAAATTGTTCTTCACTCACATGACACAGTATGGTGGAAAGCCGAATTTGAGTATTCATTTGTGGATGCAACCCACATCCCCATCTCATTTTTTTTTCTTCTCTATTTTCCATACACTTCTGACTAATGTTTAAGATCTTCTTCACTCATGTCACACAGTATAATGGAGGGTAAATGTTTAGTCTTTGATCATATACACACCCCAAGCCAATCCAAACTCACATTCCAACACCTTTTTAAAATTTCTGTTTGAGGAGGTTTAACGTTTTTTTTGTTTCTGGTTAGAGGTTATAAGTTTAATATAATGTAAAAGAGAGGGAGGGTATGATTGTTTCATTTTTAATAAATTGGACTAGCTTTTGAATTTTTTTGTATTTTGTATTTTTGATCTATTTCTCCATTACTCTTTCTCAATAAAAATTATTATTTTTTTAATTGTCAGTTTACAAGTATTTCACTGGGAACCTGTTGACCCAAAATGTCCCTTTTAAGGGCAAGATAACATGAGTAAATTTTATACAACAGTTGACATTCAGGCATTTCAGAAAGCAGTAGGTAAAATTCCACCGTAGCCATTGCTCACTTTATGGAATCTTCAGTCAGTCCATTCCAAACTAACGCAATACATATTTCCATATTCTGGTATCAGGGGTCTGATTCTATAATTGGTATGCAGATTGCATCCGTGGAGCTTGATAAATGGAATAGAGGACCCTTCTACTTGGAATAATGAGCCGACACCATGTTGATGGATGGGGGACTGAAAGAGAGGAGAGTCATTTGGGAAAGGGGACAGGGGTAGTCAGTAGAAATATAAAATTACATGCATGTATATTTCTAATGAATTCCATCTCTTTTGTCCTTTCAGTCCTTTATTTTGCACAACCGTCATTTTTTCCCCTAGGTTGCCTTCTTTTTCTGTCTACAATTTTCTCTGTTCCTGACAGGTCATTTATTTTCCTTTTTATGCTTTGTAATATTATTATTATTTTTTAATTTCCACCTTATACATATTTTATTTTTTTCTTCCACTGTACTTCCATTCATCACTTTCTTTCTTCTTACCCAGCTCCACTCACACCTTAGTTTAATTTTTCCTTGAAGGGATAGTTTGATGGAAGCGACCTAGAGTTTTGATGAAGTGTTAAAGCGCAAGAGAAAGAATTAACCTAGAATCACAGTTCATTAGCTGTTTGGCTCCTGGCAGTAATTCTACCTGATATTAATTACATAGTAGGAATTAATTGGTGTACACTTTGCTACAGCTTCAATCAATGCTAAATCCAGCAAATACTGTATATAAAATGAGAAGCTGTCAGAATCTGTGCCATTTGCAATGGATCATTCCGAGACGGAACCCTGATGTGTTTACAGGTTATACCTGAATACCTGTTGCACTAAAATTGGTTCCAAGCACATTAAAGGACTTTTATGCAATTACTTATATCCTACTTATTGCTTACTCGCAGGGACCTCTTTGGTATGCACAATTGTCTAATGCTGGGTAAGATCCTCCAGTACAGAATGCAATTCTTCCAACAATTTGTTGGAAACATTAATTTGTTCCTTGATTCTGGTCCTTGTTGATATGATATCATCGGGAAGGTTCTTCAGGTTGTCGCAAGTTTATTTATGCCATGAGTCTTATCTTCCACCATATGCTAAAGGGATTGTATTTAATATCTGATGACTTGGATGATATTGGAGTATGCTGATCTCTTTGCCTTGGGACCATCTTGAGCTGTTGACATGACATGTCATCTTGCTGGGAGTAGACATTAGAAGTTAGGGTTGATTGAATAGTTAATGTAGACAGTGGCTATAAAGGGATACACATGCTCATCAGCATATACAAGAGGCAGCAGCATTTAAACAATGTTCAATTGGTACTAGGAAGCCTAATGTGTTCTAAGAATATAGTCACCACACCATTATACCAATAACAGCCTGAACCATTTATACTAGGCAGGTTGGATGCATGGAGATCACAAATTAAGATTCAACACAGTGACATCTTCCTACTCTTATTTCTAGTTTTGGTGCTTTTATGACCATTGTAGCCTCAGTTTTCTGTCTTGGTTGGCAGAAGCAGTGGCGATTGCAGGATTTATACGTAGGGGGGCCAATAAGGGGCCAGGGACAAAAGTAGGGGAGCAGTTATAAAACGTGTATATATGTGTGTGTGCCACACGTGTGTATATATACACACAAGGTATATATATATATATATATATATATATATATATATATATGTTTAAGGCCGTAAGGCCTGTATTTGTGGGAGGAGTTAAACGTTCCTATATGAACGCCACTCCCCCCCTTCCTACCTTGCCGTACGCACGCTGTTCACTCTCAGTGACAGCCGAACTTCCGGTCCTCGCTCACGCTCCTCCGGTCCTCGCCTCTTCCGGTCCTGGCCTCTTCCGGTCCTCACCTCTTCCGGTCCGGCGTTCTCTCAGTTCCCCCGCTCCACCTCGGGCAACGAACAAACGAACGCTAAGGTAATCAGCAAATAGCCGCGCTCGGGCTATTTGCTGGTCGACAATTAAACTGTCTAATCATTTAACCGCTAGGATACTTGGGCTCCCGCTGTTCATGAGTCTGGGGCTCATTCCTAATAATGTTAAAATACTGGAAAGTATAGCGACCAGTGCATACATTTCTGTTTTAACTGTTTGTGTGCTGGGTTACTTGCTTTTATAAAGTCCTGGTTAACTGTTTAGGAAGTGATCTCTGTAGGAAGCAGGTGCACAGGGTATAAAAGGATGAGAGCTTGGACACATGCTGGGAGCAAGCACAAGCAGATTCTTACCTGAGCTGTTACAAAGTGTCTCTGTCCTCTGTGAATGAAAGATTTGTGTTGCCTGTTTCAGACAGCTCCCAGTGTATACTGTATTATTGTGTGCTGCAGGGAGATGATGCTCAGGGGCACCCTCTACTGTGCAATCCCAAATACTGCTCGTGTCTCACATGGGAATTAGGCTTCCCACGGCCCACAGGAGACGTGTATTAATCAGGCGGGCATCCGGCCAGGGAGCAGGTTTTACAGGGAACTCTCATCGTTGTATTCTTTCATTTCACAAGTAGAAATGGGGGTGTTTATCACCAGGTTGTGCAGAGAAGGGTTTCTAATAAACTGTGCTAATGGTTAGGGGCAGACCGCTCCGGTGGATGCTTATTTTTCCAGAGTGTGTTTTACAGTGAAGATGACCGTTTTAATTACTGCGATAGTACTGTAAAAGTTGGAGCGTATTGACAGTTACTGCAGATGCTGTTGTGACTGACAGGACCAGGTGTAGCCTATGGGATATAGCCATGTCGTTCGCTTAATGGCTACCAGCTGTAAGAGGTAAATAGGTTGAATCTTAGGTAAATTATGCAGATATTGTGGTTTTCAGTGTTTAGAGCATGTCCACTTATATACCATAGGTTTACAAATTAAATTAACTAAACAACCAAGTATGATTCCTAGGGACAGTTCCTGTCTGCGTTGCTTGCTACATATTCAGCATTGTTTGATTACGGTTAGAGGCGCTTAGATTGTAGGGTTGTCCTTTTTTTAAACTGCACCTTGGTTTCAGGTTCAAGACGGCATTCTATCGCCAGTCGATTACTGTCTCGTTCTGTCTCCTCGCTTCAATCAGGTACATGTACTTTTCGTTTATTTGGTTAATCTACCACCTTTTCAAGGTTACGCCTTCACACGATGGGGTATTGGGATACGGGGGCTTGATTTCCCGCCTTGCCTCGTCAGGCCACGGCACTACTCGATTACTCGTCATACGATTCATCAAACTCGCTGTCTATGGAAGATCACCCTGTTCCATACAGCCTCGCTCTTTTCACCACCCTCTCCTCGTCTGTTACTATCACGTTTTTCTTGGCACAATGCCTTTCCGGTTATTTAGTTGCCATACTGAGTTTCTTCCTTACCTTCTGGGGTTATGGTCACTACGCTATCATCCACATTTTCTGAAATCTACACTGAATTGTTCATTCTTTTCTCTGTCTTCTATCCCACGTCTACAGTTCCTCCTCGTCTTGTTTTCTTTTCTTTTCTCTCCCTGTAATTCGTACCTTCACGGTTCATGTCAACCTCGACTCGGTTGCTACATACCTTACGTTCCACCCTGATCAAGCCCCCGTCTAGGACTAGAGAACTGGCTGTTTAGGGTTAGGTTGCTGGCCTTAGTTGCACTACGGATCTGGTCCCGCGAGGCCAACTCCCCAATCTCAACGCTGAGATTTTGCCCTCGGCCCAAATCATAGTTAGAGCCTCGCATCAGCCCACCTATCGGGTTCATAGCTAGGGCCTCACCTGACACGGCCACACGTTTTGGGATCTTTTACTGTCACCGAGAGGCCAACAACCCGCCACCACGCTAGTGGCACGAGCCCCACGCCCAACTCATAGGTAGAGCCTCTCGCCTGCCGCTTGGCAACTAGCAGGGCCTCACCTGTCATGGGGTAGAGAGTTTTTCGCTTTGGCACTAGTTAGCCAGCCAGTTCTATGCTTATTCTACTGTTTGGTTATTAATCAATGCTTTGTTATTGTGATGTTCTTTTTCAGTATGTCCCAAGAAGGTGATATGGGAGTCGAACCATTCCTCCCTAGTACAACCGCTGAATCGATCCTAAAAGATTCCGGGTCAGGGACCAGCCCACAAGGAGAACTCTCGGCCGTAATAGAAAGTCTGAATACCATTCTAACCACTCTTCAGTCCCTCAATGATAGACTATCCGCCTTGGAGAACGCCAACCCGGCGCATACTGGCGCTCCACTCGCGCTCGCTCCATCCACCCCGCAGAGGTGGCCCCCCACTGCACCTTTCACCCCTCCTCACGGTCTGGGTTCTCACCCGCTTATTTGCACCGATTTTAACTGTAGCATTTGTAGTACTGCCAACTGTGGGTTACTTCATGTATGTGCCTTTTGCCTCGGGGCTCATGGTAAGACCGTCTGCCCGTATATGTTGTAAAAAATTCATGTGGTTCCATGGCTGTCGAGTCTGTCCGGCACTTGGTGGTTAGTCTCACGGGTGCTACACTAGGTGGGGGTCACTCTCACAGTGCGCTCTAGTTGTTCCCATCTCCTCAACTAATCACTTGTTATCTACTGTGGAACACCAGGATACTAATAAACACTGTCTCAGCTTTGTTCTGTCTGCTCCGCTTTCTGTCGCATCCTCTGCCTTGCATATCATTACCCAGATCTCTCCTTACTATATCTCTAAGGATGGTAGTTATGTTACGGGCAGGTGTAACCACTTGGCCTAGCAGGACGGACATCGCCAACTCCTCACGTTGCCACTCGTCCCTACAAACATTGGTTGTGGTTGCCGATTTAGTATCGCTCAGTCTTCCCACCTAAAGCAACGTCGGCATTGGGAAAGTACTGATAGGGGCAGCAGCATCTACGGTTAGGACCCTGGTCATACAGGCCAGTTGAAGGTTCGGCCGACTGCATAGCGGTCTGCACCATATTCTACACTTTAGTTTGTCCTCAGTCCTTAGTGTTACATGGTTCACAGACCGTTCCACGGTGCCAGTGTTAGAAGGTCCTTCGGCGTGACATTCCTGTTCAGGTGGGGGGAGTATTTTGTGCTCTAGTTAAGTGTTCATCCCGCCTGGTTCCGACCTACTCCCAAGTGTACGGTGGAACCACTATCCAGGGTGGCGCATCCCCACAGCTTTTGGGGATTCCCGTCCTAGATTCACTTGTCCTTGTACCTCTCCCATCTGACAACACCCGATTCACCGGTCACTTTACGCACTTCATAGCCGCATTTATACATCCTCGTTCAGTCGCCCAGCTACTGGGACTCGACGACTACCTTCACTGATAGCGTTGTTCTAGTGCACCTAAATTTACGTTCAACTGGAACATGACATTCTTCCGTGACTCAGTGATGGCACAACGAGCACAGACATTCCGTTCAATTGTAGTCTATTCTACCATTTTGCCACTTTTTTTTTTCCCTTTCTCAGCTTCATACAGCACTATCGCACCATACCAATGACCTACAATAACACCTTACGACAAGCCTTCCAAACCGTCTTTTTGAATGCCCTATATATAAATATCAAGGAATAGATAGTTGGGGCATCACCCTACTATAACATACATCCGCAGTTGAGAATCCCGGGAAGTATCAGACTCCCTAACAGTATCCATGACACACAAACCTAGTGTCAAACCTCCGGGCCTTCAACCTTCCAAAGGTTCTGGTCGCCTCACAACCAGGGCTTAAATCTATGTGCCCGCACCCGTACAAGGGTTCCAGATCCCTACAACTCCACGATCACAACTAATCAGGCTGGCAAGTCATGTCTCCTCAAGGAGGATTAAGAAGGTACAAACACTATGTCATGTCACGCCAACATTCAAACCAGGCAATCATGACACTTGCCATACTAATCACTCCCTAATCACTTCTAACACGGTTTACGTTCATAGTCCTGGCTTTAGAGTAGGGGGTGGGCCACCGACTCCTATGTTAGCACATCCTTTCATATGCATGACACCCAGTAGCTGTATGCCGGTACACATAATTAGAGTCACTAAAGTCAGCAACATTTTATAGGATCATTCCTAACGAATAAGAAGTAAGGCAACGGAGTTACATGATAATTATAGTGCTATAAGTGGGTTTTCTTGCATTCCTTTTTGCCCTCTTTTACAGGCCTACCCCCTACGTCGGTTCTGGCACACCACACCAACTTAAACCCCATCACAAGGTTTTCACTATTTAATATTAGCCGACCACAAGTTTAAGGCCGTAAGGCCTGTATTTGTGGGAGGAGTTAAACGTTCCTATATGAACGCCACTCCCCCCTTCCTACCTTGCCGTACGCACGCTGTTCACCCCACCCACCTCGCCCTCTCATACAATTCATTTGGGGAGGCCCTCTTTTACAGGCCTACCCCCTACGTCGGTTCCGGCACACCACACCAACTTAAACCCCATCACAAGGTTTTCACAATTTAATATTAGCCGACCACAAATATATATATATATACACACACACACACACACATACACATATATATATATATATATATACACACACACACACACACACACACATATATATATATATATATATATACACACACACACACATACATACACACATACACACATACACACATACATACACACACACACACACACACACACAGGGCTCTACATATCCCAGGGGCCAGGTCACCATGGGGTCTAGACATTTCACCCAGGCACCTGGCATTTGTCAGCCCTTTGCTAAGCCACGCAGGAAACATTAAAGCCGGCCGCCAGAGGGAGCATGGAAGTGGCGCGAGAGGGAGCAGTAACCTTCCTGCATTTCCTCTCTGCTCCCTTGCGTGCTGTTTAGTGACATGATGTCACTCGGGCTCCTGCATCACTACAGAGAGCGTGCAGGGGAGCAGAGAGAAACTGCAGGAAGATTGAGAGGAGACACACTGGATGCCAGGGAAAGATCCACTCAGCTCTCCTAAAGGTAGGGAGGCTGGGTGGATTTAAGTAAAAATAGCAATTTGTGAGTGTGTGAGAAAATGTGTGTGTGCGTGTGTGTCAGTCAGTGTGTCTCAGTCAGAGAGTGTGTGCCTGTCACTGTATGTCTGTCAGAATGTGTGTATGTTTGTCAGTGTGGGTCTGTCAGGATTACTGTTTGATCCAGCACGTAGAACTGTATAGCACGGATGACAAATAAGTAACGTATTACCAGTCCTTAGAATGGCCAGATTTAACGTACATAGAATAGTCAAAATACTAGCCGAGGTCAGGGAACACAGAAAGGGACGCAGCGATGAGGAAAGCCAGGAGTCAGGATACCAGAATATAGAGAAGTCAATATACAACGCCAAAGTCAAAAACCAGGTAGAAAACTAATAACAGGAACGCGCTCTCGGACAACCACAAGGGAAACCACGACAGGGCACTGAGCAGGATGAGAACTGGGCCTAAATACCCCTCCTTTAGTTCTGATAGGCTGTAACCGGCCTTTGACCCCAAAGTCAGTTACCAGGTTTCATTTGCATAATTGCTGCTCAGCATTAACCTTCTGTGGATTAGGTTGCTGCTCGGCACAACATTTCCTGTGTGGACAGTAAATGTCATTAACCACATTTCTATAAGCGGATGAATACGTGACACCAGGTTTCATTTGCACAATTGCTGCTCAGCATTAACCCTTCTGTGGATTAGGTTGCTGCTCGGCACAACATTTCCTGTGTGGACAGTAAATATCATTAACCACATTTCTATAAGCGGATTAATACGTGACAGGGTCTCAGTCAGATATTGGGGGCGGAGCTTGCGTACGAGGAGGCGATCTTCCATGCAGGGGCAGAGCTTGTGTGCCGGGGAAGCTGTGGCACAGTGGCAGAACTAACATAGAGTGGGCCTTGGTGCAAAACTGTTTTGGACCCCTGAAGACAAATGACTAATTGCACTGGCCACTCAGGATAAGATAATCATTTTGCCTCTTTATACATTACTGGTAAGACCACATCTTGAATATGCTGTGCAATTTTGGGCACCTGTTATGAAGGATATTATTGCATTAGAAAAAGTGCAGAGATAGGCTATAAAATTAATGAAAGGAATGGAACATTTTAGCTATGAATAAAGGTTAACAAATTTAAACCTCTTTAGTTTAGAAAAACATCACCTCAGAGGGGATATGATAACATTATACAAATACATCAGGGGCCAATACAAACCATTGTGTGGAAATCTATTCACAAACCGGACTTTACATAGGACACGAGGTCATGCGTTTAGACTGGAGCAGGGCCGGACTGGCCCACCGGGATACCGGGAAATTTCGCGGTGGGCCGCGGCACCTGGGGGGCTGGAGATGGAGCCCTGCTCCCTGTATTTTAATAAAATCGCGGCCGCTGGCCGCATGTCGGTGCCGCCGGGTGGCCGGTCCGGCGGCACACTCAGAGGTGATTACTCACCTTGCGGCCGGCGGCACCATCTCCTGTGCTGACAGCTGTCAGTATCAGTGAGTGTGCCGGGCGGCCGCCTAAGCGATGCAGCAGCACACTCACTGATACTGACAGCAGCATAGCTGTCAGCACAGGAGGACTGAGGGAGGGGGCGGAGCTAACTACCAAGCTCCGTCGCGGTTCCCAGAATTCCCAGCTCAGCCACATCATAGAGTAATCACTACTCTATGATGTGTCCATGCTGGGAATTATGGGAACCGCGAGGGAGCTTGGTAGTTAGCTCCGCCCCCTCCCTCAGTCCTCCTGTAACAAGGTCAGCAGGCACACAGAAGGGGAAGGGAGGGAGACAAATAGAGGGGAAGGAGGGGGGCAAATAGAGGGGAAGGAGGGGGGCAAATAGAGGGGAAGGAGGGGGGGCAAATAGAGGGGAAGGAGAGGGGGGGCAAATAGAGGGGAAGGGGGGCAAATAGAGGGGAAGGGGGGCAAATAGAGGGGAAGGAGGGGGGGCAAATAGAGGGGAAGGAGGGGGGCAAATAGAGGGGAAGGAGGGGGGCAAATAGAGGGGAAGGAGGGGGGCAAATAGAGGGGAAGGAGGGGGACAAATAGAGGGGAAGGAGGGGGAAAATAGAGGGGAAGGAGGGGGGCAAATAGAGGGGAAGGAGGGGGAGACAAATAGAGGGGAAGGGGGGGAGACAAATAGAGGGGAAGGGGGGAGACAAATAGAGGGGTAATAGAAACACAGGGGAAGGGGGGACACAGAGACTGAGGGGTAATAGAAAGACATCAGGTTGGGGGGGACAAAGAGGCAGAGGGGTAATAGAGAGACATAGGGCAAGGGGGGACACATAGACAGATTGGGCAATATAGAGACAGGGGATTGGGGGGACAAAGAGAGGGGTAATAGAGAGACACCAGGGAAGGGGGGACAAAGAGAGGGGTAATAGAGAGACAAAGGAGAAGGGGGGACACATAGACACATGGGGTAATAGAGAGACACAGGGGATGGGGGTACAAAGAGACAGAGGGGTAAGAGAGAGACACAGGGAGGAGATGGGGAAGAGAGACACACAGAAGGTTTTTTGAGGGGACAAAGAGACATACAGTAGGGAAGGGGAACAAAGTGACACAAGATTTGTGTGAGGCAACGCTGGGCTGGGGAAAAAGAGACAGAGAGTGTAACAGGAAAAAATTCCACCTGTGAGGATGGGTCCAAAGAATAGGAGCCTTCCCACTGGTGGAAGGATACCTTGGTGGACACTCCAGTAGTGTCCTGGGGCTTAACCCCGCTAGGAGAACAAACAAAAAATTGCTCAAACAGCTGGAACACACCAGACTGTCCGAGTATAACTGGATATGATAAGGAAAATAATTAAATAGAATCAATACAGTCAAGTGAAAAATACTTGTAATTAAAGATAGTGCGAAACTTGCCTTAATGGCTCACCTCCCTGATGCCAAGTGATACTCAAATACCCATAAAACTCCAAAAACAATTGCTAGCTGGCTACTGACTTTATTGAGCATACGACTGGTCAAGTCCAGAGCTAGGGGCGGAAAGGGTAGGTGTATGACACTTGGCTGACATGGGTGTCTTGGTGGTTACTAAAGTGTAGAGAGTTCTAATGCCGTGTGGCTAGTAACTGACTCCAGACTACAGGTCATCTAAATCTATGTGGTGACAGTAGTCGAGTCGTGAATCAAGCCGGCATACGGGGCAGCAAATAGTTATTCCCTGTGGAAATAAAATCTAGCTATTGAGGGAGAAATACATAGATCCCTTGAAAATATAAAGCTAGAAAACTGCAACATCCAGCAAATAACTGTTGCAGTGGTTACCAGGGGTTCCCCAATTCAGTGAGAATAAATTCTCAGCAGGTTGTTATAAAGTAACCATAACCAAAGCTAGAGAGAGGTGAAATGAAACAAAATTAAATTAAAGTGGCTCCATGTGCAGAACCATACTTAGAATGTTGGTTGCCTGCACATAGATGCACCTTCGTCAGGGGCTAATGGGAGACTGGTAGACTAGCTACCAGTCTCCCATTAGCCCCTGACGAAGGTGCATCTAAGAAAGCACCGAAACGCGCGTCGGGCTCTATGGGCTCTTTTTCCTTCACCACTTATACACTTAAGGCTATCTATCACCATGTGCAGGCAACCAACATTCTAAGTATGGTTCTGCACATGGAGCCACTTTAATTTAATTTTGTTTCATTTCACCTCTCTCTAGCTTTGGTTATGGTTACTTTATAACAACCTGCTGAGAATTTATTCTCACTGAATTGGGGAACCCCTGGTAACCACTGCAACAGTTATTTGCTGGATGTTGCAGTTTTCTAGCTTTATATTTTCAAGGGATCTATGTATTTCTCCCTCAATAGCTAGATTTTATTTCCACAGGGAATAACTATTTGCTGCCCCGTATGCCGGCTTGATTCACGACTCGACTACTGTCACCACATAGATTTAGATGACCTGTAGTCTGGAGTCAGTTACTAGCCACACGGCATTAGAACTCTCTACACTTTAGTAACCACCAAGACACCCATGTCAGCCAAGTGTCATACACCTACCCTTTCCGCCCCTAGCTCTGGACTTGACCAGTCGTATGCTCAATAAAGTCAGTAGCCAGCTAGCAATTGTTTTTGGAGTTTTATGGGTATTTGAGTATCACTTGGCATCAGGGAGGTGAGCCATTAAGGCAAGTTTCGCACTATCTTTAATTACAAGTATTTTTCACTTGACTGTATTGATTCTATTTAATTATTTTCCTTATCATATCCAGTTATACTCGGACAGTCTGGTGTGTTCCAGCTGTTTGAGCAATTTTTTGTTAGAGACAGAGAGTGGATGGGAGAAGAGAAAGAGGCACACAGAGTCTGGAGTTAGAAAGAGACACACAGATGAGATTTGGAAGGGGAGAAAGAGACAAAGTGGCTGGGGCTAAGAACAACACAAAAGGAGCTGGGGGAAAGAGAAATACAGAGGCTGGAGAACGGTAAAAAGAAACACCCAGGGACTGGGATGAAGTAAAAGATGGGTCGCTATAAGAGGAAAAAAAGGAGACAATTGGAGACAAGATACATTAAACGAGGTAAAGGTAATAGTCGTAAATGTATCTGATCCCGACAGTAATACACACACACACACACACATATATATATATATATATATATATATGCATGTATATTGATGTGTGTATTAGTAACATATAATTATGCCTATAATATTTACACATATAGTAATATACATTTATATATGCATAATACACACATAAATGTCATTAATATATATATAAATGTAATGAGCACGTATTGGCCCTGTCTTGTTGCTAGTTGCATACTCATGCACAATAACATATTCAAAGTGAAGAGCGCACCCATAGAACTTCAAAATTAACCAGATCACTTCATCTTTTTAGTTGTGCAACTGCAGACATTCAGCATTTCAGTCCCTTTACTAAAATGTCCTTAATAGGCCAAAGTAGTTGTACTGAAACATTGATTATATGCAAATGTACGTCTACTTAAAATAAAGGCGCTCTTTTGTTTATTTTGAAGCCCTATATGCGTTCCTTCGTTGGAGTAAGAGTTTTCAATTTCAAGTTATTTTTTCACCCTCTATATCAGCACACTATTCTGGCGCGACGCATTATTGGGCTGGTATAGAATTTTTTTCCAGGGCTGATTTTAGTTCCCAGTCCGGCCCTGGACTGGAGTAAAGAAGATTTTGTCTAAGGCAAAGAAAGTGTTTTTTTACTGTAAGAACAATAAGGATGTGGAATTCTCTGCCTGAAGAAGTGGTTTTATCAGAGTCCGTACAGAAGCTCAAACAGCAACTAGATGCATACTTGCAAAAACAGAATATTCAAGGATATAATTTTTCAATGTAGGGTAATAGCTGCTTAATCCAAGGATACATTTGACTGGCATTCTGGGATCAAGAAGGATTTTTTCCTAGTTTGTTGCAAAATTGGAAGTGTTTTAAACTGTTTTTTTGCCTTCCTTTGGATCAACAGAAAAAAGCAAATGTGAGGAAGGCTGAACTTGATGGATGCAAGTCTCTTTTCAGCTATGTAACTATGTAACTTAAAATCGAGAAAATTAATTCTAAACCACATAAGCAAACTATAGATCAGAATAATCAAATGAAAATATGGCATCAAATAAGAAAGTTTTAAAAATCTAATAGAATTCTATAGGGCACTTAAGGATTGCATTAACCATGCAAGGGCAGTGAGTATCTTTCCACTCCAGGCTTAAAGAATTCAGAACTCATCTGGATTGTGGCATCAATTTAGCTGTAAAGGCTGCTTCAAAGATAATAGTATTATACACTATGACAAGAACTAGTTATAATATTCAAAATGAATACACAGACCAAAATAACATTAAAAAAATCATTTAAAAAGTCCAAGTGTCTAATTTTTGAATATTTTAACTAAAAACCAGCCCTGGAGGGACAACTATGACATGGGCTGCTGGTGGAAATGAAGATTGGTGTCTCAGCCATTATAGAAGCTCGAGAATCTTTGCCATATGGGGAACTTTGGATTAGGTAAGTGGATCTTATACCATGAAGATTGATCTGCAAAGGTTTATGTAGTGTGACAAGAATGATGTGGAAGAACCAGTGGAAGAGGAGCATGGGGATAAAATTGAGCACACACAATCCATCAGAGTCTTTCATTCAAAGTGCTCTGTTTGTTCCATAGAAAGTAATGACTGCCAACGTATCCTAGTATTATTTTTATTCAAATAATTTGAGTACGTTTTTGGCCTTCTCGTGCCCTAGTAGATCCATTTGCTTCAGTAGATACATTGGTGACCTTGTTGCAAACTGTCTTCTGAAGTCCGTGCCATCAGAGCATTGAAGGTTCTTAGCTGACGGAATACAATTCTGACCTAACTGGACATCAAAGCTGCCCTATTGATCAAGATGAACAAAAGGCACCATAAAAATAAAATGTGTATCATTCAACATTTTGTGAGCATCATAGCTATCCATAACTAAACAATTGCGTTACGTAAGTGGCTTTTATTCAAAAGGCTGTAATCCACCCATGTCCATAATCAGAACATATATTAACTACATAGTAATTTCGATTCATTGTTAGACAATTGTTATGGTCCTTTAGTTCTTTATAGAGTGAAAAATCCATCACAGATTAATAAAGAAAAATCGCTGAAGAAATCCATTTACATTTTTTTCCGAAGTGTGGGTTTAATTCATAGAGTGCTACTGTTTAATTGAAGGGATTTGCTGATGCCTGTACATTGCTTTGAGAACTCAAAGCTGGATAGAGATTATATGTGAAACTAGTGTATTAACTCACAAAATGATAGCGTAAAACATTTTTTATTTCTTTTCTTCGCTAATTGTAATCTTTAATTCCCATGGTGCACCTCATTCGTTGCCCCAGATACAGGCCTGCATTTAGACACAAAGATTAATAATTACAGCTATTATAGGATGTTTATACGAATTTTCATGCTTTGTGATCCAATATGATAGCTGTGCAGAGACTGGTGACTGGTATAAGCAAAGTTCCAGAGGAGTGGAAAGTGTCTATCCATTAGTGAATCTGACAGCAAGGCCTTGTAAATAGGTATCAATGAGGGCTTCACTATAATGCAATTAGCCACCTATCTCATGTCTGATGCAGAACAAAGACGGACCACAAAATGTTCATTTGTGTTCTCAACATGTCCTCCCTCTCTCTCTGGGTGATAGGGTGTAGCACAGGTGCAGGCAACCTTCAGCACTCCAGATATAGTGGACTAAATTTCCCATAATATTTTTTGCTATTGGCAAAGCATTAGGGGAGATGTAGTGCCGATGGTTGCCTAACCCTAGCATAAAATAATGTAACATTATATAGAATGATGCATGAAAACACAGATTTGTAGCTGATACAGAAATTGTACATCTTGGCTTTTTTGATTTTCAGAAATCTCTAGTAGAAGTAACTAGAGTCTATTTTTCTAAACTGGGGATTAAACAGAGTTGCAAAAACCTACACTTATTAAATATGTAAATAGCAAATATTATTCAATTCACTTATTGCTCTGACTTGGCTTGTTTGGCCTAAATATTTCAGTTTCTTTTCACGCTTGTGATTTCAGTAAGTTTCATTTTTTTTTTTACTTCAAATTACCAGATTATTATTTAAAATCTGTAGATCCTTCTAAAGTGTGTCTTTGATATTCTACTGTACACTTTGACATTCCATGAGTACATTTCTGGATACACGTAGTGGAGCTTTTGAAGCCTTTCATTTGACACAGATATTGGGTTGCCACTACTTTCAACACAAACTACTTGTTAGAACAGACCTAATATTACTTCTTCACTTCCAAGTAGTTTGTAAAAAAAAAACTACCACCAGAATCTAAGTATTTTGGGTGTGCCGGAAAGTCATGTTTAAATGTATTTTTTGTATCAGTATGCACATTTTTTCCAGAGAAACAAAAATGAAAATTTTGGTAGGACAGAAAACCTTTTTTCCCCACAGTCTACAATCCTCTCACATATAAATTATCCCACATGTACTGTTGGAGGGTGACTGTGGCGGGCAGGGCCGGTGCTTCCTATAAGGCGAACTAGGCAGCACTTCCTGTCAGTCCGGCCGGGTACAGGAAACAGAAACTCCTGTACCGCGGACCGGAGGGGAGCTCGGCCACGCTACAGGAAGGGTGTCAGGGTGGCGGTACGGTGCCCGGGACCCAGACATTGTCCGGGCGGCGGTGCAGGACCTGGACCCAGTATGCCTGATGTTCAGAGTAAGAGTCACAGTGTTGAGGTGGATTAGCAAGGTCTGGTGCAGGGTAACCGCACACCCCCTGGTGTTGAGCACCAGCATTTGTGCAGCCACATACCAAGACCCTGAATCAGCTCCAGCGGATACCAGGAACTAGGAGCCTGGAAATTAAGCAGACCTCCCAGGAGCTGAATAGGGATGCTCTGGATTGTATCCAGTACAAGAAACAAGGCAAGGCTAGAGATAGGCACCAAACATGAAAACAAGACAGAACTAATAGAGCCCAGAACCGGAGAAAGATAGTAAGCTAAACCCAGAACATATACACAAGACATGAGGAAAACATGAACATAACATGGGCATGACTGGACAGGACTGTACATGGACTGGGTATACAAACTAAAACAAGACAAGATAACAAGGCAAAACAAGAGGAGAAATAACTAAGTACTACATATGGAAATCATGGGGATTTAGTCACACTATATGATCATACATTGCATAAGCCTGCCAACATGCCAATGTACCCCATATCTGGCAGGTCCTACACTGCCTAATGTATGCTAAAACATCCAAAGAAGACATATATAGCACTTACCTGCAAGAAAGTGCAGAAGCCGTGAGCAGCTGCCTGCAGGACACTGAAACAAAAAGGAATGATGGAAAACAAACGGGTGTGGCAGATAAAACAAACATTTAAATGAATCCAAGAGACTGGGAAATCCAGGGACAGACTATAGGAATGAACCCAGAAATCCCAGCATAAAGAAAACCAGACATAGAATAGAAAACCCAAAAAACAAGAAAAACTAAACAAGAATTGTAACAAGAGTACTGGATACCAGAAGCCATTGCCAGACATCTCCACAGAACAGAGCAGGATGTGACAAAGGGGAGGTGAGGAGAAAAGGGGTGGGGGGGGGGGGGAGAGAAGAAGAGATTACAGGGAGGGAGGGGGAAAGAAGAGATTACAGGGAGGGAGGGTTGGAAAGAAGAGATTACAGGGAGGGAGGGGGAAGAAGAGATTACAGGGATGGAGGGGTGGAAAGAAGAGATTACAGGGAGGAAGGGGGGGAAGAAGAGATTACATTGAGGGAGGGGGGGAAGAGATTACAGGGAGGGAGGGGGGGAAGAAGAGATTACAGGGAGGGAGGGGGAAAGAAGAGATTACAGGGAGGGAGGGGGGAAGAAGAGATTACGGGGGGAGAAGAGATTACAGGGAGGGGGTGGAGAAGAGATTACAGGGAGGGAGAGAGGGGGGAAAGAAGAGATTACAGGGAGGGAGGGGGGAAAGAAGAGATTACAGGGAGGGGGGAGAAGAGATTACAGGGAGGAAGGGGGAAAGAAGAGATTACAGGAAGGGAGGGGGGGAAGAAGAGATTACAGGGAGGGAGGGGGGAAGAAGAGATTACAGGGAGGGAGGGGGAAGAAGAAGAAGAGATTACAGGGAGGGAGGGGGAGAAGAGAAGATTCCAGGGAGGGGGAGAAGAAGAGAAGATTACAGGGGGGAGAAGAGGAGAACATGCGGGAAGAAGAGGAGAACAAGAGGAGAGGGGGAGCAGAACACGGGGGGATGATAACACAGGGAGGGGGGTTGAGAAGAACGTGGAGGAGGGAGAGACCACTAAAAGAGGGAGGGGGTGGTGGAGAGACCACTAGGGGAGGGGGGTGAGGAGAGACTGCTAAGAGAGGGTGGGGGGAGAGCAGAGAACACCAAGGGAGGGATGGTGTGTGTGGAGGATAGACCACTAGGGGAGGGTGGGGGGAGAGTAGAGACCACTAAGGGAGGTGGGGGGGGAGGAGAGTAGAGACCACTAAGGGACAGGGGAGGGGAGGAGATGAGAGACCACTAAGGGGCAGGGGAGATCTCTAAGGGACGGAAGAGAGAGCTCTATAGGACAGGGGGCAGGACAGGGAGCTCTTTCACACTACGCACGCACACACACACACACACACACAATGCAACCCTTACACATAAAGACAATGCATCCTTTGCACACATACACAGAAACACACAATGCATCCCTTACACACACATGCAAACACACATTGCTTCTCTTACACACACACACAGAAACACAATGCATCTTACACACACTCAACGCACCCCTTACAGACACACACACACTGCATCCCTTACACACACATGCAAACACACATTGCTTCTCTTAACACACACACAGAAACACAATGCATCTCTTACACACACTCAACGCACCCCTTACAGACACACACACTGCACCCCTTACAGACACACACACTGCATCCCTTACATACACAGAAACACACTTTGCATCCCTTATGCATACAAACACAGATTCACACAATGCATCCCTTACACACAACGAGAAACACACAATACATCCCTTTTACACAAACACACACTGATTTCTATCCCTTACACAAAAACACACTGCTTCCACTACACACAAACACACTGTATCACCAACACAAACTGGTATCCCTATACACTACATTCCATAAGCACACACATTAGATCCTCTACCATAACACATCCCCTACACACTCCACTTCTTGTGAGCGAACATATAGGTGGACTTATGGGTGGACCTTATGGGCATACTCACAGTCAGGCCCTGGGGCCCAGACCTTGAGCTATGTAAGGGGCCCCAGAAAATGGAGCTGCTTGCCGTTCTCCCAGAACATTGAATTTTGTGACCACAGTTACAAACAGCCTCCAGAGATCCTGTTCTACACCAGACCAGTGAATCCAGACTGCAGCCAGAGCCCACCATCATCCTCATCTGGTTGTAAGTAGGCAATCTAGTATATTATTAGTGACACTAATCTCTAATTTACCTCACATTAAAGGGACACTTTAGTCCCCAGAACCACTGCAGCTTAATGAAGTGGTTCTGGTGTCTATAGTTTGTCCCTCCAAGCTTTTTAATGTAAACACACACTGTGTGCAGCACTGGTGTTAGTTCATATGGCAGATCATATGGGTAGGGCATTGTGATGTCACTGGGGGGGGTGGCAAATCTTTATTTTGCCTAGGGCGTCAAAAATCCTTGCACCGGCCCTTTTTTGCTACGAAAAAAAGTACAAACAATTACGTGTGTCAAGCGTGGAGGTGCCTGGGTTAGTATGTTAATAATAAAACATGGCAGCTTGTAAAGACATTTTAGCAGACAATTCTAAGAGTGTCTTGAGCGGTAAGGCTAGAAAATGGCGCAAGATAAAACATTGCATTGTTATTGTAGTTAGCATGCTATGCACCTAAGACAATATATGCAGTTTAGTAACCTAGGCTTTAAGTAAGTGTCAAGTAATGAGCTTGGCTAGTAGGTTACATGAGAAAAAAAAAAAAAAAAAAGGGGTGAAGCATATAGCATGAGCGTGGAACAAGATAAGTCCCCTAGGAGGCCTCAAGCCAGGCAGAGGGATTCGTGTTAACCGTGAAGTGGGTATGTAGCCTGAACAGCAGCACAACAGCTGGTGAGGTAGGCGGACTTGGCCCCGATATCCCCAGAAGGTAAGGTGGGAGGTCAATGAGTCCTGTAGACCCAGGTTAACCTATGCCAACCAGAGGATGTGTCAAGTCCCGTGTCAAGTCCCTGTAGCCAGGAGGAGTACCTCAAAGAGGGCAAGATCTCTGGTGTTAGCCCGCTGTCTTTGTTGCTGTCCGGCTGCTTTGCGGGGAAGCAAGTACTTGCGGAGGGTCTGATCTTCGTGAGGTCGAGTAGGTTTCTGTGCAGGTGGGATATGTCGCTTTCTCCGGCGCCAGATGCCAGCATGCTTCGGTCTGGGGACTGCGAGCCTGCTTTGGGAGCTTGGAGAGGGCATATCAGGCTAGCAGTCGTCAGCTGTGTGTGTTGCAGCTTGCTTTAATCTGTGTGCCAATTTCCTCCAGAAGGCATCGAAGGTGCTTGCCAGCCTTGCTAGGATATCGGGCTCTTCCCCACAGTTGGTTGGAGTGCACATGGCATCCGCCATTGTGCTCGACTCTGGTACTGCGAGGTGCTTGTGTGGGCCCATCTCCTGCCTCTTGTATAGACAGGCTGCCTATCAGGGTTGGACCGGGAACACCCCCACCAGTTTGGGGGGGGGGGGGGGGAGAGAGCATGGTGTCTGTGGGTTCACTGATGTATGGACGAGGAAAGCAGCCGTCTCTCCCCAGTTCCATCACCTGCAGGGCACGGCTAGACTTCTCAGGCGTTTGTACCCCAAAGTGCTCGGTAGTTATATTCAATTAATCAGTATATGCAGTGGGAGCCCGGTGAACACGCTTCGGCTCAGTGAGCTGGTCAGTCTCCACCCCCCGGCTTTGCTTCATGTCCTAATGTTAATATCTGTGAGGTTGGCTTAATACCGGTCAACAAAAAAAATAAAATGAGTAAGCAGTGAGAACAATAAAAAAAGTTCTTAAAGTTAGTAATATTTCTAGATTGGCAGTACTTTCAGGATAAATCACCATAAGGTAAAATAGTTACTAAAATTGCAAAATAATTTGAAAAAGTTACTGTCTAATCTCTACACCTCATATTTCAGTAATCGTCGTCCTGTCTAGATTCAGTAAAAATGGGGAAACTGTAGTAAAACTTATAGTTTGGTTAAAAAGATAAGAACAACCGGGTACTTCAATCATAAGGCCAACATTTTCGCCATATCATTGTCTTGTTATTTTGATGGATTCCCTGGTATTATTGGATGACTGGTGTTTAAAACCTACGTGGTGATTTTTAAAAGGAGATTTACTTTGGTTAATTGTTTTATTGTTAAAATATTATTGTAAGTGCAAAATCATATACGGCAATTCAATGTAATGGGAACTGAGATAAACAAGGCAACAAGGTAAAAACATGAACTCAATAAATACAAAATGTATAATTTGCACATTGCAATTGACAAACATGTTAAGTGGAAAATTTCAGCAAGGACAACTTTTCAAATATGAAATAATACTGTGAAGGCAATAGTCAGATGATAGATAAAAAAACAAAAATAGCAGAGACAAGATTAAGGACTGTAAAGGTCAGGTGGATAAGTCAAATGTAATATTCCTGAAAATCCAAGTTTGTGTACATATCAGAATGTTGTTTCAAGGGAGGAGATGAACAGTCATGTCTCCTGTCTCTTTATATATCAAGCATTGGCATAGGAAATTTTAAGAAATACAGCAGTAAAGGTTAATCTTGTGAGTTACCAGCAAGCTAGGCCAAAATGACCAACAAATCAGGCTTTAACTAATATGGCTGATTCCTAATCTCAGACATAGAGAAAAACACAAAATTATGTTTACAAGTTCTTGTCAGTGACCATTTCTGAGCTCCTCTCACCGGGAACTTGTTATGTCATACTAGCACTGTCTAATGAATGCAATGAATCTGCTTAATATCCAACAAGTCCACTCTTTGGCATATTGTAGTAATCGTTACATGGAATAGGATGGCAGAGGGACATGCAGGCCTTTGGATCCTTTGTAATCTTCGTCCCCAATGATGGCATGATAATAAGGTAGACGCCGATGTATGGTACAGGGGTTATGATAGACATCATCACTTTGCATCTTCATTATCTTAAAGAAGTAATCTACCCTGGTAGTGAAATCATGAGCCAATCTCCCAAAATGATGAACAAGTACCCCGTTCTTCATTACCTCTTGCTGAAGAACAGCTAGTGAGGCCAGTGCCCAGCTTGGAGAAGATAGGCTCCAACTCCTATATTCTGGAATTAGATTTTTTGGAGGAGATGAAGAACCCCAATCAGGTATTTCATGTTGCTTAAAGGTTCTACTGAAACATATTTGCAATGAATTATATGTGCATGCAAGGGATAAGAAAAACACAAAAACATCTTCCTGCTTTAGCTGAAACATATTTGCAATGAATTATATGTGCATGCAAGGGATAAGAAAAACACAAAAACATCTTCCTGCTTTAGCTGGCAAAGCTACCTTATATTAAAAACACCATAGATGAAGAATAAGCCAATGTGACCTAATTGTAATATAAATCTGAAAATGCACATGGGGCATGACCTTAATGCTTCAGAAGGTTGGTTGTCACTGATATTATTTAGAAGCAAATCGATTCTGCACATTGTGTAGATTGGTAGATGGCTAAACGAGGTCATATTTGATGGAATTAAAAACAATTTGAGAAAATGCTTCCTTTGTATGGGCCAGCTGTACTTTTGCTGTAACTTACAGGGAAAAAGTGGTAAAATGCAATCTTTTCATTTGAAGCACATTAGCTTAGAGGGAACCAAGCTTTAGTAATTTGAAAGTAAAACTTGTTTAACAGAACAAAGCTGGAATTCAATGGGTTGTATTTGGAGTGATTGAAATTCTCTATGGACCATTGTTATTGGTTTGTACTGAGTAGGGTTTGAGACATTTTATTTGTCTCTCGCTGGCAGAAAACATTGTTTCCAAAGCAACCATTTTCCTTTTTAGATTTTCTTCAACATAAGGGAGTATTTTGTGAATTCTTCCGACATAACAACCACATGGGTAAACTATAAGGTCTTAGGATACGTGTCATGGGATACATTGTTAGAAAATGTTAATAATCAATTTGAAAATAGGAATTCATTGAGCTATGAATTAATACAAAAAAATAAATTTTCTCTTTTACCCGACAAAATCAGGTTCTCTTCTGTGTGGCTGCCTATATTATCAGACAACATAAACATGGTTTGACATATATTTATGCATTCACAAAAAGATTTGTGTAGTGTTGAGCCATGTCAAATAAAAGGGGTTCTGATTCGATCAAATCTAAAAAAAAAGTAAAAATTACACCATTGAGACTGAATTCAGAACATTCCTTAGCTCAAGGACCTGAGTTGTGCCGTTGCTTTCAGCTTATCACTGCCATCAAGGTTGGATAGATTTTATAACGATCATGCAAAAGTGCAAATTAATCTTTGCAATGATGGTTTAAAAGAGTTGGATGCTGGGTGCCTGGAAGTGCCTGTTTTATTCAAACTACTACCACATTGATTGACTAAAACAAATAAATGGAGGATGGTGCCCATAGTCTCACTGTACCCCAGATTATTGTGAATTGTGAGGCAAGTAGTCATAAACCAAACATTTGGCCAATAACTGTGACCAAGAGTAATGAGAGTTGTGAGTTAAGTAGCCCTGACCAAGCCTGCATTCTTCTCTGTACCAATAACCCAAAGATCATCACTCTTCCCATACAGTGATCACTAATTTTGGATGATTCAAAATGGTCACATTTGATTGGGGCATTCCACTTTATACTATCCTCCCTTCAACATTAATACACTTTACTCCATGAAATATATTTATTTCAACCTTCCATCCTCATTAATTCACTTTAATTGTTGAAAAAACTAACCATTACAAATTAGGATTGGTAGAAATTAAACGCTGTATATATCAAGTAGATTAAAAAAAGTACCTGACATTGAAGGCCATTTCAAAACCATCCGTTTAGGTCCTTGCTGATGGAGAAATGATAAATAGACATTAAAACATCTATTTTGTTAAAATCTATTGTCCTATATAAAATAGCACATTGATGAAAACAATGCGTTTTTTGTTTTGTTTTGTTTTTAAAGTGCCTTGTTTTGAAATGCAGAATAATAATAATAATAACAGGAGTTTCTTTGGTCTCCCGTGACCTTAGTCTGGGGAGAAAAAGTAAATTGCAATCCTAGGGCTAATATGTCAGTCTATGTTGGAATAAGAATGTGACATCATTTTACATTGAGATGCAAACAAGATCTCCCTCCGATACACTAGCAATTTATCATAATAGCTGTGAAGTCCTTTTTATTAAACATGAAGCTAGTTGAATTATTGCCAGTCCAAATCAGGGTATATATTCCACCGGGACGCCAGCACTTAGAGTTTCAGTGTTCTCTTTTCTAGCGTTTAAAATGTTATTTGAGTGTTAATTGCTCTGTCGTTTTGCCTCCACGTTCTTCACATGCCAAAACTGACCTATTCTCAAAGTGAGTTCAATGTGATCCACAAGCAGCTAATTCTTTTACTTATTTATTTTCACGAAAACAGAAAAACGAATGTGCAATGCGCATGAAATATATTAATATATACGTGTGTGTGTATTTATATATATATGTATGTATATATTTTTTTAATTTTCAGACAATACAGTGTGACTTCCTCTCACAATAATGTCTAAAGCTTGGCCGAGCATCATGGCAAAGTAGTTCATGAACGTCTGTAGGGCTTGAGATAGCAATCCATATAATCTGATAAGACTGCTAGTTAGCACCCAAGACAGTATTCTTCTTTGTTGTTCTTGCTGACGCTGTTCCTGCTTGGATGTGTTTGAATTGATTAAACAAATAGATCCTAGAAACACAAAATTATAATTTTTTGGTATTACATATTGTGTGTAATTACACATTACCCCAGCTTATACAGTTATGTTTTAAATGTGTTCAGTGGCTGGATTGCAATGTTGGAAGTGACTCTTAAAAAAAACAAAAACAACAACATATATATATATATATTTTTTTTTAATAAAGAAACAAAGTTAGTAAGGCCTGGTGAGGAAGACTCAGAACTGAAAAATATTCAGCCCAAACATGTTGGACAGAATTTTAAAATTCATTTAAAACCTATTCCCAATCAGTACCAGACTAGAACTATCAGTTAACTCGGGCACATTTTGGCCCAGGATGTCTTAGCCCAGTCAAGTTGCCTACTTCTTTTATCTTGACCTTTACTTTGCCCTGTGATGTAAGTTGCTATGGTATGAGGGAATCCCATGTTCCATGCTATGTGCTTCACAGATTTTCTTAATTTACTTCTGGAATACATAGAATAGGAAGACGCTGGTGCAGGAGGGATCATGGGCTCCCACACCAAATGGCCATTCTCACTCAGTTGGAAAGGACAGTACGGGCATCTGGCTGGTGTATAACCATGCAAAGTTATGTGTATATGGGCTGTTAAGGGGATTTTTGCTGCCAACGGCCCTGAGCCACTGTAGCCCACTAGGCATTTGCACATTTTGGCAAATTTGACACCTATTGCAGAACTTTCTTAGGATGCCATCTTTACAATGAGCCAGTTTATTGCGAGCTTTCCCAAAATACATTAAGTGTTTTTTTTTTTTTTGTGATGTGAAAATAACTTTAAGTGATATAAAGCTAGTCAAAAGCTAACAGAATTGAATGTACTGGATTCCAGTAGACTTTTTTCTGGTTTTGAGTGAACACATTTTATATTTTATTTTAGACACTTTTGCTGTTGTTGAATTTGTCTTTGGCTGTCTATCAAACAACTCCAAGCTGGAAAGATGTGGTAGGAGGGAACAAAAACCCCATCATAATGAGAGAACCCTACAACAATAAATTGTATGCTCGCAGCCTACTTTCTGAGTTTTCATAGAACTTACTTACAGCTGAAAGTGGGCATGCATGAGTGCTGGGTAATTGGCTTGGGTTTGAAAAGGAGACTGGATGAAGGCCAGTGGCCTTAGAAACTGCTAAGCTTAAATTATGAATGAATTAGGGAAATAGGCACCCACTGTTTTACAAAATTGTAGATCAGGGGCTTAGGGATATCCTAGCCCAGGGGTAGGCAACCTTCGGCACTCCAGATGTTGGGGACTACATCCCCCATAATGCTCTTACACCTGTAACGCTGGCAAAGCATCATGGGAGGTGTAGTCCAAAACATCTGTAGTGCCGAAGGTTGCCTATGCCTGTCCTAGCCTATCATACATATAATACATACATGTATACATATATTTAATACAACCACCCAAACCACAGAACATGGGGCGATGGAAGGGATATTGATCCCTAACTTAGTTAAAGGGATACTCTAAGCAGGAAAACAACTTTAGCTTAATGAAGCTGTTTTGGAGTATTTGGAGTATAGATCATGTCCCGGGAGTCCCAGTTATCTGCCATTTGGGATTTAAGTCACTTTTGTTTTTGTTTGTGCTGCCTCCCCTGGCTGTCACCCAACCAACATGAAAATTGCTTCCATTTTTAATCAGAACTGATAGCACAGGTTGTTTACTTTAGAAGCGCACCTCCTGCTCTGTTAATTGAACTTTAATCATACACACAAAAGGTTCCTGCAAGCTATAGCAGGCTAATAACTGAGAAAGAGATAAGATATTCTAAATTAAACAGAATGTGCAATAAAGGAAATGTAAACATTAGATCTCTCTTTACAAGAAATTTGTAGGTAGACTGGGTCACATGGAGAATATGAATGGCTTGAGTTGCATAAACAAAGTGATTTAACTCCTAAACGGCAGGGAATTGAGCAGTGAAACTTTACACCAAACATCTCCATTAAAATCACTCCATTAAGCTAAAGTTATTTTCGGGCTTATACTGTCCAGTGTAAAGTGGTTATAGTGACCCTCCACCACAGGGCCGGACTGGGAAAAAAATTAGGCCCGGGCATTTTTCAATCAGAGCGGCCCCCTAATAAGGGGGCGGGCCAGAGAGGGTGTGTTTTGTCATCACTAATGACAAGCACGCCCCCTCTCAAAGTGAGCATGTTAGTTCAATGCGCAGAGCCCCGCTGAATTTGTTCTGCGCAGCGCAAGCAAATTTAATAACATGCTTGCGCTGTGTTTGCTTTTAAATTGTCTCTGGTGTCTCCACAAGTGGGATACCAGAGGACAAAAGGGCCAGGAAAGTGCATGGTGCATATGTTTGGAGCCTGCTTGTGGGATTGCGTGTGTGTAGAGTGTGGTGTGGAATTGTGTAAATAGGTCAATTTAATTTGTGTTTGTGGTGTAATATGTGTGGCTAGGCGCTGTAGAGAGTGTGTGTATAGGGGGCATAGTGTTATAGGGGATGTAGCGAGTGTGTGCATACGGGTTGTAGTGTGTGTGTATAGGTGACGTAGTGTGTGTAGGGGTTGTAGAGAGGGTGTGTTTAGAGAATGTTGCATGTGTTTGCTGACAAGGAATGTAGTGTGTGTAGGTGGTGCAGTGTGTGTGTAGGAGATCTACTGTGTATAGGACTCAGAGTGTGTATAGGAGATTGTGTGTGTGTGTGTGTGTGTGTGTGTGTAGAGGATTACGAGTGCATATAGGGTAAGGGATCTAGCGTGTATCTGGAGCGTAAAGTGTGTAGTGGTGCAGTGTGAGGTGTGTGTGTGTGTGTATATAATATATATATATTTGGACGGATTGTATGTCTGAGGGGCGCAGTGTGTGTGTATGTAAGAGGGGTGCTGGGTGTGAGGGTGTTTTTATGTGCCGTCACATTCTAGGTTTCTAATTTTCTTTGTCTGTTAACTCACTGAGGGTTATTTTATATATATATATATATATATATATATATATATGTGTGTGGGAGTGTGCTTTATATGTGTGAGCGAGGGTGCTGTGTGTGTGTCTGAGGGTGCTGTGTGTGTGTTTGGGTGCTGTGTGTCTGAGGGTGCTGTGTTTGTTTGGGTGCTGTGTGTGTTTGAGTGCTGTGTGTGTCTGAGGGTGCTGTGTGTTTGGGTGCTGTGTGTGTCTGAGGGTGCTTTGTGTGTCTGAGGGTGCTTTGTGTGTCTGGGTGTTGTGTGTGTCTGGGTGCTGTGTGTGTCTGGGTGCTGTGTGTGTCTGGGTGTTGTGTGTGTCTGAGGGTGCTGTGTGTGTCTGGGTGCTGTGTGTGTCTGGGTGCTGTGTGTGTTTGGGTGCTGTGTGTGCTTGGGTGCTGTGTGTGTTTGGGTGCTGTGTGTGTGTCTGAGGGTGCTGTGTGTGTCTGGGTGCTGTGTGTGTCTGGGTGCTGTGTGTTTGGGGGTGCTGTGTGTTTGGGGGTGCTGTGTGTGTCTGAGGGTGCTGTGTGTGTGTCTGGGTGCTGTGTGTGTGTCTGAGGGTGCTGTGTGTGTATTAGGGTGCTGTGTGTGTCTGAGGATGCTGTGTGTGTCTGAGGGTGCTGTGTGTGTCTGTGGGTGCTGTGTGTGTCTGGGTGCTGTGTGTGTTTGGGTGCTGTGTGTGTTTGAGTGCTGTGTGTGTCTGAGGGTGCTGTGTGTTTGGGTGCTGTGTGTGTCTGAGGGTGCTTTGTGTGTCTGAGGGTGCTTTGTGTGTCTGGGTGTTGTGTGTGTCTGGGTGCTGTGTGTGTCTGGGTGCTGTGTGTGTCTGAGGGTGCTGTGTGTGTCTGAGGGTGCTGTGTGTGTCTGGGTGCTGTGTGTATATATATATGTATGTGTGGGAGTGTGCTTTATATGTGTGAGCGAGGGTGCTGTGTGTGTGTCTGAGGGTGCTGTGTGTGTGTTTGGGTGCTGTGTGTCTGAGGGTGCTGTGTTTGTTTGGGTGCTGTGTGTGTTTGAGTGCTGTGTGTGTCTGAGGGTGCTGTGTGTTTGGGTGCTGTGTGTGTCTGAGGGTACTTTGTGTGTCTGAGGGTGCTTTGTGTGTCTGGGTGTTGTGTGTGTCTGGGTGCTGTGTGTGTCTGGGTGCTGTGTGTGTCTGAGGGTGCTGTGTGTGTCTGAGGGTGGTGTGTTTGTCTGGGTGCTGTGTGTGTCTGGGTGCTGTGTATGTTTGGGTGCTGTGTGTGCTTGGGTGCTGTGTGTGTTTGGGTGCTGTGTGTGTGTCTGAGGGTGCTGTATGTGTGTCTGAGGGTGCTGTGTGTGTCTGGGTGCTGTGTGTTTGGGGGTGCTGTGTGTTTGGGGGTGCTGTGTGTGTGTCTGGGTGCTGTGTGTGTCTGAGGGTGCTGTGTGTGTCTGAGGGTGCTGTGTGTGTCTGAGGATGCTGTGTGTGTCTGAGGGTGCTGTGTGTGTCTGTGGGTGCTGTGTGTGTCTGGGTGCTGTGTGTGTTTGGGTGCTGTGTGTGTGTCTGAGGGTGCTGTGTGTGTGTCTGAGGGTGCTGTGTGTGTCTGAGGGTGCTGTGTGTGTCTGGGTGCTGTGTGTGTCTGGGTGCTGTGTGTTTGGGGGTGCTGTGTGTTTGGGGGTGCTGTGTGTGTGTCTGAGGGTGCTGTGTGTGTCTGGGTGCTGTGTGTGTGTGTGAGGGTGCTGTGTGTGTCTGAGGGTGCTGTATGTGTCTGAGGGTGCTGTGTGTGTCTGAGGGTGCTGTGTGTGCCTGGGTGCTGTGTTTGTATGAGGGTGCTGTGTGTGTCTGAGGATTATGTTTGGGTGTTGTGTGTGTGTCTGAGGGTGCTGTGTGTGTGTCTGAGGGTGCTGTGTGTGTCTGAGGGTGCTGTGTGTGTCTGGGTGCTGTGTGTTTGGGGGTGCTGTGTGTGTCTGAGGGTGCTGTGTGTGTCTGGGTGCTGTGTGTGTCTGGGTGCTGTGTGTTTGGGGGTGCTGTGTGTTTGGGGGTGCTGTGTGTCTGAGGGTGCTGTATGTGTCTGAGGGTGCTGTGTGTGTCTGAGGGTGCTGTGTGTGCCTGGGTGCTGTGTGTGTCTGAGGGTGCTGTGTGTGTCTGAGGATTATGTGTGTGTCTGAGGATGCTGTGTGTGTCTGAGGATGCTGTGTGTGTCTGAGGGTGCTGTGTGTGTCGGGGTGCTGTGTGTGTCTGGGTGCTGTGTGTGTCTGGGTGCTGTGTGTGTTTGGGTGCTGTGTGTGTCTGAGGGTGCCGTGTGTGTCTGAGGGTGCTGTGTGTGTCTGAGGGTGCTGTGTGTGTCTGGGTGCTGTGTGTGTCTGGGTGCTGTGTGTGTTTGGGGGTGCTGTGTGTTTGGGGGTGCTGTGTGTGTTTGGGGTGCTGTGTGTGTTTGGGGGTGCTGTGTGTGTTTGGGGGTGCTATGTGTGTTTGGGGGTGCTGTGTGTGTCTGGGGGTGCTGTGTGTGTGAGTGTGAATGTATATTTTATTTAAATGTAAATATATTTTTTTATTAATAATAAAAAAAAGTTATATCCCCCCTCCTCCCTTCTTACCTTTAGCCTGGAAGGCGGGGGGGATCCGTTCTGCCTGGGGGGAGGGGGGATCCGTTCTGCCTGGGGGGTGGGGGTGTTCCGTGCTGCCATCCTTCCCTGGTGGTCCAGTGGTGAGAGTGAACTTTAGCCTGTAGGCTAGAGTTCACTCTCGCGAGATCTGAGCGTTGCCGCGGTAACGCTCAGACCTCGCAAGAGGACCCGGCAGAGCTGTTGGATAGAGCTCCGCCGGTCCTCTCTCCTGCCTCCCTCCCTCACACCCTCTCCAGCCGGCGGCCGCCTGTAACTGCCTCTGGGCCGGTGAGGGAGATCTTTGATCTCCCAACCGGCCCATGGAGGCACAGAGCAGGGCCGGTGCTCGGGTAGCGCGCTGGCCCTGCAGGGGCTGGCAGGGGAGATCCTGTGATCTCCCCTGCCGGCCTCGGACCCACAGCCATCGCGGCCCAACGGGCATTTGCCCGGTATGCCCGATGGCCAGTCCGGGCCTGCTCCACCACCTCCAGCACAGAAAGCTCACTTTGGTAATTTTGTGGTCCTGGGTGGACAAAGTTTTTTTTTTCTTCTTCACTGTTTCCCAACCACCATACCATGGGTTGGGAAGAGAGAGAATAATTTAGGTTTCTCTAGGTTCATAGGTTCAAAAGGGAACACCCTATACATTCTTCCTATTAATATTAGGGTAATGCAGAAATTGCAATATTTTTACCCAGATTTCACTTGGGTTTTGAAGCTTGAAAAAACCCATTCACTCAAAGTGACGAATAGCAGTCAGACATTACCCCATACAAGTGAACATTATAATTGTTGTTGCTGACTTAGAACAATAAGTCACACACTGACTTGTGGAAGAGTCGATACCAGCAGGAAAATGTGTATAACTGAAATCTCAAAATCTCAGCATGGAAAGACGTGAAGCGCCTGTCTAAGCCATCCTCTTAGAACCTTTATTCCCAACAAAATCTATAGTTCATTTTCTGACAACCAGAGATCAGTCGAAAAAGGCATGCAGTATATTAAACCCAGTCATCTAATTAGATATAATTATTAGATATAAAAGCCTCATATTATCTTCAGCCACAATAAAATAAATCTTGATAAGGATGTCTTGCAGGCTGTGTAGATAAGGCTTTTAATGAACTTTTGGTCATCGTTATCTATGGAAAAACCCAAGCAGTTCAGAATAAAGATGCTAAATTCAAAATCATCATTAAGGAAATCATTACAAGATATATATTCTGATTGACCCACGCTTAACTTTTTGCTTCGAAATTAATAATCGTTTCCTTAATAAATATAGCATTTAGTTTTATAGATTTTACGCAGGTTGAAATACCACTAAAGTAGAACACTAAATTGCAGTTTGTTTTATAAGACTTTATTCATCTATATGTATGATTATCGAGTTTATTAAATATTGCTCACATTTGTCCATGTATCTAGCAATCACAGAATTTGTTTTAATGAAGAACTGGCCATTAAATATATCATTGCCATTCATACGCATGGAGCTCAGAGGCATAGCCCATTAACTATGTCATTGTATATTGTGCACATTGGCCCCGGGAATAAATTTACTTTAAACATGTCTTTGTTATTGTATTCTTCAAGCTGAGAAGGTAGTGACCCTTAAAGGCGTCTATTATTTGTACACGTCAGGCTGAGTTGGGACTGAGCGTTACGCGTGCCTTTGTTATTTGTACACCTCTGAGTGACATGGGACTGACCCTTAACTGTGTCTCTTTTGTTTGTACACTTCTGAACGAGGAGGGACTGACCCTAAATGTGTTGGTTATTTGTATGCTTCAGACCACAGAGGCATTGAGGTTTAAACACATCTTTTGTACAGTTACGACCTAGAAGGCACTAACACTTAAACACGTCTGTTATTTGACCACTTCCGAACGAAGAGGGGCTGACCACCGACTTAATTCACTTCATTCCCGGCAAGGATTGTCCTCTAGTGCACACTGAGAAGATTACTGTCACCATGTGACATTGTCTCTACATGGGATTTCTGTTTAATGAGTATTTTATTTTGCCAGCATAATTGTCAGCATCTATTCAAGTGACCTTCACAACAGTTTGATGTCACATTGTGTAACACAGTATGCATTGCGAGTAAAGAAAAGCATAAAACAAAAGAATATACAAGGAATAAAAAAAAATAAACCCAAGTTCCTGCAATTGTCAGGCAAAAGCTGGCTCACAAGAACACAGCTTGGGGAATTATTGAGGAGTTGGTATAATATCCACTTACGTATTGAACAACAGAAAATCTCTGGGTGTTGCATTCAATGACAGTACAATGCTGATAAAGCTTCTCTATTCTGCTATTAATCCAGTATTCCATGCTCAGACTGCCTACACAGAGGATTTAAAGAACAAAAGCCTTGTAAAACTGTGCTGTTTATGTAGGAACCGATTGACAGAGCTGGAGAGATTCAGTGTTGTTAGAAGATGCAATGGGTATAGTTCAGTGTGGATTATTGGAAAGCGGCCTCATTTCTTTGGACCTAACTGATTTGCATGGATGTAAACTTTAAAAAGAAAACAAATGCAATCTCACTAACTAGCACTGCCCTTATCCTCGTTATAAAATGACACCATAGTAAAATATATCTGGTGCATGGCATGTCCTACTATTATAAAAATAAGATAGCTAAATATACAATTTAATTAGAAAGAAGCTGTCTTGGCATATTGGCATATGGTAATAATTACTCAAGAGTCAGTATGCATGACAATGTATGTGTGCGGTCTGGACATGAAGAGTGTTCCCAGCTATTTCCTTTGGTAGGACTAGGTGACATATGGTAGCTGTAGCTTATCAGTAACTTGATAAGTATGCCTAACTGCACATAAACTGTGCCGAACTTTACCGAATGAACGTCACTTAATTTAATTTGTGATGTTCATTTGGAAAAAGCTCGGTGCCAAGGCTATTGAGATCTGCTATCATGACCTACTCGTTACCAAAGTTGAAGGGTGGTGGAAGGGGGTACTGCATTGTCATTGATGGACCCTGGTTTTACCATAGTATTAATTAGTAGAGCATTCATTTTCTTACTTATGTCAGTCCATCTGACATATTTTACGACTGCTGTTTTCATAATTCTGAAAGTCTTATATTTTCAAATTCTTTACTACATCATGAAATGTATGGGAACGATGGAGACAAAAATAGGCACCCAAGAAATACAATGCAGTTGCCCAAGTGGATGCAGATGAGTCAGATGTTGTCATGACCTACGTAAACCCTTAGAATCTATTAATGACAGTTAATCGGTACTAGTTTATTTACACAGACACCTATGTTAGCACAATTTACTGGGTAATCTGAAGATTTTAATTATCATTACAATATTTTTGCAATAGAGTACTAGGAAAAAATGTTTTGTTTTGAGTCATTAATTTTCCAATTTGTTTTTGCCCGAAATGTGAAAAATATTGATTCAGATGAAAAGAAATTCTCCAAAAATGTCACTAATTTTCAAAATTCGGATGTCCATTATTCCCTACGGGGAATCAACGAAGGTGGCAGTCAGAGTTACAATGTATCAATTTAGGGAGTTATCTGCTAAGCTGCGGAAAGCTCAAATTTAAGAAAATAGTTCCTTTCTTGATTTGGATCTTTCAGTTGTTTTTTAAATAACTCCCTATTTTGCTATCCTTGCATGTGATTGTAAAATGTTAAATATGGCAATCCCACGTAAGGATACCAAATTAGGGAGCTATCTACTAAACACTTGACAGATCAAACTAAAAAAAAACTTTTTCTTAATTTTGCCCTTTCACTTGTTTAGTAGACAATCCCTACTTTGCTATCCTTTTAAAATGAATGGCTCCAAAACGAATTGATATTATTTATTATCTAGCTGTTCATTCAGTTTTTATTTTAGGACGATTTATAAATTCAGACACCTCTGAATTGCCGAATTGTCTGAATTCGTAAGCAATTCGATTTGCAATGAAAATAATTACACGTGTCTACTTTGCAATATTTGGGAACAAGATACATGACTGTCCTACCCAGCATTTCAAGCAGGGACTCTGTGTTTTAGGAAACAGACTAAGTGGATCAGCTTGTCTCTTCTTACCTTATATCTGAATCTAAGATATTATGCTAAATAAATAATGTTATATTTCACAACAAATAAATAATTATCCAGTTTAATTGTCAGTATACATTAAATATATTGGTTTCTAAGCTGAGATTTGTTTTCAAAATGTCTGGTCCACAACAAGAGGCTGATGCAGGAAAGAGCAGACAAATTATTCTGTTTAACGTGAAGAAATTAGAGCAAGGGGCCTTTTTTATGCATCCACTGGTGACTGCATGAAAATCAAAATTGACCTAGCTTAGAAAAAGTTGAGTACAATGAGTATTTCATAAAAACTTATTGTATGAGTATTCGGCAAAACACAACTTTCTCTCAGTCATGGCGTATATCAAATATGAAAACATGAAGGATAAATATTGTGCAGTCTTTGAGCAATTCTCTAAAAATGGTTTGCATAGATTGAAATTGTATTAATGCATAATAAAGGGCATTTTGTGTAAAAAAATTATTTCAATGCTTCCCCATTCACGTCAAGAATACTACCCACTTTATCTGTTCTAATTTTTTTTAATATTAATATATGCATTTAGGTAACCATTAACAACGAGGGCCTATTTTCATTTCAGAAGGGAATATACCTTCCTCCGGTCTTCAGACTGAAACTTACCATGCTGCGTGAGCTATACTACATTTATTAACCCCTTCAATACCAAAAATAAGTATAAACGTTTTTGTTTTCATATTTCTGCACTCATACAGTAGGTGTGACAAAAATCCTCAGTATAAAGTCTAGTCTGCTTTCCCCCGGTTTTAAAATTGTACAGAGAGTTTCAATGGATCAATAGACTCCACCATTTCACTATTAATATTATATTAGCGTTCCAGAGATTGATAAAGATTGTTGGAGTTCAATACCTTTATTTTAGAAATATATGATTTACCTGTATTTATTGTATGTGGGCATTATGCTCAATTGCAGACATTGTTTTTGCATTGCAATTTTTTTTTGCAAACTTCCCTACAAGTAATGGCTTTAAGGCCCTTAAAAATACCTAGAAGTAAGGTATTGACCATTTTTATTTACCGATTTTTGTCACACCTACTGCATGTGAGAACACGTGAAGTTATCGCTTTTATGCTAACATTTCAGACCCTATGTGAAATATTACAAGATAAAGGACACTGCACACTGTCTTACGCTGTTCATTACCCAAATATTTTTATGAAGGAGAAATGAATGAGTGAAAAATAAAAAATAAAGTGTAAATTTACATAATTAAAATGTGTAAGTTTATCTGCAAAGCAATCTATACCCAAAATTGCTGTGGTATGATTTGTTTATATGGTAGCTATGCGTCCCTTGTTTAAAATAATAATGTTATGCTAATCTTTTTTTTTCAATCCAAAAGGGCTCAGTAGTGAAGGGGTTATACCTGATTATTTTCCCTATATCTATCTTCCTATTCAGGCTGCCTGTATGACTTTATTAAAGTCATTGCTAAATGCATTTGTCATCTGTAACTGCCTCTATTGCAGGATGGGGGCTGTTTAACAAACACTGGAGAAGGGCAATAGGAAGTCAAGCTCTCGATTATGTGCCATTGTACAGCGCTGTGGAATTTGTTGGTTCTATATAAATAATAATAATAATAATAATAATAATAATAATGTGAAATACAGATCAGATTTATACTTGTGACTGATGGTTTAGGAGAGACTGCAATTGCGTTGCTCATTAAGGTATTGTATACTTAGTTTAAAAGTAAACTTTGCTTTATTTGTGTGTGCAGTTAAAAGCAAATTTCACATTTTGCAAATCATTTGGTTTGCTTATTGAATTGGGAATTTTCGAGAATTGACAAAAGAATCGTACATTTAAAGGGACATCATCATTTATGAGATATACCCCCAATGAAAACATGCATGTATTTACTTATGCCTTTTTTTTTTTTTTAAAGGAAGTAGATCTGAAAACAGCTTGCAGAATCTGCAGTTTTCCTGTCTGAAGCCTTTGCAAGCCCTCCTATTCTAACTCTGCCCAGACGTTCTATGGTTGTCCAATCACAGACTTCCAAATGCAGCTCAATGAGAAGTCTTTGCAAGGCAGGTGTGCAATTGATGCCACTGGAGTTTAGCTAAACAAACAGGAAGTAACAGCACCAATTGTATAATTGACAGCCAGGCGGTGTAACAAAGTGAATGTATTAAAGTTACAACTTCTACTGGACTATGCCCTTTTTGTAAACTGGAAAAAGAGGACACACTCTCGACACATAATAAACCTCATAGTGCCCCTTTCAGCCCAAATTCCCAAAAAGAAGACAAATATCCCCAGCTCAGCTATTTTCCAAGTTTGTCTATGTTCAAACTAAAATTATCTTTGTCACACCTTGAATAAACCCCAAAGAACCAAAGTATCAGTTTACGTGAACTTGGGGTTTGAAGGAAATTGACACAAAGAAGAATAATAGTGCATCTGATGTTCAATAAAGCCTTTTTACCATTTGATGGTTGCTGACTATGATATGTCACTCTGACTCTTAACAGAAGATAAATAATCTTTCTTTAGTTCTTTTTTTTAATACAGAACTTGTCAATACAGAATACCTCTGATGATTCATCCAGAGGGCCAACATGTCTCATTTATACACATACAAGCAACACAGTCAAGAAAAGTCTTCAAGTGGACTTGTCATCTCCGTAGAAATTGATTTGTTCAATAGATCTGGAGAGTAACAAATGATCTCGCAAGTAGCTGGGTCAAACCTAGTTTTTGATCTTACCTGATGTTGTTTTACGTCTTGGTTGTGTATTTTTTTTTGTAATTAAAATGTTCACTGAGAATACTGCAATAACATATAATTACAAATAGCAAAGAGGGGAGGACGGTAACTACACCGTGTTTGTAGCACGACAAAAGAAAGAGCATTTGGCAGAGAAAAGAAAGAAAGAAGAAGTTATATATTTCTATTATAAACCTTGAAGAACAACATTTGTTCTAGGAGACTGTTTGATGACTATACACCAGTAGGGGGAGCTCCTTCCAAATGTATAACAGGTGACAAGAAAACTCAAAGAGAGAGAGGATACGAAGAGCGAAAATGTAACTTATAGTACAAGACACTTAGCATGTTATAAACACTATAAACTGTTTTTGTGATATTTTTCAGACTCTCTTTTCTTTGTATCACATCTTCAACTAACACATACATAAAAATGCTCCCTCTGCAGAACTCTGAACTGAAGTGTCAAGTACACCTATCTGTGTTATAAAATGAAAAGATATAAGATGAATAATCATTTATAGATTATGACATTTACTGTAGACCAACATTAGCGAGAATTCCAATTTGGGAAGATTGATTGAAACAGTTATACCAAGACATGTTATATATACATATAACGAGTAGACTTCTGTACGGAAGAGAAATTGGCTCAGTTGAACCATTTTTTCTGAAAATGAAATTTCGTTTTGGACCTCCGACAGTTGACGGTTTGGCTCGTCTGAAAATTGTCCACAAAATATTTTCAAGAAAACAGCAACAAAAAAGGTTAAAAGAGAAATAAATCATCCAATCAGCATAGTGCAAAATATAAACATGACACGAATATAATGTATATATTTTAGAGTACATTGATAGGTGCATTTTTCACCAATTTGGTTCACAGTGCCACAGATTTGGTTCACAGAGAAAAAGTAACCAGTAGAGGAAAAAAAAAATCAATATTTATGTATTATGTGTTTATTAAATATATAATATAGAAATATAGATAATTTTACTGCTCGTCCTTTTTTCCTTTTTTGGTCACTTCTCCCTTTATTTGTGAATAGAGTCAACCATAAATGACTGTCTTCTAGTTATCATTTATTTTTTTTATTCCATCAATCATAACGCTTTATTTTGCCGCTAAAGTCGAAACTTCAAATACCAAATCAAATCAACATGTTCTTTCATTGCGCTGGTCGTTTGCTCAGTTATATGTCTTAATGGCGTTTTGGAAAAAAAGGAAGGCAAACAGGCAATCATCCTAAATTTGGAAAAATTGCAGTCTAAAAACACTTCTTGTTCACATATATTTCTGTGAATTTCCCTGTTTGGATCTATACATCAAACCAAACCCAGACTTACCTAATAAGTGTGCACCAGACCAACACAATTCATTAAATATATGAAGTAGTAGTCTAGCACACTTATCTGGATGCAAATGAATGAGGTTATTTTACCAACAGAACGGGGGAAATTTAAGTCATATATGAGTTACCTCAATCACATAGTCTTATATGGACAAATTGTTGACCTTTCTGTTGGGGAGATTACTACCAGGATTACTACTCCAGAAGGAAGATCAGAGCGTTGCCCACTTTTTTTTTCGATATATTATTTTGCCAGATGATTCTGCTCAACCATCAAGTGATCAAATTTATTTTATATTTATGCATATATGTACATATTTTGATTGGACATTTAACAGTTCAAGAAAACATAAAAAAAAGACACAAATGTAAAATGGTTTTAAAAACTGTGATTAGGGCATATTTATCCAATATGTATAAACAGAAATGTCTGTCGTTTGCATTTAAACCAGCGGTGTTGTATCCTAGAATAATGATGACGATAATATTAGAATAATCATCAATATTCTAGTAAACAATATAGTATATATGTAATGCCTTATTTTAGACAAGAGCCATGGTAGACATTTATTTAAAGTGTTTTTTTGTATGTTTTTTTGCTATTTTTATTAAAGCCAATTAATATGTTTTTACATTTGTTATTTGTTATGTTGATGTAAAAAAATTATATATGCCACTATGCTGTGGCAAGATTTGGTTATAGGTGTAAAATATACAGCTGTTATAAGTGATATGACCCAATCAGCATTTGAAAAGTTTAAGGTTAATAAAAATACTATTATGGCATATAACATATAATATGAATAATATACATAGAAAATATTTGTGCCGGGTCATTTTCCAGTATTTTTTTTCAAGAACGCATCTATATATAAGTCTGATTTATTATTAAGCACATTTCAAAATGTATTAAAATTAAATGTATTATTTATCGCTGCAAAAGTGAGATGGTAATAGACACAAAATATCTAGTAATATTTGGATGTAGCTAGTGCAGATTAGAACATTTCAAATTAATTTACAAAACCGCAAAGCAAAATAATATGTTCCTTCAAAAATTTACTTCTAAATCTCCCTTTCAGGTGGGTAAATAGATTTTACTTTTTAAATAAATATATCTTTGGGGAAAATCAACATGGCACGGACCCCAGCAAACATCATGTTACAGATTGAATGTATTTGATACGAGACATTGTCCATTGCTGAGATTAAATACCAGAGAGAGTGGAGGGGGGAGAGGAGGGAGACCCTGTAAAATAAAAGTAGAATTGAAACTGCATGCAGTAACATTTCCCACATACCTTAACAATGTAGATGAAAACACTTTTTTTGCAGCACACAATACTAGATTATTGCAAAAACATGAAAGGAATAAAAAATACAGTGGGAAGAAATACAAATTGTAAACACACTTTATTAAAATACACTATTTGAGAAGTTCTAATAACATTGAATTTTGGATTTAATGAAAAAACTTGCCTATTTTTTTTAATTATTGATAATATAAACATGTCTCTATTGAGTTTTCTGCATACTTTATAAGCTAACAACATTTTCTTTTGGCATACAGACGTTATCACCCTTTCATCGTTAAGGGGTAACTGTTTGACTCACTATTATGGTTTGAGTCAAATCGAGTTATCAAAGACATAAACAAACAAACAAACAAACAAACAAACACGAATGACATATGGGAGATAACAGTGAGGGTTAATTTAGGGAAAGTGAAAGAAAATGACACAGGTAACATAATGCACGAAAGGAAGAGAAGGTAAAATTAAAAGAGAGAATAAAAGAAAGGGATTGGGGAAAGACAAGGAGAGACAGGAAAGATTCCCACCTGATTTATCCGCTGTTCTAGTGGCAAGATGATAAATACATATCATACTAAGCAGGGGGAAAAAGTATATAAAATAAGAAAAAGAAATCATGAGGAAGGTGCAGTGTGAGAGCGGAGAGTCGCTATGTAAGATTCATAGCTACTTCCTACACGAGAGAAATATGTTGATTCAGAGAATCGTTTATCTTGGATGTATTTTCGCAGATTTGACTTCCAAAACTTGAATGCATTTGTTGCTAAATAGGAACGTTGTCCCCGAAGAGAACTTTTTCTTGTGCGCGTATCCGGCGCTCTATAAAACTGTGACAACGCCATCTGTTATGGTACAGCAAGGAGGGGAGTGCGGGGACATGGAGTCACGTGGAGAAAACGAGTAAAAAAAAAATAAAAAATTGCTCAGCAGATGGCAAGAGATGTAGATCCGAAGATATTTCAGCAACGCCACAGAAATATTGACACAGAAAAAAAAAATATTGAAGTTGATATCGTTTTGAGTTATATGATCCCCCAAATATCGTTTAAGCCATATATGGCGAATTATGGGATCCATTTTATATTTTTTAGAATCAAACGCTACCTTTTAGCAGGGATTTTAACAAAACTTTTTATGATAACAAACCTGAATTTTTATATATATGGTAAATACATATCGTGCTCAAATAACTGTAGAAAAGGTGTAGAATATTTCTTATATTTGAATAGAATTACTTTTTTTATGGTTGTTTGTTTCTATGATGAATAGTTATTATCCTGGAGTCGTAGTTGTTCTTTTTTCTTTTAAATATCTATTTTCTGGACCATCAGATTTAAATAAATTATATTGCTCTGTTATATAAAGTGTTTATAACATTACTCTCTGATAATATGTATCAGTAACTGCTGGCATACTATAAACATATATCTTACATCTACTGCGTCCCATGTAACATCATACACCCAACATATCTCTGTAAAAGTCATTCAAATCCTGCAATTAATACTGTATTTTAGTGTTTTCATTGTAATGCATCCCTTTAACAAGAGGTGCCTTTTTATTTTAATTTTTTATATATTTTTATTATATATTAGTCTGTACCCTTATTAACCCATTTTTTTAATTTAATGCTGGTTTTACAACTGCTATTTTTTAAAATAAAATTGAAAAAAGAAATGTAGCATTTGGTTTACAAACATCAGAAATCAAAAGTTTTCCCATTTATGCATTTTACCTGTCAGCTGTTTTTTGTTGTTGTTTTTTTGTATGAGTAGCTGTGCTACGAGTTCTAAATTCTTGTTTGGTACTACGTAAAGTGTCCACAGCTTACTGTTTTATATTTCTGCAAAGCTCTTTGTTCTCCTACTGTGCATGAAAAGAACACAATGAAATGAGAACACATTAGATAATGTTAGGCATATTTAACTACCGGCACATAAAATAGGTCACTTATATAGCAAAGTTTAAAAAGGTGACCCTATTATTGTATTTTGTTAAAACGTGCGTAATTCTCTCTTTACCCTTTGCATTCACTAACTGGCGAGAACTTGGACCTGTGGTTGCATATCTGAGCTCATCATTCATAAGTGAATGTTGATTAGAAAGACTGTAAAATTTCTCGAATGTCGGCATCATGGAGTTACAGAGATTTGAAAGCACCGTGATTCATTTATACGGTAACATTGCTTTCTCTATGGAATTATTGCCATCTCTCTCTCCTGTCTTCATGCAGTATCCCTGAGTTATTAGATGCTATATGGACTTGATTAAAATAACGACTGTTGATCTATTACTTATTTAATGATGCAGCCTGCTGTGTCTTCATTGAAACCCATGCCTATCAGGCCTTGCTTCTGCTAGAGATATTTTCTTGTTCTTCTCATGATTTTTGTTTTGCATCATCTAAAACTGCCACGTCCTGAATTTGTGAACTTGTTTTTTTTTTTTTTTTGTCATAGAAAAGTTTTTAATGGGACTTTTTTTGTGTGCATAGATAAATTCTGATACTGGAAAGGTAAACATATATACACTGAAAAAAGAGTGTCAGGATCCCGCGGGCGGCTGCAAGGGGAGGCTGCAGTCCGATCGCGGCACTCACCCTCCAGCCGTCCGCGGTCCCCTTCTCCACGTGGGTTCGGCGAGCGGCATCCCTCCAGCCTCGGATGCCGCCCGCGTCTTCCTCCACGCCCCCCAGCGGCAGCATGCATGACGCTGCACGCTGGAAGACTGTCCAAGATATGTCACGCCGGGGTCAGTCACCTGACCCGGCATTAAAGGCACAGTGCCTCAATCACAGTGGCAGGTTTAGATATCTCCCACGTGTGATTGTTAATTCTGATTGGAAATTATCCAATCAGAATTAACCTGATGGTTTAAATACTTACCTTTCCTGTTCCTCCCTGCCCTGTTGTGGTCTTTGCTTTATAGTATTGATACTGAACGTGTGCTTTCTGGTTACGTACTCTCTGGCTTGTTATACTGACTTTGTGACTTTCTCCTACCCTTTGACCTCGGCTTGTTTCTCGTTATTCTGTTTTCTGGTTCCCCTTACTTGGCTTGTCTCCTGACTATTCTGTGTGTGCTTAGCCCGGCCACTCTAAGGACCGGTACGGCACACTTTCTGTGTGTGTGTCTGTGTGTGTGTTGGCGTGTTGGGTTCCCCGAATCGTGACATTACAACAGGGCCATAATGGAACCTGCTGACATACCACAGCTCCTAGTTAATCAGGAGGCTAGAATGGATGGCTTGGACCACCGTATGGATCAGTTTGCTCCAGCTTTGCAGACCATACTGGCTCGTACTGCACACCAGCAGCCTGCCGTCCAGGAGGCGGTTGCTGCTGTGTCCGAACCCATTGCCACTCCAGTACCCGTTCCTGCTCATATAGTCCATATGACACCGCCACAGCGCTATAGTGGTGACCCAGCTTTGTGTCGTGGTTTCCTCAATCAAATTGACATCCATTTGGTAATGAATCCACGTTCCTATCCCACTGACAGAACTAAAATTGCCTTTTTGATAAACCACTTGTCAGGGAGAGCTTTAGCATGGGCTAATCCCATGTGGGAGAATGCTTCCCCAATGTCCTTTGCAGACTTTTTGACCGCATTCAAACGCACATTTGATCAACCCGGTAGGGTTGCTTCTGCTGGCAAAGCTCTGCTTAGGGTCCGACAGGTTAACAGATCTGTAGCGGATTACACTATCGAATTCCGCACTCTAGCAGCTGAGGTGGTTTGGAATAATGATGCCCTCGTTACAGCCTTTCAGGAGGGTTTGGCTGCTTACATCCTGGACGAAATAGCGTCCAGGGAATTGCCTGTCCTTCTGGATGATCTTATCGATTATATCATCCGTATTGATAATCGTATTAGAGAGAGACGTAGTCAGAGGCGTATGTATACACAGATGTTACCTGCTTTACCCAGTACTGCGTTGCTGGCATTACCCCCTTCTAGCCAACCTCCCCCTGAAACCTTGCAATTGGGTGTTACTGGGTTAACTGAGGTAGAAAAATCATACCGAAGAAGGGAAGGGTTATGCCTTTACTGTGGGAAAAGGGGACATCTTCTAAGAACCTGCCCTGAATTGCGGGGAAAACTGCAGCACCCAAGGCCTATAGAGGGGTCGACCTCGGGTGTTATGTCGTTTACCCCTCACGTCCCCATTACTAGACCGTTTATTACGGTTACCCTTTTTGTTGGTAATACTACCGTGATTACCAAAGCCTTGATAGATTCAGGGGCTGCTGACAATCTTATGGATGAGAGTTTTGCTAAAACCGCATCTTTGACTCTGATCCAAAAGGTCACTCCCTTGGCTGTGGAGGCCATAGACGGTAGACCACTGGAGAAACCTCTGGTGACCCATGAGACCAAAGAACTGGTTATGTCTGTGGGTGCCTTGCACAAGGAAAGATTGTCCTTTCAAATAATCAACTCCCCTACAGCCTCTGTCGTTTTGGGCTTTCCCTGGTTGGTTAAACACAATCCGATGATTGATTGGGGTTGTTTGGAGATTCTCTCCTGGGGGAGATCTTGTCAAAGGGAATGTATGACTCGTGTTTGTCCTGTTGGCTTGCTTAATGTACCCACAGCCAAACCACTTTCTGTTTATGTTCCTCCTGTGTATGCAGACCTAGCTAAGGTGTTTGAAAAAAGGGAGGCAGATAAACTACCCCCGCACCGTGAATATGATTGTGCCATAAACCTCTTACCTGGTACTATGCCGCCTAGGGGTAAGGTATACCCTCTTTCTGAAAAAGAGAACCAGGTAATGGAGGAGTACATACAGGAAGCCTTATGTAAAGGTTTTATCAGAAGGTCCTCCTCTCCGGCTGGGGCTGGTTTCTTTTTCGTTGCCAAAAAGGAGGGTGACCTACGGCCTTGTATAGACTACAGAGGCCTGAACAATATAACAATTAAAAACGCCTACCCTATTCCCCTCATCACGGAGTTGTTTGACCGGGTCAAAGGCTCTAAGTACTTCACTAAATTAGACCTCAGGGGGGCTTATAACCTTGTTCGTATAAAGGAGAATGATGAGTGGAAAACAGCATTCAATACACGTAGCGGACATTACGAGTATCTAGTCATGCCTTTTGGACTGTGTAATGCTCCCGCTGTGTTTCAGGACCTCATAAACGATGTCCTCAGGGATCTATTACATGTCTGTGCCGTGGTGTACCTTGACGACATCCTTGTATATTCCCCTGATTTGCAGACACATCATAATCATGTTAGGAAGGTGCTTAAAAGGTTATTACAGAACGGACTTTATTGTAAATTAGAAAAATGTTTGTTCGATCAGACCTCGGTGCAATTTCTAGGATATATAATTTCCGAACAGGGTTTCAGTATGGATCCTGCTAAATTAGAAGCCATACTATCCTGGCCGCTTCCCCAAGGTCTTAAGGCTATCCAGCGTTTTATAGGATTTGCCAACTATTACAGGAAATTTATAAGAAACTTTTCACCACTTATCTCCCCTATAACGAAGCTGACTAAGAAAGGTCTACACCCTAGGGTTTGGACTCCTGAAGCCCTTAAGGCCTTCGACACTCTCAAGAAGGCATTTGCCTCTGCTCCAGTACTACGCCACCCTGATCCTTCTCTTCCCTTTGTTATGGAAGTGGACGCTTCTGAATCAGGCATGGGAGCAGTACTGTCACAGAGGTCATCGTATGACGAACCCCTCCATCCCTGTTGCTACTTTTCTAAAAGGTTATCTGATCCGGAAAAGAATTACGATGTTGGGAACAGGGAACTATTAGCTATTGTGTTAGCTTTTAAGGAATGGAGGTACTTATTGGAGGGTTCTAGACACAAAGTTATGGTTATAACAGATCATAAGAACCTCTCCTATATAGCTGATGCTAGAAGGTTGTCCGCCCGGCAGGCTAGATGGTCTCTATTTCTTTCACGCTTCCAATACGTGATTACCTATAGACCTGGTTGCCGTAATGCCAAAGCTGACGCTATCTCTCGACAGTATGAACCTCTAGAATCTGTTAACCCGACCCCTGAACCTATTGTACCTGCGTCTCAGATAATAGCTGCTACCCGTTTGGTTGTTTCGTCTCTTGTTCTTGATAATATTAAGAAATACCAAACCCAAGCACCCCCTGAGACGCCTGTTGGCAGACTATACGTTAAAGTGAATGACAGAAAGAAGTTATTAACTTTATTTCACACCGCCAAAACTGCTGGTCATCCGGGGGTTACCAAGACGTATAAGGGCCTCCTTCAACAGTTCTGGTGGCCTTCACTCAAGCGAGACGTAGTGGATTTTGTGCAGGCTTGTCGGGTCTGTACGCAGTGTAAGTCCCCTAATGTGAGACCCCAGGGTCTCCTGATGCCTCTATCGATACCCAAGAAACCATGGACCCACTTATCCATGGATTTTATTGTAGACCTTCCTCCTTCCGATGGTCAGACAGTGATATTAACTGTGACGGATAGGTTCTCTAAAATGGCGCACTTTATTCCGCTTAAGAAACTGCCTTCTGCGATTCAGCTTGCTCAGGTGTTTGCCAAGGAAGTGTTCCGCTTGCATAGGGTATGGTTGTCCTCTAGGAACCTCCGCCTCAAGGTTCCCTCGATGAAGTTCGCTCCCAGGTTCCTTGGTCCCTACAAGGTGTTACGTAGGGTTAACCCCGTTTCCTACTCCCTGGACTTGCCCTCTTCCATGCGCATTCCGAACACGTTTCACGTTTCGCTTTTGAAGCCCTTGCTTTGCAACCGGTTCTCTCGTCCCCTCGGGCGACCTGTTTCCCCTCGCGCTGTCCCCAGTGATGTGTACGAAGTGGCTGCCCTTCTCGACTCTCGTGTTTCTAGGGGTCGGCTGCAATATCTGGTGGATTGGAAGGGGTACGGCCCTGAGGAGCGGTCTTGGGTTTCGTGCTCTGATTTGCATGCTCCCTCTTTGGTCCGCTCCTTTCATGCCCGGTTTCCTTTGAAGCCTTCTGCTTCCCGCCCTCTGGGCAGTCTTCGAGGGGGGGGGTAATGTCAGGATCCCGCGGGCGGCTGCAAGGGGAGGCTGCAGTCCGATCGCGGCACTCACCCTCCAGCCGTCCGCGGTCCCCTTCTCCACGTGGGTTCGGCGAGCGGCATCCCTCCAGCCTCGGATGCCGCCCGCGTCTTCCTCCACGCCCCCCAGCGGCAGCATGCATGACGCTGCACGCTGGAAGACTGTCCAAGATATGTCACGCCGGGGTCAGTCACCTGACCCGGCATTAAAGGCACAGTGCCTCAATCACAGTGGGAGGTTTAGATATCTCCCACGTGTGATTGTTAATTCTGATTGGAAATTATCCAATCAGAATTAACCTGATGGTTTAAATACTTACCTTTCCTGTTCCTCCCTGCCCTGTTGTGGTCTTTGCTTTATAGTATTGATACTGAACGTGTGCTTTCTGGTTACGTACTCTCTGGCTTGTTATACTGACTTTGTGACTTTCTCCTACCCTTTGACCTCGGCTTGTTTCTCGTTATTCTGTTTTCTGGTTCCCCTTACTTGGCTTGTCTCCTGACTATTCTGTGTGTGCTTAGCCCGGCCACTCTAAGGACCGGTACGGCACACTTTCTGTGTGTGTGTCTGTGTGTGTGTTGGCGTGTTGGGTTCCCCGAATCGTGACAAAGAGGGCACATCCGGAACATGCATTTCTCTGCAGTGGTGGTGCTGTATACAAAATACTGATTAAGGTAACCTTCTGCACTCCAGATGTTGAGGAGTACATGTCTCATGATGCTTTGCCAGCATAATGACTGCAAGAGCATTATGGGAGATGTAGTCCACAGTACAGTGGTGGAACTACCGCAGGGGCAGCCAGTGCGATGCACTGGGGCCTGCACTCTTTTGGGGGCGCATGTAAGGGCCCATGCACCTAGCACCATCTGGTGGGTATTATTTTTTTATTGCTGAATAGGGGCCATGTGTGCGACTGGAACCCTATGGTATGGGTTGGCCTTGGCCAGCAGGACCCCAGACAAGCCACCCTCCTGCACATAAAATATATGCTAACAGAAGGTTGCCTGCAAATAATAAAACTACAACATATATGTGTATGTATCTATCAGTGTGTGAATCTGTGTTTGAGGTTGTGCATCTGTGTGTGTGCACATATGTTAGTGTGTATCTGTGTCAGTGTGTGCTTGTGTTACGGTATGTGCATGTGTTGTGTCAAGTTGTGTGTAAGAGTCAGTGTGTGTATCTCTGTGTGTATATGTCTGTGTGTTTATATGTCTGTGTGTTTATATGTCTGTGTGTTTATATGTCTGTGTGTTTATATGTCTGTGTGTTTATATGTCTGTGTGTTTATATGTCTGTGTGTTTATATGTCTGTGTTTATATGTCTGTGTTTATATGTCTGTGTTTATATGTCTGTGTGTATATGCTTGCAGCTGTGTGTTAATGTGTAGGTAAATCTGTGTAAGCATGTATGTATGTATGTGGCAGTGTATGTGTGTGTGTTTACATTTAAGCAAACACCAATACAAAATGCAAACACACTCCTGCAGGCTATCACAAACACACCCCTACATTTAAACTCCAAAGTTATATACAAACCCACACTCTCACTCAAACACCAATACTACACACAAAAGTAGATCCGCATTTCAAAGCCAACATTACATACAAACACACCCCTGTATTAAAATACAGAAGTTCTATGCAAACACCAACACTACACACAAAAGCACACCTGCATTTAAAAACCAATCTACATATAAACACACCTCTGCATTCAAATATAATCACTACACACAAGTGCACCACTGCATTCCAATAGCAACAGTACATACAATTGCACCCCTACATTCACACACATACATTATACAAAAACATGCTTACAATCAAACGCACAAACACAGCCATAAATACAACCCTGCAAGGATGGCTAAATGGTAGAGCCCTACCTGGTATAGCATAATTGGAATTGTGCAACAGATGGGGACCTACCTTTTGGCCACTCTTGCATTAGAGGGGTCCCAAAAAACGTCCTTGCGCCAGGGCCCTCTCTACATTTTCTTCCGCCACAGCCACAGCATCTGAAGTTCTAAAGGTCGCCTACCCCTGGCCTAGACTAACAAAGAGTAAATGTTTCACAAACCACAATTTTTAAATATTAGAACAAATTGATCCCAAGACACTTTTTGAATCTAGCAAAATCCCTGGTACCTGCCATCGTGAAAAGTATTGGGAGCCCACCGAAGGTAAGGTGGAGGAAATTAAAACTATCAAAACTGCAGAAGCCTTAAAAACGTCACTTAATAACACTAGTGATAAACACAATACCTTATGGTATCCTTGGAAAAAGTACATATCATATAACCCTGCCGCCAGACTTTTGGTATAATTCTCCATTGCATAGAGAGCCAGTCTTCAAAACATTTCATGCCTATTCTTAAGAGGAGAACTTTTCGGGGCGTGTCCTGACTGGAGAACAGAGCGGTCGCATGCACTCCGTTCCTACCCAACCTCAAATGAGCAATTAACAACCGCACTACAGAGATGTCACAGCCCAAGGGGAGGAGGACCACTGACAGGTCCGAAAAAGCAAATTTCTTTACCTCCAGAGCCGGTCAGCACAGAGCTCAGCAGCCGCACGAGCAGGCCCCTGATGGCGACGATGATCCTGCAGACCATGCGGAGCAGCCGGCGGATCATACTCCTGCCCTGACACAAGGAGTACTGAAAGCTCTGCTGGAAGAAATGTCAGGTAAAATCCTGAGCAAGCTGGATGCTGCAATGAAAGACATCCACAAGGAGTTGCACGAGCTGGGTACAAGGACATCACTACTGGAAGACAAAATGGCGGATTATGAAACGGCCCATAACTCCATGGCGGACACCATAGACGGCCTCCTAACCCGACTCGAAGAGCAAGACGTTAAACTTGCAGATATGGAGGACAGATCCCGCAGAAATAACCTGCGCATAAGAGGAGTATCAGAATCCGTAAGTACACCAGACCTTATGGCTCACATCACAGGGCTCCTAAAATGCCTACTGCCTGACTGGTCCCAGGAGATGCTCCTGATAGACAGGATACACCGTACGGCAAAACCAAGTTTCTTACCACCTGAAACCCCACGGGATATACTGCTCTGCATGCATTATTTTCACGCTAAGGAGGCAGCCCTAAATGCTAACAGAATGAAGAAAATCATGCCGGAGACATACAAAGATATTTCAATATACGCAGACATCTCCACCTATACACTAAAACACCGGAGAGAGTTTAAAGACATCACGCAAGCGCTGCGAGACAACCATCTCCCATACCGCTGGGGGTACCCAACCAAACTCCTCATCACTAAAAAGGGGAAAACAACAACCGTGAGAACACCAGAGGATGGTCGCGACCTCCTAAAGACTTGGAATATAACTCTGCCAGACGCCTCGCCTGGAAAGAACACTACCAGACTATCCACAGACTGGAAGAAAGCAAAAAAGCGCCAGAACTGATTACCGGCTCAACATATTCAAGTTACAAACACGATCAAAAGGAAAAGGTGCACGATAGGAGAAGGCAAAGACTGGGTAACGTAACACAAAAAAAAAAAAAAAAAAAGGGACATATACCCGTGAAACGGGGGACATTTCTATTTCAAAACCCGTGTCTTAACATTTTGGACTAGTTGGGCGCAGCTACTGTACGACTGTTTAACCAATGTTAGGACAATGACGGATTCATGTAAACTACTTGAAACACGTGAGACATCCCAGGCCCTCCTACACATCCAAACACATAGAGCCACTCTGCACCACCATATAAACGTATGCAACTCTGACTGATACACGACTGTTTGTTTACACAGACCGTAACACCCTATATGAGGTTTAGGGTTAGAGACGGTACAGGACGTGAAGCTTAGCTTCAACCCCTAGGCACGAAGATGCAGTGCCCAGCCACACTTTTGGCAATGTTGTTCAATGTATATACTTTTGTTATAGTTGTTAAGTTTTTCCTTTATATGTCTTCCTGGGTTCAACTATGTACTGCTCCCTACCTTCACAACACTAACACACGAGAGAGATTAGGGGTTACAATTCCGGAGGCACCATCACTCGGCTTGAAAGGCTGGGGAGGAGTGATGGTTGCCATTGCCATAGAACGGACAGAATATCACACACAAAAGCGCTACAGAGAGCCACCGTGAAGATCTGTACTTACAATGTACGGGGGCTTAACAACCCTGCAAAAAGACATCTACTCAACAGAGTGTCTACAAGAGACACATTTTAGACGAAATGACCACCCACAGTTCCAGATGGCTAATTTTCCACATCAATTCCATTCAACCTCACCACACAAGTCCAAAGGGACGTCTATTCTCATAGGCAAGCATGTTAATTTTATCCTACATAAACATGAAGCAGACGAAAATGGCAGATATGTCATAGTAATGGGAGCGATAAACGATATACTGTATACCCTAACACTAATCAAATACATTTTTTGCATAGTGTCCTAACCAAACTAACCAAATTACAACAGGGCATAACGGTGATATGCAGAGATTTTAATCACGTATTGGATGCAACACTTGACACCACACTGCAGCAACATCGTCATAGACACCGCCCACTACTAAGGCAATGTAAAAGCATACAAAAGCTCCTCCACGACCACCATCTTTACGACACGTGGAGAATTACACACCCAGAGACTAGAGCCTACACACATTTCTTCACTGTCCATAACTCATACTCTAGAATCGACAGGTTCCTACTGTCAGGCCCTCACCAAGACCAGATACACACATGTGATATCCATCAGATCACGTGGTCAGACCACGCTCCAGTGGTGCTAGACCTGAAAAACACTTATGATTTTAAACACCGCAGCCCATGGAAACTGAATAACGTTCTAATACAAGACCGGACCTTTAGTAAAGATCTCGAAAAGGACTTGGACTCCTATTTTAGTACAAACGACAATGGGGAAGTAACACCAACGACCCTATGGCAGGCACACAAATCTGTGATTAGGGGGCTGCTGATCAGGAGGGCAGCTTACATTAAAAAAAACACACATACCAAACTCCAAAAATGGAAAAAGGAACTATATGACCTCAACTCTTTGAATCAATTACAACCCACAGCAGAAATCAAACAGAAAATAGTGCACATATCCAGACTAATACACCAACAAGCCCTAGAACAGACGCAAGCACACATGACGAAATTAAAAATAGCTCACTACATGCAGGGCAATAAAGCAAGTAAACTACTAGCGTCGCGCCTTAAGCAGAAACAAGCGAATCAAAAAATAGCATCTCATAGATAACAAAGGCAGGAAAATCACTAAACCCAAAGACATAAGTGATGAGTTTGCCACATATTATCATAGCTTATACAACCTAAAAGAGGATAGCAACACGGCTACCCCTACAAATTCGAGTATTCAAAAATATCTACAGCAGATTACACTGCCAACACTCACAACACAACAAAAGGCAGACTTGATCAAACCTATAGATGGACACGAAGTCGCGTCTGTCATTAAAACGTTACCCATTGGCAAATCACCCGGACCGGACGGGCTAACGAATCAATACTACAAAACATTCAGCTTGACTCTAGCACCATACTTAGCCTCCACCTTCAATTTTGCGACAACCGCGCGGTCACTCCCAGCAGACATGTTGCTAGCCCATATAGTCACGCTACCAAAACCCAACAAACCCTCTACAACCCCACAAAATTTCAGGCCCATATTGTTGCTAAACACAGATGCGAAAATCCTTGCGAAAGTATATGCACTGAGACTGGGGCAAATCATCCCGCACATCATACACAAAGATCAAGTGGGATTTGTGAAAGGGAGACAGGGGTCCGATAGCACCAGGAAGGTGGTGAACCTACTATACAAACTCCAGACACACAAACGAGGGGGCCTCTTCGTATCTTAGGATGCGGAGAAAGCCTTTGACAGGCTGCACTGGGGATTTCTTAAGGAAACCTTGCACAAATTTGGGATCCCACAAGAATTCGTAGCAGTAGTGGACACGCTCTATAGTGCACCATCGGCACAGGTCCTAAACTCGGGCTTCTTATCAAAACCCTTCCGTCTAACAAACGGCACCCGCCAGGGGTGCTCCCTGTCACCATTGCTCTACATCCTGGCCCTAGAACCCCTAGCCAGTAAAATTAGGGCAAATACGAACATACACGGCATTAAGATAGGGCACAATGAATACAAAGCGGGGCTGTTCGCGGATGATGTGATCCTGACACTCACACAACCACTCATCTCGTTACCTAACCTCCTTACCGAAATTGTCACGTATGGGCAACAATCATACTACAAACTAAATCTCAATAAAACGCAAGCTATGGGTCTGGGAATACCCGCTACAACACTGACACAATTAAAGAAATGTTTCCAGTTTGATTGGAGGGATGATTGTCTGACCTTCCTGGGTCTGAGAATCCCTAAACAGCCTGCGCAATTATTAGAGCTAAACTACGGTAGACTAATGCGAGAACTGGGAGACACGCTGAAGAGATGGGAGGGTAAATTCTTATCCTGGATAGGAAGAAGGGTGGCCATTAAAATGATGCTATTACCCAAATACCAATATTTATTACGCACATTGCAGATATTTCTCCCAAAATCCTACCTTAATAAATTACAACGGCTAATCACTAAATTTGTATGGGCGAACAAAAAGGCTAGAGTAGCTACAACCCTGCTATCCAAACCAGTGACCAACGGGGGACTGGGTCTCCCCAATGTACACATGTACTACAAAGCCGCTGTTATGTCAACAGTAATACAGACGTACAAAACACAAATAACAGGGGACAGACCACAATGGGAGGAGATAGAATCTGCTGAGGGGTGCCACACTGGTTTACGCCACTTGTTTTGGGTGCCACATAATCTAAGACCAAAACCCCCAACGCTACTACCGACAACAGCATTACTGCTGGATATCTGGGACTCTACGAAACGACAAATGGGACACCTTGGCAAATGGGCAAAACAGACGCCGATGCAGAGTCTGACCATTGTGAACCCCACACTGAATGTTCGCCCGTGGATACAAAATGGTTGTTCGAATCTGGGACAACTATTCTGTGATGACAAAATCATACCGTATACAGACCTAAGACAGACATATAACTTACCTAGTAACACGCTGTTTTCCTACCTTCAACTGAAATCGCTATTAGAGAATGATATAGACATAACTCCCTCCCACTCTCTTGAGACGCTATACACACTATGTGGACCGGGTACCATACCGGCAAAACTGCTATCTAGACTCTACACAACCCTAAACACCAGCCCGCACAATGACACACTGGACAAATTTAAAGAGCACTGGCACAACTACATACGCAAACAGTTCACAGATGCTCAATGGCGACAGGCTTTTATAGCACATAAAGGGAGATCAAGGTGTTCTTCCCACATAGAGCTGATGAGGAAAATCCAATATAGATGGTACCTGGTGCCGACTAGACTGGCGAACATCTATCCAACCACATCCACAATATGTTGGAGATGTGGGGAAGATGAAGGTAGCATGTATCACATATGGTGGAAATGTTCACGGATAGAGAAATACTGGGAGCAAGTGGAGGAGCTCATTAACGGTTCCTTACACACGAGACTTACTCTGCAGCCAGAGACTGGGCTGCTTTTTATGCTTCCTGAAACGCTAGATAGAGCACAAAAGACACTTCTGTTCCACATACTCATTGCTGCAAACACACTGATTGCAAGAGCATGGAAACAGCCCACCTGCCCTAACCTCACAGAACTCCTATCCCAGATTTCCATGAATCTAATGTATGAACCGTTGCTTAGAATAAGATATGCTACCCCAAACCATCTCTTAGAGGCCAGACAACAATGGGAAAAGTTCGCGATCGAGAAAGACAAAACCACACCTGCATCCTAACACAGAACACATAAGAAAGACACACAGGAGAGCAAAGCCACACGACAGGTAATACCACAGATTTAGATCGGTATCTTTACTGTCATGAAGGCTCTGCGCAGCCTACGATATTATAATGTATATCTATTGTATGCACAATGTGGCAAAACAGCCATCTGTTGAAACGTTGTTGTTAGACCTTGCTTATGGTAAACTGTTGCAAATAACGTGTACTGTACAGTGTTGCACAAACCGCGTTGTATTAACCATAACACTTATTAACTTATTATGAACCTGGAAGATTTGTTCCCCCTCCCCCTCTTTTTTTTTCCTGTACCCCTTTCTGTTTACGTTGACTGAAAAAAAATCTCAATAAAGAATAATTTTTTTAAAAAAAAGGAAAAAGATGAGAACTTTTCTTTCTAGCTGATTATAACTCAGTTTGCAGATGGTTCCTTTTTGCTTCTAACATCATGGTCGGGAAAGCGAGCATATCCAATTTCTTGCTACATGAGTAGCTACCCCTACCCCCTGTTTCATCTAGAGGTGTTTTGAATGACAATGAGACAAACCCAAAAATCATCTCCCATTTTTAAAAACAAATATTCTCTTCCCATTCACTCCCTTATATTCATTCATTCATAATAGATTTTATATTATTTGCATACTCTTGTTTACTACAAATGATATTATGATTAACATGAACGTTTAAATACTGTTTAACTGTGACAACAATTTGTTTGATGGATGTTCCTTCATCCTCTATTATCTTGAAACTGTACCTGAACCAGCATGGATTTTTTTTTCTGATTTGGTTTTATAAAACTCTTTGAAAAACGTAAATAAAAATTGTAAAAAAATAATTCCCTTAAAATACAAAGTGTACATTTTGTCGCTGCATTTATCGTGGACTGGATTACCGATTTTACTCAGCATGCCAAAAGAATTGTTCCTACCAAACCATTTAAAAGAAAAATAACTATTTTTAATTTTCCTTTAAAACTTCGATATGTGGAAGGTATGAAACCAAGATACAAATAAGGTTACTCAGTAAAAGGGAAATGAACATTTTAGGCCCAAGTAGAATACATGAAAAAAGATGACTTGTAGATTAGTTTTTTACAAAGTCGCTATTGTGGCTATTTATTTAGAATTCCCAACATTTAACACTTTAGTTAAACACCCTGATGGAGCCTATAGTAATTAAGTGTTGCATTTTATAGGCAGCCAAGACTGCAATGCCATCACCAGTCTTCCCATCCTGTCTATAACATGCCAAATACAAGCACGAGGAAGGCAGCTAACTGTTTGGCCTTTGGATCATGGCAACAAATTTCCCCACCTACTTACCTTAAAACTTAATTTTCTCTCTAGAACAGAACCTGGTGGTTCTGTTCTGTACTAAGAAGCCTACTTGGCTGCTAGTAAGTTTTAACAATCCCAGATCACAACTGACCAGTCAATCATTCATCCAAGTCTGCAAACACATGTAGATGAACAACTATTTGTACCAATAGTTACCCCTATCATGTACCTGGGCCACTGCATCCTACTTACATTGATCCCTGTCAGTACCAGGGAATGAGTTTTCCATTTAGCAGTAAGCAGCTTCCACATTTTCCTCGTTACATACCTCTAGAAACATAGAAACATAGAAACATAGAATGTGACGGCAGATAAGAACCATTCGGCCCATCTAGTCTGCCCAGTTTTCTAAATACTTTCATTAGTCCCTGGCCTTATCTTATAGTTAGGATAGCCTTATGCCTATCCCACGCATGCTTAAACTCCTTTACTGTGTTAACCTCTACCACTTCAGCTGGAAGGCTATTCCATGCATCCACTACCCTCTCAGTAAAGTAATACTTCCTGATATTATTTTTAAACCTTTGTCCCTCTAATTTAAGACTATGTCCTCTTGTTGTGGTAGTTTTTCTTCTTTTAAATATAGTCTCCTCCTTTACTGTGTTGATTCCCTTTATGTATTTAAATGTTTCTATCATATCCCCCCTGTCTCGTCTTTCCTCCATGCTATACATGTTAAGATCCTTTAACCTTTCCTGGTAAGTTTTATCCTGCAATCCATGAACCAGTTTAGTAGCCCTTCTTTGAACTCTCTCTAAGGTATCAATATCCTTCTGAAGATAGGGTCTCCAGTACTGTGTACAGTACTCCAAGTGAGGTCTCACCAGTGTTCTGTACAATGGCATGAGCACTTCCCTCTTTCTACTGCTAATACCTCTCCCTATACAACCAAGCATTCTGCTAGCATTTCCTGCTGCTCTATTACATTGTCTGCCTACCTTTAAGTCATCAGAAATAATCACCCCTAAATCCCTTTCCTCAGATGTTGAGGTTAGGACTCTATCAAATATTCTGTACTCTGCCCTTGGGTTTTTACGTCCAAGATGCATTATCTTGCACTTATCCACATTAAATGTCAGTTGCCACAACTCTGACCATTTTTCTAGTCTACCTAAATCATTTTCCATTTGGCTTATCCCTCCTGGAACATCAACCCTGTTACATATCTTAGTATCATCCGCAAAAAGACACACCTTACCATCAAGACCTTCTGCAATATCACTAATAAAAATATTAAAGAGAATGGGTCCAAGTACAGATCCCTGAGGTACCCCACTGGTGACAAGCCCAAGCTTCGAATATACTCCATTGACTACAACCCTCTGTTGCCTGTCACTCAGCCACTGCCTTACCCATTCAACAATATTGGAATCCAAACTCAAAGATTGTAGTTTGTTGATAAGCCTTCTATGTGCAACAGTGTCAAAAGCCTTACTGAAATCGAGGTAAGCAATGTCTACTGCACCACCCTGATCTATAATTTTAGTTACCCAATCAAAAAAATCAATAAGATTAGTTTGGCATGATCTCCCTGAAGTAAACCCATGTTGTCTCTGATCTTGAAATCCGTGTGTTTTTAGATGTTCAACAATCCTATCCTTTAACATGGTTTCCATCACTTTCCCCACTACTGAAGTTAGGCTTACTGGCCTATAGTTGCCCGACTCCTCCCTATTACCTTTCTTGTGAATGGGCATAACATTCGCTAACTTCCAATCTTCTGGGACTACTCCTGTTATCAATGATTGGTTAAATAAATCTGTTAATGGTTTTGCTAGTACACCACTAAGCTCTTTTAATAGCTTTGGGTGTATTCCATCAGGTCCCATTGACTTATTTGTCTTTACTTTTGACAGTTGAAATAGAACCTCTTCCTCTGTAAACTCACGTGTAATAAATGACTCATTTATCCTTTTTCTTAACTGAGGTCCCTTTCCTTCATTTTCATCTGTAAATACCGAACAAAAATATTCATTGAGGCAGTCAGCTAGACCTTTATCCTCATCTACATACCTTCCTTCTTTTGTTTTTAATCTAACTAATCCTTGTTTTACTTTTCTTTTCTCATTTATGTATCTAAAAAAGGTTTTGTCCCCCTTTTTTACTGACTGTGCTATTTTCTCTTCTGTGTGTGATTTGGAAGCTCTTATAACTTGCTTAGCCTCTTTCTGCCTAATCTTATAGGTCATTCTGTCTTCCTCACTCTGGGTTTTTTTATAATTACTAAATGCTAACTTTTTGTTTTTTACTATTTTGGCTACATCTGTGGAGTACCACAGTGGTTTCTTGATTTTTTTGCTTTTACTGACAAGCCTAATGCAATTTTCTGTTGCCTTCAGTAGTGCAACTTTTAAATAATCCCATTTCTTTTGGACTCCATTTAAATTGCTCCAGTCTGATAATGACTCCTTTACACATATTCTAATTTTGGAAAAGTCTGTTTTTCTAAAGTCTAAAACTTTTGTTTTTGTGTGGTGTGACTCAGTCACTGTTCTTATATTAAACCACACTGACTGATGATCACTGGATCCTAAACTTTCACCTACAGTAATATCTGATACCAAATCTCCATTTGTTAACACTAAATCTAGTATGGCCTCTTTACGAGTTGGCTCCTCAACGACTTGTTTTAGAGACAATCCCAGTAGGGAGTTTAGAATATGTGTGCTCCTGGCACAAGTAGCTATTTTTGTTTTCCAATTTATATCAGGAAGATTAAAGTCACCCATGATGATAACTTCCCCCTTCATTGTCATTTTAGCTATTTCTTCAACTAGTAGATTATCTAACTCTTCAATTTGTCCTGGGGGCCTATAAATCACACCTACACGAGTTACTGTGTGATTACCAAATTCTAACGTAACCCAAACTGACTCTATGTTCGCCTCACTAACCTTTATTAGGCTAGATTTTATGCTATTCTTTACATACAGGGCCACCCCTCCCCCTTTCTTGCCTTCCCTGTCTTTTCTATATAAAGAGTACCCTGGTATTGCCATGTCCCAGTCATTTTTCTCATTATACCATGTCTCAGTAACAGCGACTAAATCTACACTATCAGTTGCCATTATTGCCACAAGTTCATGGATCTTATTCCCTAAACTGCGAGCATTTGTAGACATGACTCTAAGCTTATAATTTTTTAACACACTTGCTACAGGCACCTTCTGTCCTTGTTTTGGGGGACAATTGGATTGATGTTTTATCACCCTTTTGCCCCCCCCTCCTAGTTTAAATACATCCTAGCAAAACCTCTGAACTGCTCACTGAGAACATTTGTTCCCTTTTGAGAAAGATGCAAACCATCTTTTTTGTACAGTTTATTTCCATTCCAAACAGAGCTACCATGGGCAATAAAGCCAAATCCTTGCTCCTGACACCATTCACCAAGCCACAAGTTAAAGTCCCTAATACGCATCCGCCTGTCATTCTGAGTGTTATGCACAGGCAGAACTTCAGAGAATGACAATGTGGAAGCAACCTGCCGTATATCATTGGCAAAAACACTAAAAACTTCCTTAACCTCTGAAACCTCATTGCAAGCCAAGTCATTTGTCCCTAAATGGACAAGTACATCCAATTCCCCTTCCTGCTTTGCTTGCTTAACAATATTACCGATACGTCTCCTGTCTCTGTGAGCAGTAGCTCCGGGAAGACACCTCACAAGACCACCATTGTCCATCTCCACACCTCTTATGATGGAATCCCCCACCAACAACTGCTTTCTATTAGGCCTCACCAAGCCTCTCTGCACAACACCACTAGCCTCAGTGCCTCTCTGCACAACACCACTAGCCTCAATGCCTCTCTTCACAACACCACTAGCCTCAGTGCCTCTCTTCACAACACCACTAGCCTCAGTGCCTCTCTTCACAACACCACTAGCCTCAGTGCCTCTCTTCACAACACCACTAGCCTCAGTGCCTCTCTTCACAACACCACTAGCCTCAGTGCCTCTCTTCACAACACCACTAGCCTCAGTGCCTCTCTGCACAACACCACTAGCCTCAGTGCCTCTCTGCACAACACCACTAGCCTCAGTGCCTCTCTGCACAACACCACTAGCCTCAGTGCCTCTCTGCACAACACCACTAGCCTCAGTGCCTCTCTGCACAACACCACTAGCCTCAGTGCCTCTCTGCACAACACCACTAGCCTCAGTGCCTCTCTGCACAACACCACTAGCCTCAGTGCCTCTCTGCACAACACCACTAGCCTCAGTGCCTCTCTGCACAACACCACTAGCCTCAGTGCCTCTCTGCACAACACCACTAGCCTCAGTGCCTCTCTGCACAACACCACTAGCCTCAGTGCCTCTCTGCACAACACCACTAGCCTCAGTGCCTCTCTGCACGACACCACTAGCCTCAGTGCCTCTCTCCACGACACCACTACACTCTGAAAGTGCAGAAAATGAATTATGTAGAGCAACAGACTGTGCAATATGCCTTTTATCCACAACTCCAAGTCTACCAGATCCTACAGTAATCCATCTGCCATTCCTAGTATGTCTCTCTAATATGATATTTGGCCTTAACTTATGGTTGATATACAAACATTCTCTGCCACCTATTTTTTCTTCCTAAATAATGTGTAACCATTTATGATAACTACCCAGGCATGTGTTTCATACCACCGTGTTGCTAGTATGCATATTATGTCATATTGCTAAGTGTATACTGAGGCCTTCAGTTCCCCCATTTTGTTATTTTGGCTCCTTGCATTAGTGAGCATAAATTAAATATTGTCATGAAACACTTGCACTGTATGTTGATGGTTGGAGTACCCGGGCGCTATTCCCCAGTGATGGGGCAAACCGTTTGATAGCAGTTTGCCCTTTTACCTGGTTCCTGCCCGGTGCTAGGCACGTTTACAATGTATGTTTTCTGCAAAGCAGCAGATCCTTCCACTCATCTGTTGTCTGATAGCATCAGCTGACTTCTCTCAGTTAATGGAGTGCCTGTGCTTCGAAAATTGCACAGAACCTACAATAGTCAGCCAGGAATTCTTGTTTTGAAGAACCCCATAATGCTACTGGGGGTGGAGTTACATCTCTGGTAGCAAAAGAGTTAAACACAGTATTTGCAACATTTAATTGTTAAATGCTGTATGTATAGACTCCAGGCAAGTCACTAAAGTAGTTATGGTGCTTGGAGCAGCATAACTAACCCCTTCAGTAGTGAAGGTTTGTCAAACATATTGGGGGACTGAATACACTTTGAAAACTATACAGGGTGGTTACATTGCTGCCTAGGCAGGGCTGGTGCAAGGATTTTTGGGTACACAGGCAAAGAGTATTTTGGCACCCCACCCCCTCAAAAAAAAACATCTATACCTGTGTGTCTCTTAACCCACCTTTTGTTTCTTATCCCCTTTTTTAAATGTCTTAACCCCTTATGTGTATCTTATCCCTTTTTTCCCCATTCCTCACTTGTGTATCTCTTACAAGCCCCCTTTGTGTGTCTAACTCCCCCCAGCCCCTCTGTGTCTCTTTTTCCTCTTCTCCAGCCCCTCTGTGTCTCTTTCACCTCCTCCCCATCCCCTTTGTATTTCCACCCCAGGCCCTTCTGTGTTTCTTTCATCCCCAGCCCCTCTGTGCATCTTTCTCACCCCCAGGCCCATCTGTGTGTCTTTCTCCCCCCTCATGTCTCTCTGTGTGCCTTTCTCCTCACTCAGCCCCCCCCCCCCCCGGTGCTCTCCCCGCCATCTCCCTTAGTGTTCCTCTCCCTTCCATGTCCCTTACTGGTCTTCTCCTCTTCCTGTTCCCTAGTGGTCCCCTAGCTGTCCCTTAGTGTTCCTCTCCCCTCCCCGTCCCTTAATGGTCCTCTCCCCTTCCCTTCCTGTCCATTAGTGTTCCTCTTCCCTGTCCCTTAGTGTTCCTCACCCCCTTACCTGTCTCTTAGTACCCCCATCCCCCTCCTGTACCTTAGTTTTTGTCTCCTCTCCCTCTCCTGTCCCTTAGTGTTCCTCTCCCCCTTACCTGTCTCTTAGTTCGCTCCATCCTCCTTAGTGTTCCCATCCTTAGTGTTCTTCTCCCCTCCCTTCCCTTTCTTTTAGTGCCCCCCTCTACCCCTTAGTGTTTCTTTTCGCATCCCTCCCCTGTCCCTTAGTTTTCCTCTCCCCCCTTACCTGTCTCTTAGTGCCCCCACACCCCCCTTAGTGTTCCTCTCCCCTCCTCTCCCTCTCTTTTAGTGGTTCCTTCTTAATGTTCCTTTTCACTTCCCTCCCCTGTCCCTTAGTTTTTCTCCACCCCCTTACCTGTCTCTTAGTGCCCCCATGCCTCTTAGTGTTCCTCCTACCCCTCTCTTAGTGTCCTCTCCCCTCCTACTCTTTTAGTGGTCCCCCTCCCCTTGTGTGTTCCTTTTCCCTTCCCTTCCCTCCCCTGTCCCTCAGTGCCCTCCCACTCATCCCTTAGTGTTCCCCTCTCTCTCCCCTTGGTGGTCTGCTCCCCTCCCTCCCTGGTATGCCTCCTACCTATCTTGTAGCGTGCCTGAGCGGAGCTGACCATGGTACAGGCGCTTCGGTTTCCTGTGCACGGCCGAATTGACAGGAAGTGCTCTCTCAGGGAGCACTTCCTGTCAGTCCGGCTGGGTACAGGAATCAGAAGCTCCTGTACCGCGGTTCGCTCTTCTCAGCCATGCTATATTGAGTGACTGGCAGGAGGGAGCACTGTGCGCTTCCCTCATGCTGGGTCACTCTAATCTAGTGCACCCGGGCCTGTGCACCCTAAGGTGGCTGCCTGTGCCTCCTTATGGACGTGCCGGCCCTGTGCCTAGGAACACCTCTAGTAGCAGTCACTCAGCCAGCCAGAAGTTCTTCCAAGTCCAGTGCTGTGCAGTGTGCATCACCTATGTTCTGGGTCTCCATGCTCTGCACGGAGGAGCTGAACGCTCCAGATAGGGATGCATTAATTATATGCATCTCTATAAGGAGATGCTGATTGGTGCAGCATTTTGCCACGTATGCGCAATAACCTTCCAATGCTTTCTTAAGTGAAGATTTGTAATATCTTTACATATCTGCAACACCATGCATTCACCATTTCAGTCACATTACCAAAGTTTTCTTAATATGTCAAGGTAGTTGGACTGAAACATTGATTATATGCAATTGCACATCGGCTTAAAATAAATCCACGCTTTTGTTCATTTTGAAGCCCTGTGAGTGCTTTCTTTAACATTGTAGCAATAGTTTTCAATTTGAAGTTATCTTTTTCACCTTTATAGCTGTACATTATGCTGGCACAATGCATTATTAAGGCTGGTATAGAATTTTTTCCAGTCCTCCTTTTCGTTCTCAGTACGGTCTTGCATGCAGGTATATTAATGCATGCGTAAGGACACTTGACTCATTCTAATTCCCTCTCCAGCTAGACACAACAACTGAGTATGTGATTGTTATAGGCCCTGTGGTTACTAGTGCATGAGGTTCCACTGAGTGGCTTTTTATCCCTGCAGGAAACATAAGAGAGAAAATCTGTAGCCATAAAGGATCAATGGTGATCAAGAGAAAAAAAATATTAAAAATATATAAATACCTAGACACCAGGCCGAGGTTAAAGACTTCAAGAGTCAGGGAGTGTTAATGAATGTATAACAGTCACAAAATGTTGATTATTATTATTATTATTATTTGCATGTATATAGCGCCAACAAATTCCATAGCACTTTACAATATTACAAGAGGGGGAGACTTAACAATAAATTAGACAATTACAAAAACTAACAGGAACGATAGGTTGAAGAAGACCCTGCTCAAACAAGCTTGCAGTTGCTGATGTCTGTATGTCAGTATAACATGTTGTCCTTAAACTTTTCTTTCAAATACCAAATTTTATTAAACTATTTTGCAATCACGTTTACTTTATTGTCAGTTCGAAATCGTGTATCTATGGATAAAAAACTGTGTATACATCACAACTAAACAAGAAAGCAACACACCACATATAGTGCTCTCTTGATTGGAAACCTATGTTGCCAGAGTATGATTTAACCATAAGTTGATCCTAGGTAGCCGCTTGGGCATGTTTTTGACAGGGGCCCTGGAAACTTATATTTGTTTGGCCCCAATAAGCATCACTTTGTGAAGAATGAAGGTGGGCCCAAACTGATAACCTGCTTAGTGCCCCCATGGGATCTAAATCCTTCTCTGTATGTTGCCTGAATGTAGAAAAAGTTTGTATTTCAAACTTCGTAAGATGTAATTAAATGTTCAATGCCACCTGGGATTAAACTATGTTTAAAGTGGCATTATAGGTGCTATTTACTAACGTGAGTCAGAAATTCAAAGTAAATTCAAAGAGGATTTTAAACTTAAAGTGAAAATAGCTGAACTAGAAGCATTCTTTCAATATGCTATTTTGGTCTAAAAGGAAATTCACTTTACAGATAATTCTAACTAAAGAGTGAATAAACCTGGAATCGTTATGTCACTAGACAGAAAGACTACAGATACCGGCAATTACACCATGCGATACAAACATACATTGTCCTCAGCATTATTATATTACCTATAGAAAACCCACAGTGCCTTTCCATTATTCTCCTATGTACTAATATGCACCATTATTGATATACTCTTAGGCTGATGATGCCTGATTGTTCTTTTGTTGCATACACAATACTGTGACACCTGTCTGCTCATTGTGCAAACATAAAGAATTTAAATAGAAAACATAAGTTGTAGTTGAAAATATGGTAGATCATTCATGTATGTGAAATAGGTACACATCCTACTGACTTTAGACATACAAAATGATGGCCCTGTTGGCATAATCTACAATGTGGGAAGTATCCAAATATTCCCTATGATAAATATGGTAAAAATGACATATCCAGTGAATTTTCATTACGTTATTACCATTTTACAAAATACAGTGTGCTTTTCTCATTCTGATCCTAAACACTTTAACATGGACCTGCCAAACTCTATTTTGATATGATTACTTATTATGTATCAGTAAAGTACTTAACAAGTTACCTGGAGGACAAATACAGATGGCCATGGAGGATTGAAAAGGGGGGTGGGGTGAGTGGTATATAGCGTCCCCTTTTGACTTAGCATGCACATGTGTGCCATGCACTCATTAATACACTTGTTAGATTGGAGTGATCCAATGAACCATTGAATCCATGTACACTGAAATAATTCAATGTGTTTACTAAATGAATACTATAGGCAGCAAACATTTTATGTGTAGTAACTACGCTTACATTATGACAAACAGCAGCTCCCAACATTACCCCTTGCAGGTAGACATGTGCCTATAACACAGAAAAAAAAAATCCGTTCCAATCTGAGCAATATATGGGTGAAAAAAACTAATTAGAGATATTGATATTGTCTGTTAAGTAATTAAGAGAACTCTACACTAAAATATTTTGTGCAGAACGCTGAACAAACTAACCATCAGATGATACGTTTTAGCATTTCTCTATTGTCTAACGTGCAAAACATTATTGAGAGTTTGGGTTTTGCTACAAAATACACTCTTTGAAGTGCAACATAACTATTACTCTCTGAAAGGATGCCAACTACTAGTGTAGATTAACTCAGGCTGAACAGACGCTAGTCATTGAAAACGCTTTTTCCTGCTGGTGAAATAACTTGCAACTGCTCTATCTGCAGTACATGCACATTATCATCTTACCTTTTCATCCTGCATAAGTTGTAAAAATTATTTTTATTTGGTTAGACAATAGCAAAACACCTACCACTAGAGACAATGGGTGTTAATTTCACGATAAATAAAGTCATTGTTTCTTCTTACCCATACCCTTATAGCTAAAGTAGTATTTTTTTTTTTTTTTTCACACAACGCTTCTTAATATTACACTATTCTAGATTTCATTTTTTCTTTCTATAATGGTGGTGGAAATCTAAATGTGGACACATTTCAAGAAAAATAAGGGCTTTTATGACTGTTTTATGACCAGATCAATTGTGACAAAAATACTAATTTTTAATTATTTAATTTACAATTTTAGGGCACAATTTGAAAAACTCTCCAAATCAGCAATGTTTTCAGTTTGGCTATTTTGAAATTTACTTATATTTGAAATCTACATAGTTACACAGTTATATACGTCCATCGAGTTCAGCCTCTCTCACATTTGTTTTTGACGTCGATCCAAAAGAAGGCAAAATACCCACTTTAAAGCACTTTCCAATTTTGCAACGAACTAGGAAAAAATTCCTTCTCAACCCCGGAATGACAGTCACATCTCTCCTTGGATCAAGAAGCGGTTACCCCACATAGTAAAAAACAATATCCCCGAATATGATGTTTTTTCAAGTATTCATCCCATTGCTGTTTAACCCCTTGAGGACCAAACTTCTGGAATACAAGGGAATGATGACATGTCACACATGTGATGTGTCCTAAAGGGGTTAAACATCTGTACGGACTCTGATAAAACCACCTCTTCAGGCAGAGAATTCCACATCCTAGTTGTTCTTAGTGTACAAAAAAAAAATCCTTTGTATTAGGCTAAATCTCGTTTCCAGACTTAATGTATGACCTCGTGACCATTGTATAGTGCTGTTTATGAATAGATTTCCAGACAATGATTTAAAATGAATTTTACATTTTAGGACACAATTTAAAAACCAATCCAAATGTTTTCAGTTTGGCTAATTTTAAATGTACTTATATATGAAATTTACTTTAAAATCACTTTTAGTTCCTGCCAGTTCACACTTTAGTCCCCGTAAGTCTTTATATTTGAAATAAAGCACCATCTTTAAGTCATAAATGCCTTCTTATTGTGCCTTCTAACATCATTAAATGGACCTTCCATATTCTTGAGCAAAGGTGGATAAAGAAAACAGACATTTGCTGGCATATCACATCCAACCTTAAAGGCAATTATGTTTAGTGCTTTTGCTTATTCTCCACAACAATAATAGCGATACCATCAACAGCCTATAGTTTAGGAAAATTAAGCTTAAAACTATAATGTTACATTTAGCTATTTGTCTTAAGGGATATAGTGTAATTAAAAGAGATATCTTGTAACAAAACATATTAAAATGTAATTCTAATGTAACCTGATAATGCAAACTGTACACATGATATATTTACAGTTGCACTCCAGAAATGTATTAATATATCAAAAATATGTCTGTTTTTATTAATCTATTCAGCATATAAATACATTAGTAGTTGGCTGTTTGTTTACCCATATAAAACAATCATCAGTCTAGTAAGAAAAATTTATACTTTGAAACCTTTACTTTTCTATTATTACATGGAAATGGAATTTGTAAATTGTTAACATGCAACAAAGCAGTAGATACTATACACAAATAGAATTCAAGGAAATGCATTCCATTGGCCTTTTAAAATCATTTATTTTCTTTCTAAATTCAAAATTTGCAGTTTAATTATCCCCATATTCATTAATTTAGTGTAAAATTCTGGGATTTTAGTACACTACCTAATGATATTGCTAAATGAACTGATAAATAAATGATTAATTATATTATCGCACTGTCTGTAGACGCAATATTATTAATAAATTGTAAGAAACCCTCTCTAAAATCCTTATTACACAGAAGGGGCAGTAAAAAAAACATATGGTTCCCTCTGATACTCACTGAAGCTCACTGAGGTATTCATCTGCCAGATTGGTTGCGGCTTGGATGGAGTGGGGCTGGTGAGCTCTTGACCGCCTGCTGCATATCATATTTCCTCCTCTTCAGTCAATCTAAGGGCCTCCATAATCCTGCAGGTTGCCTATCACTTCTCCCTGACTCCAGACTGGACGACAGGATAACTAATTTCTAACTCAATCACAAGGATTTGTTGTCTTACATGTCATTACTTGTCCAATGCCGGCCATTCCATACAAAGGCCCTCTTGGTAGGCATCATAGTATCCATCTTGTTTAAGCTCAGATTCAAAAGCTCCATGTTTAACCATTATGATCTTCTTCTGATGTTGGTTTACCCACTGTTCAACAAAGTAACATAAAATGCATCTGTCACGATGAGGGTTTTCTCGCTACAAGTGCGATTTCATAGTCTGACTAAATCACAAACTGAAAATAGGGAATTATGTAATAACTGTTCTGTGAAAAACATTATTGTACAGGTTACTATGGAAGATTTATCTTTGCATCTTCGAAGTGAAATACCACACGCCATCCTGTGCAGTAAAACGACTTTCCATTCTTTCCACAAAAGGTTTCTGCAGTCAATGCCGGTTCAAACAACATCAATGTTGAGCTAAGGTGTTCATTTCTGCTCCAATATGATTGAAATCACCAGATTATCTATGGCTGAGAACCATATAGTCGTTGAGATATACCATTTTAATTATGTCTCCACAATATTAGATGCTTTATAAGCAGGATGTCAGAAGCATGTTCCTAACATGTGCTTTTCCTCTGCATTGTATTGTCTTTGCCTCAATGTTCTCTGAAATTGGTTTCCCTTTGTGGTGTGTAGATTAAGTATCCCTTTCTTTGAATAGCTTGACTGCTTGGTATTTTGACTTTCATTTTTGTGCTATTCTTTTTGTGCTATTTTCAGTAGCCAGTGGATGTTCCAGTGGATGTTACTCACAACAACCTTGCGATGGACCAACTGGCACCCCGATGGGTACCCCCATCAATCGCTGCTCCCTAGTACTTGCGAGCACCATAAGCACTGTACTGGAACACCATAACCACAGTAAACCCCACGAACTGCCGCAGCTTGGTTAGGGTCTCGCTGTCCTCCACCCACCCTGGACCCAAGACCAGGATCCAGCTTCCAGTGGGTAGACCTCTCCTTGTCCAGAGAGCGTAGCAGAAACAGCTCTTATAAGAGCTAGTGATTATACTCAGGGGAGTATTGTGATATAGCAATCCCAGAGTGAATGTAGTTCTCCAATACCCCAAACATGAGCCAAGACTTCATGAAAGGGTAAACGAATCTCAGTTTAATGGGAGCGATACTTGGCCTTATATGACAATCCTCATGCAAGGGGTACGCCCACATGGACCTGATGGTAGACTGATTTGCAACTTCACAGACCAATAACCATAAGGTTACAAGGCACTACACTCCCACACACAGCACACAATCCCTCCCCTCTGCCTGCGAGATAATTGGATCAGTAACTGTACTAATTCTAATCCAAATATCTCCAAGCACAGAAAAAGCATACTTTTTTAAAACACCCCAAAAGTATCCTAAAAATACATAAAACCCCACAAATAAATGTTACATCCCCTGATAGCCCTTATCTGGGTGACCAACATATCCAAAAATCACCCAGACCAGCTCAGGGGTTCAGGAATTTCCTGGAAGTCTTATTTTTGACCGACCGTGCACATGGTCCTATGCCCAAAAGAGTTCCCAGGGAATCAGGGGTAACGGTCAGTCTCTCTGTCTGGAGTACAAAAGTACATAACTCACATGAACAGAGCCTTTTCAAGTGCATTGGGCAAGGTATATTGCAGGGCCCATAGTTCTGAGGCAAGAGGCTAGCCTGCAGGCCCCTCCAAGAACCCGTGATGAGGCTCAGTTCGTCACAACCCTGTTCCAATGATGGCTCTAATTCTTGCCCTGATAATGCTACTCAGTATCTGCCGGATCACCAGCAATTTTAGGGTGGATGTAGTGGGGTTGCCATGTCGTGATATTTAGTGTTCACTCTGCATTCTGCTCATGTCTTTAGCAATACTTCCCTACTAGGTGTCTGACTTTTTATAGTTTAACCCCTATCTTCTCTCAGTTCAGTTATGGTACCTACTATGAACACTTTATTTGCTTCTATTTCTGGACATTTCTGGAAGGCTGTCTCTTTTTCTCTGATTTTCTCTCCCTAGTCACCTCAACATTTCTATTACCCCATTGCACAAGCTGCCATGGACAGCTAGGAATATAGAAACTTTGCTCCTAGTTATAGTAATTTTCTTGTTTTTTATCCATGGCAGCATTTGCTCTTCTCCTACCATGATTTGGCCTTCATTTACTTTTTTTATTTATTTTTTATCCTGTCCTATATATTATAATTATATATGCTGCCATGGATAATAGCCTGGAAAAAGAAATTACTGTAAAAATAAATTTTCGCTATTCTAATGTTATTATATACTCTCTAAATCTTTTTTTGTAAAAAAACAAATATAATAATTAAATGAGTCTCTTCATAGCAGAGATGATTCATTTATTGAAACCAATGCATGCTATTTTTCCAATTAGAACACATAATCAAGATTACACTTCACGAGCAACAGTCAGTTCTTCTGCCTTGTACTTGGATTGATAAGTGTGGATCTTCTGAGCTCGAATCTGGATATTTATGTGACAATGTTATTGATGTGATGATGTTGGTTAAATATCTAAAATGTACTTTTTGGTGTGATGATGCATTTTGGCGTTTTAGTTACTTTCATCAACATCAATGGTCGATTGGCACACCAAAAAAAAAAAAAAAAAAATAATGTCAGTGTTAAGTCTTAAGTCTTGATAACAACCTCTGGGAGATGGAAATACTGATGGATTTAAATACTGATACGATAAAAGAATAGTGTTTTCGGTTACAGACATCCTGAATCTTTTTTATTGCAAATGTTGGAACTCACTGTCTCCCAAAATGTTTAGGTCCAAACTTACAGGAATGCTTTGGTGCATCCTTCGAAAATGATTTAACCACTGATTGATCCACCTTTACTCTTTTCATGATATTCCTACTATACAAGTTTTACCTCTTGTGTGAAAGTTGGTTTTAAGACCCCAGGCAGATCCATAAATTCGTTCTTCTTTCTGATGTATAGTTTAGTTTCCTTCAATAGTGAGATGGAGCTAGATGGTCCTCTGCTGCATACATTGTTAGCCTTAGTACAAAACCGTTTCATCACAATGATGGATCATTGGTGTACATCCTGTGTTCATGAACTCTGCTTTGCAATGACGTTCCACCTACAATGTAATTAAAATAAGAAATAGAGAGGGAATTCTTAGATTGAATTCAGCACAAGTCCGTATTACTACTAGATTCACAAAACTGAATCTCTGCAGGTAAGGATGAAATTCAATTTCAGCTGTTTTTATTTTATGTTTTTTTGGAGTATAAAGGCACAAAATGCTCTTTATTTATGTCTGTTGTTATTTTCTTTTAAGGGTTTGTGTGGAAGGCAGTTTCCTGAAATCCTGAGAACGAAATGTACCTGAACATTAGGTAATAAAATAGTTCAGTCCTTCATAAGACATTCTGCAATTAAATTCTGGCAGATGATGGGCTGGACGAGGAGGGTGAGGGGCGAAATATAAAGTGCGGGCATATAATATATATAATCTCTTTCTATCCAGTTTTCAGACTTTATTTGTAATTTATTTTCATGTTATATATATTTTTTTAATTCTGTGCATGGTTACCAAATATCTAAATAAAAATGGCATCAATGGGGCTTTATTTATCTCCATCATCTTGTTACATATTCTTACAGGTAAAGGTCACACAGGTGCCAGAAAGTTCCATTCCCTCTCAATATAAAAAAAATGTGTGTTTTGCAGTCTTTCCAGTCACCATATAATGACCTAGCAATTTTACAGCGTCAGCGCCTCAACAAATGAATGACTGTGCATCAAAATTTGCACATAATTTATATTCTGGGCTGGCTGATGCCGTCCCATGTTGCTTCCAGAAGGAGAGTTATACCTGCAACATCAAAGGGGATACACTGCAACTTTTCATAGCTTTTCATAGGCACCATGAACACTTCAAATCACTGAAGTGGTTATGGCGCTTAGAATAACCCTTAAACCTTGCAAAGGTCTGACAAAGTCCTGTTGATGTTAAAACATTGTCAAATCATGCGTTAGTGATGGAATTAACTCTGCAAACTATATAGAGTGTCTGAATCTGTTCATCGATACACTGGAGTCTGCATACTGGAGGCTTCTACTAAACTCCTTGGTTTGAGTTCTCGATATTCAAACAGCAGCAGATTTAGTCACCGTGTGAATTGTCAATAATTCGAAATTAATTCAAAGTGAATTTCAACTTCTAAGACAAAATGGTCGAACTGAAAACATGGTCAGTGTACACATAGTGCTAATCATTATGGGTAACAAAGACAGTTGCAGCAAAAATACAAACAATAATAGTAAGCCATAGTAAAGGAAATGAAAAACACCTAGTTGTATAATGAAAATTAATACATACACTGTAAAATATAGATTCTTCTGCACATTTAGGCACCTCATCATATGTAAAAGACAATGTGATGAAAGCCCCTGTGCCCCTTGCTTGCTGAGGGGGTTGGAGGCCAACCTCCTGCCAACAGACTATGGGACTAGTCCCAAAAGCCCCTGGAAAATCAAAAAGGGTCTACTGCCACTGTGGGTATGTGGTATGAGGGTCCTGGGTGGCTTATCTATCCCTCAACTGGAGTTGGTGCTTTTCGGGATAGCCTGGACCGATTCTGCACACCGAGCACCTGACCAGAAGATAACCAGAATCACTGTGAAACTGAGAGGCCCCAGACACTTTTTGAAATAAAGAGATTAAAGTACATGAAGACAGTAGTTTTGATAGGTGTGGTGCATGTAAGGTTTCTTCCTAATAGGGCCAGGGGTGTATTTACCCTGAGGCAAACGAGACATTTGCCTTGGGCGGCACTTTCTGGGGGGGGCGGCAAAAAAAGCCGCCCCCAAATGACCCTGGCAAATGTCTTGCAGCCTCTTGTCCTGGGCTGGCAGTGGCGGAGCTTTCCGGACGGAAATATGATGTAATTCCGGCCCCGGCATCACTACGCGGCGCGCAAGGGAGCTGAACAGGAGGATCAGTGCTCCCTCGCTGACTGCAGTGACCGGCCGTCCAGCAGCCCCACTGGACCCCAGAGAAAGTGATAATCCATCCCAGCATTCCCAAAGGTAGGGAGGCTGGGGGGATTGAATTTAAAAAAAAAAATTGAGTGTGTTAGTGTGTGTCTGTTAGTTAGTGTGTGTGTCTGTTAGTGAGTGTGTGTGTGTCTCTGTTAGTGAGTGTGTGTGTGTCTGTTAGTGAGTGTGTGTGTGTCTGTTAGTGAGTGAGGGTATGTCTGTTAGTGTGTGTGTCTGTTAGTGAGTGTGTGTCTGTTAGTGTGTCTGTGTGTCTGTTAGTGTGCGTGTGTGTCTGTTAGGGAGTGTATTACTATGTGTGTGTCTGTTAGTGAGTGTGTGTGTCTGTTAGGGAGTGTGTTACTGTGTACAGGGAGTGCAGAATTATTAGGCAAGTTGTATTTTTGAGGATTAATTTTATTATTGAACAACAACCATGTTCTCAATGAACCAAAAAAAACTCAATATCAAAGCTGAATATTTTTGGAAGTAGTTTTTAGTTTGTTTTTAGTTTTAGCTATTTTAGGGGGATATCTGTGTGTGCAGGTGACTATTACTGTGCATAATTATTAGGCAACTTAACAAAAAACAAATATATACCCATTTCAATTATTTATTTTTTACCAGTGAAACCAAAATAACATCTCAACATTCACAAATATACATTTCTGACATTCAAAAACATAACAAAAACAAATCAGTGACCAATATAGCCACCTTTCTTTGCAAGGACACTCAAAAGCCTGCCATCCATGGATTCTGTCAGTGTTTTGATCTGTTCACCATCAACATTGCGTGCAGCAGCAACCACAGCCTCCCAGACACTGTTCAGAGAGGTGTACTGTTTTCCCTCCTTGTAAATCTCACATTTGATGATGGACCACAGGTTCTCAATGGGGTTCAGATCAGGTGAACAAGGAGGCCATGTCATTAGATTTTCTTCTTTTATACCCTTTCTTGCCAGCCACGCTGTGGAGTACTTGGACGCGTGTGATGGAGCATTGCCCTGCATGAAAATCATGTTTTTCTTGAAGGATGCAGACTTCTTCCTGTACCACTGCTTGAAGAAGGTGTCTTCCAGAAACTGGCAGTAGGACTGGGAGTTGAGCTTGACTCCATCCTCAACCCGAAAAGGCCCCACAAGCTCATCTTTGATGATACCAGCCCAAACCAGTACTCCACCTCCACCTTTCTGGCGTCTGAGTTGGACTGGAGCTCTCTGCCCTTTACCAATCCATCCATCTGGCCCATCAAGACTCACTCTCATTTCATCAGTCCATAAAACCTTAGAAAAATCAGTCTTGAGATATTTCTTGGCCCAGTCTTGACGTTTCAGCTTGTGTGTCTTGTTCAGTGGTGGTCGTCTTTCAGTCTTTCTTACCTTGGCCATGTCTCTGAGTATTGCACACCTTGTGCTTTTGGGCACTCCAGTGATGTTGCAGCTCTGAAATATGGCCAAACTGGTGGCAAGTGGCATCTTGGCAGCTGCACGCTTGACTTTTCTCAGTTCATGGGCAGTTATTTTGCACCTTGGTTTCTCCACACGCTTCTTGCGACCCTGTTGACTATTTTGAATGAAACGCTTGATTGTTCGATGATCACGCTTCAGATGCTTTGCAATTTTAAGAGTGCTGCATCTCTCTGCAAGATATCTCAATATTTTTGACTTTTCTGAGCCTGTCAAGTCCTTCTTTTGACCCATTTTGCCAAAGGAAAGGAAGTTGCCTAATAATTCTGCACACCTGATATAGGGTGTTGATGTCATTAGACCACACCCCTTCTCATTACAGAGATGCACATCACCTAATATGCTTAATTGGTAGTAGGCTTTCGAGCCTATAGAGCTTGGAGTAAGACAACATGCATAAAGAGGATGATGTGGTCAAAATACTCATTTGCCTAATAATTCTGCACTCCATGTATGTGTCTGTTAGTTTGTGTGTGTCTGTTAGTGTGAGTGTACGTGTGTCTGTCTCTGTTAGTGAGTGTGTATGCATGTCTGTTAGTGAGAGTTTATGAATGTCTGTTAGTGACTGTGTGTGTCTGCTAGTGACTGTATGTGTCTGTTAGTGAGTGTGTATGTCTGTTAGCTAGTGTATGTGTGTCTGTCAGTGAAAGTGTGTGTCTGACACTGAGTGTATATGTGTCTGTCAGTGAGTGTGTATGTGTATTTAGAAGGTGGGGTGGGGGGGAAGAAGGGGGTGCCTGGGGAAGCACAAAACCATGATACACCACTGAATAGGGCCACCAGTTTTAAACTCCAAAGTCACTAGTTTTATAAGCTCTAAAGTCACTAGTTTTATAAGCTCACAGACATAAGAGGAAATTCAGATCAAACAGTTTAGAAATTGTCCTTCCACTATACTATATATTTGTTAACATATGCATGTGGGATGCATTATGTAGTTAACAGAAGCCATAAAGTTAAAACTAGATACATTGTACATTAGCATAATATTAGGAAGGGATATTTAAAGCATTCTGTTCCCCTGGATTGTAATAGCTGTCCCACGTATGACAAGAAGAATTTTTCATGTATAGGTCTCGAGACTGTAATGTTATGTAAAAGAGGATGAGATTTAATGTTGAAATTGGATAAATAGATTGCAGACTATATACACTAGGGGTTTAAACAGCTATCAGGGACAGTGGAGCACGTCAGACGCAGTTGCTGAGGCTTGACTAGGATTAGCTAATGGCCTTGTCCACCCTGGACCATGCTACTAGGATTATAGCCCTGGACACCCTTTCATCAGCAGAGCAGTTATAAGAGCTCTTTTCCTAAACACCAGATGACACTTGGTGAAGGTGAAAACAACAGTGCCATGACTTCTGGGAGTTAGGACACCAACTCCCAAGCTAGTTCAAGCATTTTACCCCCAAGATGAAACTAAGAGAGAGTGTAGCACAGACTAGTTTGTGACGTCATCAGTGTTGGTGTTAGTGGCAATGATAAATACAGTGATGAAAATTCTGTATCTCCAAAAACTGCAGGCATAGCTGTTTTACCTCTGGTCCAGGAGCTACTTGGCTATGAGTATGATGAACCAGATGAATCAAAAGAGAAAAGTCTGGAGAGGACAGGCAATAGCTAGTGTGCACTTGCCCCCAGCATTTTGTCAACCATCTCCAATTCCATCTGTATTTGCTGTAGGGTCATCTTATCCAATGGACAGTTGAGAAATCTCAATGTTTTTTGCATTGCATGAGGGTATAACAAAGCGCATGTGGTACCCCAAAGGCATTCCACATGCTTTTCCAATAACATATATAACATTGGGGTATATGTCAATACGTGCATAGCTGCAAGGTATGGGTTGCTTGGTGCTGGTTGGCGCGTGTGCCAGGCCAGGTGGTGCATGTATACTGCAGTGGTCTCTGCAGTCTGGTTCCCGCTCTTTCGGCTGCCGCCATCTTAGGTTAAGCCCTGGGCCTGCTCGATGGTCTGGCAGTGCCTCCATGTGTGGCTTTGTGGCCAGGACCGGGATCACCCAAACACACAATCCTTTCTAATATTCACAGATAGCACTCTCACACCCATCAGACATAGCACTCTCAAACCCATCACACACAGCACTCTCACACACAGCACTCTCAAACCCATCACACACAGCACTCTCACACACATCACTCTCACACATAGCACTCTCACACCCATCACACACAGCATCCTTACACACATCACACACAGCACCCTCACACACATCATAAACAGCACCCTCACACACAGTACCCACACCACCCACTGCACCCCTCACATCACACACAGCACCCCTCAAACACAGCATCCATCACACACACATACTGCACCCTTCACATACACACTACATCCTTCACAGACACCCACTGCACCCCTTACACATACACACTGCACCAAACACACACACACTATAAAACTCCCCTCCCCATGCATCATTGCCTCTTTCTTTGCTGCTCCGCAGACAGTACAGGTCAGAGTACCACTGCCTCCTGCTTATAGTGGGTGGCTTTGGGATTTATTGTGATTTATTAGGATTTATATTCACTGTATATAGTTACCTTATTTATTTATTTTATATATTATATACTTTCTTTTTGTTGTCATATTATGTACATATATATTATTTAGTCTAGTTAATAGAATATATATTTATTTTATATATTATTTTTATTATATGTAGTTATCAGATTTTATGGCTTATGCCTTTTACCTAGTTATCATGTTGTGTTTCTTTTCTATATATTATGCTTTATAACTTATTGTCTATGTTTAGTTGGCCCCTGTTTCTTTGGGGATGGTTTCCTTCAGTGGGGGTTTTATGGGGGTTTCTGGGGATGCTGCCAGAGTCGCTCCCCTTTTTGTTTCCCCCCCCCCCTTTCCTATACCCTTCGCGGGCAGCGGGCGCTTTCACTCAGGGTGTCAGGAGACTAGCCGTTTGGCTGTCTCCTCTGACTCCCCGAGCTCCGGTGTGAGCCTGTCACCGCACAGGGTTGCTCGCGGTCGAACGCGAGTAGCCGGTGGTCGGACCTGCTCGCGCACATGGCCGCCTCGCCACAGCCGACTCCTTCAGGAGCAACGTGCACCCGACTGGCACTTGCTCGCGGCCCCTCCTCCACCCACGGCAGTTGGACCGCAAGATTTTTTCCCCGCTGGGATTCTGGCTCTCACTTAGCATGCAAAGCCAGTTCGCCATTTAGATAAGGGGTAAGCACATTTTTATACTTTTATGGCAACTGGTTTTGGCTATGTACAAGTACCAGGGTTCTAGCTTGTTATGAGTTTAATATATTATAGGTTTAGAAAGTAATTTATTTGCACTATTCATCTATTGTTCTTCTGTTCCTATCCTTGTGCCTCACTATATATCTTCTTCGATTGCTGTGAATCTTGCTGACAAGTGTGTATCACAGATTACTGTGGGTTTTGCTGACAGTATATACCACAGATTACTGTGGGTTTTGATGACAGTATATACCACAGATTGTTGTGTGTTTTACTGACAGTGTATATCACAGATTTAGTTACAGTTTGCTGTGTGCTTTCTGACAGTGTAGATCACAGATTTAGTTGTACTGACAGTGTACTTCGAGTTTTAGTTTTCCTGACAGCGTGCATCATAGACTGCTGTGAGTTTTACTACTGACATGTGAGTTTTGCTGACAGTGTATATCTCAGATCGCTGAGAGTTTTGCGGACAGTGCGTATCGCTGACTACTGTGCGTTCTCTGTCAGGGTATATCACAGATTTCTGCGAGTTACAGGTGTATATGAACGCAGTTATACAGGCTCTGTACAGGGTGTATACAGTGCCATTTAGCTCTTGGATTCATATCCTTCTCAGTATTTATTTTTTCTGGCCCAGCTATGAGGTCTCAGAGGGGACTACTCTGGTATGAATTCTCTGTCCATGGCGTATATATAAGATACAGACCTGGCTCTGACTCAAACTGATATGGGAGACGAGTCTATGCTGATACTATACATTTTATCAGGTTCTTGGGGAGAGTCATTGAGTTGGCTATTGTTTAGCCCTACTCCTAGAAGTGTCCATGGTTGCAATATCCTTCAGGTGGTATGGTGATGGTAATCTATATGATGCTAAGACATTTCGAACGGACCTGTGTGAGCATGTGCATACCGATTCACAGTTTACGGAGAGTATCGATCAGTGTATCTTACATTCATGGACATGATGGTCACTGGAACAACTTCCGCTTATACCCACTACAGCTGGAATACCACTGTTTGCCTGCTGGGCATTTAGGGGCTGCCAGTCCTGGTTCAGGTTACTCACACGGCATCACGCTGTCTAAAGGGGTTGGTGTCTAAGGGTCCTATGTCACAGGATGCCCTGAGGATGTACAATTTGTAGGGACCTCTACCCGAACTCAGAGGTCCCCGTTACTCATTCAATACCCTTTGTAAAGCGCTACGGAATTGGAAGGCGCTATATTAATACATGATAATAATAATATAATGGTAATACAGAACCCATTGATTGGCCTGCTATGTCTGTGCCCCATTGAATGGCCTGCTATGTCTCTGCCCATAAGAACGGCCTGCTATGTCTGTGCCCATTAAAACGGCCTGCTATGTCTGTGCCCATTAAAATGGCCTGCTATGTCTGTGCCCATTAAAACGGCCTGCTATGTCTGTGCCCATTAAAATGGCCTGCTATGTCTGTGCCCCATTGAATGGCCTGCTAGGTCGTGCCTACTTGAATGGCCTGCTATGTCTGTGCCTATTTGCTTGGCTAACCCTTCTGTGTCCATTCGTTTGGCCTGCTGGGCCTGTGCCATACACACGGGCCTGCACTATTGGTACTGAACCCCTTTTGGCCGCAGGCCTGGGGGAATATCACTGAGGAAAACCCAGTGCCCACCAGTGACATGGAGATAGGCAGGTGTCAAGACAAACACCATTGCCATAGTGTTCAAGAGGACACCAGTATACGGCCATCTGAATATGGTGGGAAGGGTGAAGGCCCTAAACCTCATGCCTGAAGGGCAAAGTTTCTTATGAAGACCCCGTACACACCCACAGTTTACTCCAAACCGGCGATGGCACATCTCCAAGGAGAACTTCCCACAGGCAAGTACCGGTACACAGACACCTTCAGGAGATAGCGGTGTTTTTTCCTTGTCTTTACCAGCTACTCCGTATCTGCCTCCCGGAATCCTTATAGGTGTCGGTAGTTTCTTCCCACGTTAGGTTAGCTCCTGGCCCTGTCCAGTGGGACTTACTTTTATTACCTTCTGGCCTGCTATTTGCCTTCTATCTGAGATAGAATTAGTGTTTTTTCTCTTATCTACGTTAATTGTTGCCTTTTTGTTTTTTCATGACTTCCTTTTCCTTTTCGCTCGGGTCGTCATGAGGCCTGACTTGACCTCCTCCGACCTCTCGGGCACTCGTGGATTGCGGAGAACGTCTCCAGCTTTCCTCAGACTACCAACGGTCTGCCTGGACCCCGCGCGCGCGCACGGGATCCGGATAGTCGGTTGATAGTTTTCCATCGTTGTTTCCAAAGATTGCCCTCAGCCTTATGCTGACATTTATAAGAGGTGTGCCCTGCAGTTTGGTCACCCTGAGTCTCTAGGGACTCTAGTTTGCGTCACAGGAGGGTTCGGCCCTCCATCACCTCGATCCGAGTATATTTATATATATATAGAACCGGATACTGATTTGTTATTAGAGGGCACGACCTCAACCAGATACTGGGCTGGATACAGAGGACAGGTTTGGAGGACACATTCTCATAGAGAGAACCGGTCATGGAGGTAGACTCTGCTGTTGGTTATTAAAGGGTGCGGCCCGCTCAGGCTAGCAGCTGGTCGCTATCGCGGTATGCGATCTCATTAGTAGAGAGCGCGGCTCTCTCATACACTCGACGCTCTACAGTACCGCCCATTTGTTCATCACACAGGCTTGTACCCATGCAAGACATTGATAGCTGCATAGAGGGGTATCCCTAGTGCATTCAATTAGAGCTGACATCCATGCTACTGACTTCGTTCTAGAGGACTGACTGGTCATGCAAGATATACATATTTAGATGGGATCCCTCTATTCTATCTCCTGTAATGGATCTATTGGATCCGGACCGCTGTAACACGCGAGAAATACTCACAGAGGTATAACGGGGGGAGACTCCCACTTATTTACACACACTACTGGGGATGGTATGGCTAACAGATGGTCCTCCGGTATTACGAGAGTGCAGGTTTTTGGTATATTCTGCACCATATAATACAGAGAATTGCTTTCTGTTTTGGATATCCAGACCATTACGAACAAACTGCGAAGACAGTTTCTCCCATGTCAAGATGTCAGGAGATACGGAGACCTTCATGGAGCAAACAGGCACTGCCTTGCTCGGGTAACAAGATTAAGGAAGGCCTATTACCCAGTCTGAAGGTAAAACTGTACGTATGGACCAAATGGTAAGATCTTGGGATAAGATGGCAGGACTGCCCCGTCTCCTCGGAGCGCGTACCTGGTGAACATGGTTCGGAGATGGAGGACCCTCCGTCTATGCTCTATTTATCCCTAACGCGAGCCGTTTTGTTGGATTCGCGCTAACCTACTTTTCAACTACCGTCGAGGAGACCTACGAAACTTTATGGAGGTACCTGGTGTGCCCCGACTCCTACACAGACATCTTTCACTCTTGGACGAGGGCATTTCTGGATGGAAATCTGCGTTCCGGTTTGCTTTTCCCATTCCTTTGAAGATTTCTGGGATTAACTATTCCCAGAGTAGTCGACCACCGTTTCCTCCACACAAGTTCAGTTCGGAACCTTGAATGGACGTTCTTTGGAGTTTTTTCTCTACTGCGTCCAAGGATTACACAGTCCATTTGGAATATTGAAATCACTTAGAATACGGCTGGTTTGGCCACACTCTTGCCTGCATTATGAATTTATTCTCGGATGAGACATCTCACCGGGTAGGACAGGAAGGAATGGAAGATCCTCCTCGGTTTTCTATTGCGATTTTGGTGGTGGACTTAGGCACATTCCTTGAGATTGGAGATCTACCTGCAAGGCCACATCGTTGAATGACCCTGGCATAATCGGAGACGCCGCCTTACGGATCATGAGTTGAGACATGGTGGCAGTTTCTTCTCGCGACCCTAAGTCCGAGATTGACCTTCAATATTACAGGAAAGTACAGGAATATGGCTAATAGGTCAGCTTGCCAGCTCATCGACCGACTGCTAGGAAACAGGTCGCAACACCATGTACAATGGATTTACCAGCGGATGGTGCTTTTTTTCTGTATTTGAGATGCTTCGTCAGCTGGCATCTTCTTTGATCCGTCTGCTGTCATTTATCGTACTTGGAATGTACAATTAGGATTACTCTGATATTTCCTGGAATAGATACCAGCGACACAATCAGCGTTGGATTGGTGAATTGAGCGTTGAAACAGCAAATACGAAGCCTCCTGTCATGTTATAAAATTGTAGATTATGCTAGCTTTAGTGTACCTATAATCTTAATTTTATTAATGACAGTAGGCGATTTTTTCCCACCCATTCTTATCCCTCCCTTGTTTAACGTTTTAGTTTAGATTAATCAGGTACGTATGCAACTCTGTTTGTTGTCTCTGCTACCTGTCGCTTGTTTCTTATGTCTGTTTTTTCATAAGTAGGGTTGGGATATCTACATATTAAGGTTAATTTTGGTTGCTACATTGGGTACCTACATGTTTATTCAGAGTACATTTCATTGGATAATCAACCTGTTCGATTCATTTTTTCTCTCGTTTCAGTTTACAGTCCATCAACACTATCTAGTTTGACAGTTGCTCTCGGATGGTGGACATCGTTATATTCATCGTATCTAGGACTTTCGTTTCTTCCCCGTGATGTTCTCTGCCCTTTATTCTGTTTTTGTTGCAGCTTGAAAGAGGAAATGGTGCATGGGGAGGGGAGTTATATAGTACCTAACTTTTTTCTGATTAGTTGTTTTTCTGTGCTGCTGTGGAGTTCTAGTAAAGAGAGACTTAAGCAAATACTCGCCTCCTGTCATTAATAAAATTAAGATTATAGGTACACTAAAGCTAGCATAAACTACAATTGTATAGATTGTTTACTGCTTGTCCTCCCCCCCCCTTCCCTCTATTGGTCATTTGCCACGTTATCTGTGGATAGAATCAACATTTACTGGCTGTCCCCTAACCATCTATCATGTTTTGTTTTGCACCTCTTGATTGGACAGGAGATACAGCCCACATGATTGAACAGAACATAAAAAACCCAGCTTCTTTTCCATTGCATCACTCTTTTTTTTCTGGCCCCGGCAATGGTACTCCAAATCAAGTATCAAAACAAACATGGTCATGTATTGTGTGATTTGTTTTCGTCATGATTAGTCTATGTAATGGTTTAAAAATCCCGAACTTGGACAATCACCTGATCAACCTAATTTTAGATGATTTGCAGTTTGTAACAAATCTCCACGTCTACCAAATGGTCAAAATCTAAATGTTGACCGAATGTGCACTGAATCTGTATGGTAAAATACTATTTTATACAGTCATCCGAGTTTCGACCAGAATCAGCTTTGGCAAAATGGAGCAAAATTGCGAAAATATATATAATGCAAAATATATGTATGTATATGCATGCCCTTTTGGTTCATCTATATAGCTTTTCCTGAATCATTTGCATGAACAACAAGCTGAAATGCCGCATTGACAAAATTCTGAGGTCCGAATGAAATTTTCTTTTGAGCTTAATCAATTCACCTGTGCAGTACATGCACAGTATCATTTCAGCTTTTCATCCTGCATAAGTTGTAAAAATTTGCTTGTTAAGTTAGACAATGGTAAAACTCAATATAAATAAAGTTGCTATAATTCTTTCCTCTTACCTTGATTTCCACCCAAAACATCATAATATTAGACTTTTGTTTTTTAAATTTTCTTTCTTTCATGTTGATTTTGATGTGCACCCATTTGAAGAAACATAAGGGCTTTTTTACGACTGCAATAATCATGATATAAAAAAACAACAACACATTTGTATTTATTAAACGTGAATTGTAAGGAATTCCAAGTGAAGTGTGAGTCGAAAAATTGCTATTTCTGTATTGTTCTAATAAAAGTGCCCTTTAAGCAACTTTGAGTGCCTGGACTACACTACTTTCACAAGTAAAAGTGAAAAAAAGTGAAAAACTATCCAAATCAGCAATGTTTTGGCTATTTTGGCCACATATATTAAATTTAATTTAAACTCACTTTCAGTTCCACACAGTTCACATTTTAGTGAATAACCTTAAAAGTCTTTATTTCTGAAATAAAGCACCATCATTAATGAAGTCATATTATTTTGCCTTCTCTTATCATTAAAAAGACCTTCCATATTCTTAAGCAAAGCTCAAGAAAGAAAATAAACATTTGCTGGCATATCACATCCAAGCTCAAAGGCAATTATGTTTAGTGCTTTTGCTTATTCTGTCAAACAATAATAGTGATAGCATCAACAGCTCATAGTTTAGAAAAATTATGTTTAAATATATTGTTACACGTAGCTATTTATCTTAAGGGATATAGTGTAATTAAATATGATATCTTTAATTCTAAGGTAACCTGATAATACAAATTGTAAACACCATATTAATTTTACTGTCAGCTGCACTTTAGAAATGTCTTGATATATCACAAAATGTGCTTGTTTTTGTTGACCTGTTCGGGATTTAAATAAATTAGCAATTGGTTCTTTTCAGATATAATAATTAGCAATTTTTTTAAGAATAATGGATACTTTAAAACATTAATCAGGAGGATACACAAACAAAAGAGTGCCAATATAATTTGAACAGTGCTCGTAATGTGCAACTATATGGACAAAAGTATTAGGACACCTGACCATTAGTGATGTCCCGAACAGTTTGCCAGGAACCGTTTGACGGCGAACATAGCGTGTTCGCGGTCGCGAACACGCGCGATGTTCGGTCCGCCCCTATTCATCATTATTGAGTAAACTTTGACCCTGTACCTCACAGTCAGCAGACACATTCCAGCCAATCAGCAGCAGACCCTCCCTCCCAGACCCTCCCACCTTCATGACGAATAGGGGGCGGACCGAACATCGCTATGTTCGCCAGCGAACGGTTCCCGGCGAACTGTTCTGGACATCACTACTGACCATACACCAAAAGAGACTTTCATGACATCACATTCTAAATACATAGAACATTTGTGAAGTCAGACACTGATGTTGAATGAGAAAGTATGGCTCGCAATCTCTGTTACAGTTCATCCCAAAGGTGTTCGAGCCAATTATGCTGTGCATCTGACTTTCTCCACTATAAATTTATGCTGAGCTCATACAGCTTGGCTCTTTCCTCTGCAAAAGTTAATTACTTCAACACCCTCATAACCACACTCTCCCGCGAACCCAAATGACTATTTCACACATTTAACTCTCTTCTTCACCCTGCTGTTCCTCCTCCACCTACTAACTTGACCGCCTCAGACTTTGCAACTCACTTCACTGACAAGATCTCTACAATCAGAGAAGAGATCTCTCATCTTTCTTCTTCCCCTTACAATACTTCCCCTAACTTCACTCACTCTGCTGTTCTATGTTCATTCGCACCTGCTACATTGGAAGAGGTTTCTGCTCTGCTCCAGTCCTCCCGTCCCACCACCTGCTCCCTAGATCCTATTCCCTCGCATCTCATCTTTACTCTGTCTTCTTCTCTTTCTCCACCTCTCACTAAAATTCTCAATCTCTCTTTCTCCTCTGGTATATTTCCATCGCCCTTCAAACATGCAACTGTAACCCCAATTCTAAAGAAGCCCAATCTTGACCCTAACTCCCCATGCAATTATCGTCCTATCTCGCTACTGCCTTTTGCATCCAAGATCCTTGAAAGAATTGTGTATGCGAGATTGGCAGACTTCCTTGAGTCCAACTCTCTGCTAGACCCGCTTCAGTCTGGTTTCCGCGCTAAGCACTCTGTGGAAACGGCACTGACCAAAGTATCCAATGATCTACTTGCTGCAAAATCTCGTGGTCACTACTCTATCCTAATTCTCCTTGACCAGTCTGCGGCTTTTGACACTGTTGATCATCAACAGCTTCTTCTCATCCTCCGCAATATCTACAAGATATTGCTCTCTCCTGGTGCTCCTCCTACCCCTCCCAGTGCTCTTTCAGTGTTTCTTTCTCTGGCTCTGCTTCTTCTCCCCAACTCCTCTCTGTTGGTGTCCCCCAAGGTTCAGTCCTTGGTCCCCTACTGTTCTCCATCTATACTGCCTCCCTTGGTAAACTCATTAGCTCCTTTGGCTTCCATTATCATTTCTATGCGGATGACACGCAAATCTACCTGTCCTCTCCTGATCTCTCCCCGTCCCTCTTGACTCGTGTCTCTGACTGCCTCTCTGCTGTTTCTAACTGGATGGCTGCCCACTTCCTTAAACTAAACTTGACCAAAACTGAAATTCTGGTCTTTCCTCCCTCAAGTGTTGTTACTCCTGTGTCTGTCTCCCTCCAAGTCAACGGTGCTACCATCAGCTCCACCAAGCAGGCTCGCTGACTAGGTGTTCTCTTTGACTCCGACCTCTCCTTCAAGCCTCATGTTCAATCTATCGCCAAATCCTGTCATTTCCATCTCAAAAACATTGCGCGCATCCGCCCCTACTTAACGCCAGATCCGACTAAGGTGTTGGTCCATTCCACTGTCCTTTCTCGCCTTGACTACTGTAATCCGCTTCTCAGTGGTCTTACGTGCTCCCAACTTGCGCTGTTACAGTCCATAATGAATGCGGCGGCGAGGCTCATCTTCCTGTCCGCCCGCAAGTCCCATGCCTAACCCTTCTGTCAGTCCCTACATTGGCTTCCTTTAAAATATAGAGCTCAATTTAAAATTCTGGTTCTTGCTTTCAAATCTCTACATAATGCTGCTCCCACCTATCTATCCTCCCTTATACACAAGTATGTCCCGCCCTTACGATCTGTGGATTGGCCTTTATTTCCCCCTGGATAGAGGTAACTCATTATGACCACCACAATAATAGAAGGCACATTTTCCCATCATTTGGTTCACTGATCAAGTGAGATAAAGTAAGAAGGGGGTAACAAATATAGTGATTTTTGTTGCTGAATTGAAGGAGCCACACTGAACTGATTTTTGGACCTTTGCTGAATATTCCAGACTCCTTCAGGTCAATGAGCTGAAGTAGCTACTGAAATAGGAATTGGTTTCTTGGCATTTTAAAATAGGTTAACAAGGGTTCACAATTTTCTTTGAAGAATATTTCTCCTGCTGATTCACTGTGAGAAAACGTTTTATGAATATTGGACTTATTATTCAGCTTTGGCTGCACATCAATTTACAATGTGTACTTACAATGTATATTTATATGGGAAGCAACGTTAAGTACCAATTTACTCATATTTAATAATAATAATAATAAGAAGAAGAAGAATATTTAACATAATATATACAATCCTGCATTGTATGGTGGGAGACGCTATCCCTGCCTTATTCTCTGTAATGTACGGCTTGAGTGACATTCTGCAGTATGTGGACATTTTCCCAACCATCCAAGATTAGTGAGCGTTAACTTATCAGCTGCTTTTTACAGCTGCCAGCAATTTTTTTCAGGCCTCTCTCCATAATAATATGGGGGGAAGGAGCTGAGGCAACAGAAACTGCACAATTCTGTCTCCTCAGTTCCTCTCCGTGCATATCTCTATTCAAAGTAGTCAAATTAATGGTGACAGTTGTATTTGCAATTAGCATACATTTTGAGTAGAGGTACATGTAATCATGATAATGTATCCCATGCATTAATCTGCTAACACCTACACTAGCCCTAGGGCTGACCTTACACTAACATAAAATATATATAATTAAAAAGCATCTACTATCTAAGGTAAAACAATGTCAACTCGGTGTTCTGGAGACATTTTATTATGAGCTTATGATGATATATCAAGAAACCCTCAATAGCATTACTTTTCCACATTACAAACAACCTAACCCTACCCCGCACCTTACGCTAACTCACCAACCATAAACCCTGAAAAACATGTAATTTAACAGACACTCGGAGAAATTGAGATAAATGCATTATGGGAAAATAATGCCCGTGAGGGGTTCTAAAGACACCATAATATCCACCTTTCTATAACTCGGTATGCGATTATGACCTTGTATGAGTAGAGGAATTAGCATAGAATTGGTTAGATTAAGTGGTTTGCTCGGGCTCCAAATGTATTATTTTTATGACAATGGTTTACATCTGCCCTGGAGCAATAAGGCTAATAACTCTTATCTCAAGTGGCAAAACGCGTGAGGGCTTCAATACCAACATCATCCAAATTGTGCTTACCAAAATGATGTCCAAGGATGCATATATCTCACAATCATACATCAAAAGGAAGAGAACTGCTTATTTTTTTTAAAACTTTGGCTCCAGTTTAATTATAGCACGAGAATGGGATGTCTTTAACTGATTTAAAACAGTGTTTAGGATTTGAAGCAAGTTGAAAAGTCAGAACATATTAGATAGACTTTTATACACATATATATGAGAATTTACACATACTTTATTCATTTAACAGCTATTTACCATACACAATAAAAAAAATATATCTAGATTATCTTTTTAATTATTTTTATTCAGCTCGTGAGTTGTTTTGTTCTATTTAACAAATTAGGCATGGGGTATATATTCTACAGAATCGTTTTTTTTTTTTTGCCTATCTGAATCTCTCATCCCTACATTTTGTTTCTATAACTTATTCTATATAGATCTCTCCCAAATTGTCCACTTCAGAATGTATTTTTTTCTCTATCGCCCAACTCCGGTTTCTGCCTTAAGTTCAAGTTGTATTTTTTATAATCAAAGCAGCAGGAGATGTTCTGAACCTCAGTGCCTATTAACACACCCTGTCACCATTCCAAATAGCATGTCCCACTCCCCCCTTACCTTTCCTCCTATACAATTTAAATTCTCAATGAAATGTATTAAAAAAAAGAGAGAGAAAAAAAAGCTTTGACAGGCCCAAAAATGGTCCACATGGCCTCAGTGTAGAAACCCATTTCCATGATGAATTGCCCAAAGCATCTTGAATCACAAACCGTCTCTTTACGCTCCTCACAAGTTGATTTTCCTCTTTTTTAAATCTTCTTAAAGCCTCTCTCCTAATCTTCAGCTGAAGGAGTTAGAAGCAGCGCTCCCCCTCCTTTAAACTAAGAGTCGTATTAGCATCCTGGTTGTTGTGCATCAAATTTAAAAATGCAAGGCTGGTAATATTTCAAATCGGCTTCAGTCCCAGCTTTCCTGATAAGCTCTCTTCCTCTTTTTCGTTGGCTTTATCTCCCTTTCTCTTTCAGTCTTTCTTTTTTTTTTTTCTTCGAGTGTTTGGGACTGGCCAGTTATGATAGAAATTCATAGGTATTTGCATAAGCCAACTTTGTGTTAAATATTTTTTTTTTCTAATTTTTTTTTTTGTCTCTTCACCCCTGAGAATTTCATTTACTATCAAACAAGTGTCGTAATTAATTCCCTTTATTTTATTTTTTCTTCTTTATAATGTTTGTTCTTTTAGGCTTTGTAGTGTATTCTTTCTTCTTTTGCTCAGCCCCTCTTATTTTCTTTGCCGAACCTCTCTGGTTTCTCGCTTACTGTCTATTCCTCTCATCTGCCTTCTCATTCTCTGACTCTTCTCTTCCCTACCCTGTATGTTTTTTTCTTTGTTGTAATATATAAATGTATATATACAGAGGCGGCTGTAGATTTTATGAGGTCTTAGGCGAAACTCAAACATGAGGCCCCACTAACAAAAAAGTGAAAAATACAATACATGCACACTGTCACATATACACATTGATGCACAGTTTACCTGTGTATGTGCCTGAGAGTGTGTCTGACAGAGAGTATCCTTGTGTGTGTGAATGTATGTCTCTGTGAGCATGTTTGCGTTTTTGTAAGAGTGGTGATGGTGAGAGGGGGTGATGTGAGGGGTGATGTGAGTGGGAGAGGGGTGATGGTGAGAGGGAGGAGGTTGATGTAAGAGGGAGGGGGGAGATGTGTAAGGGAGGGAGGGGAGTGATGTAAGAGGGAGGTGGTGATGGTGAGGGGGTTGATGTAAGAGGGAGGGGGTGATGGTGAGAGGGAGGGGGGATGTGAGAGGGGGGTGATGTGAAAGGGAGAGGGGTGATGTTGAGAGGGGGTGATGGTGAGAGGGAGTGATGTAAGAGGGAGGGGGTGATGGTGAGAGGGGGGTGATGTGAGAGGGAGGGGGGTGATGGTGAGAGGGAGTGGTGGTGAGAGGGAGAGGGGGTGATGTAAGAGGAAGGGGTGATGGTGAGAGGGGGGTGATGTGAGAGGGAGAGGGGGTGATCTAAGAGGGAGGGGGGAGATGTGAAAGGGAGGGGAGTGATGTGAGAGGGAGGGGAGTGATGTGAGAGGGAGGGGGTGATGGGAGAGGGAGAGGGGGTGATGTAAGAGGGAGGGGGAGATGTGAAAGGGAGGGAGGGGAGTGATGTGAGAGGGAGGGGGTGATGGTGAGAGGTGGGTGATGTGAGGGGGTGATGTGAGAGGGAGGGTGTGATGGTGCGGTGGGCTGATGTGAGAGGGATGGGTGATGGTGGAGGTGTGATGTGAGAGGGAGGAGGTGATGGTGAGAGGGGGGGTGAAGTGAGAGGGAGGGGTGATCGTGAGGGGGTTGATGTAAGAGGGAGGGGGTGATGGTGAGAGGGAGGGGGTTGATGTGAGAGGGAGGGGGGTGATGGTGAGAGGGAGGGGGGTGATGGTGAGAGGGAGGAGGGTGATGGTGAGAGGGGGGTGATGGTGAGAGGAAGAGGGGGTGATGTAAGAGGGAAGGGGTGATGGTGAGAGGGAGGGGGTGATGTGAGAGGGAGGGGGGTGATGGTGAGAGGGAGGGGGTGATGGTGAGAGGGAGAGGGGGTGATGTAAGAGGGAGGAGGGTGATGTGAGAGGGAGGGGAGTGATGGGGAGAGGGGGGACGACTTAATACCTTTTTTTATTCCCTGGTGGTCCGGTGGGCTCCCTGGTGGTCCGGTGGCCATTATTTCCGGTCTGCAGCTCCGCAGAGCTGCAGACCATGTATCTTGCGAGACCCGTCAGAGTGTTGCTGTGGTAACCCGCGACAACGCTCTGATTGGCCAGTTCTCCCGAGACACATGGTCTGCAGCTATGCACACTGTGGAGCTGCAGACTGGTGTCTGTGATGGCTGCCCAGGCAGACAGGAGGGGCCTCGCACCCGGCGGCATACTGAGAAAGCCGTCGGGCCCCCTCCTGGTGTCGGGTCCTCGGTTACTGACTGAGGACCTGACACAGTCTGCTTTAAGGCGGTTTAGGCGACCGCAAGGCCCTAGCCAGCACGAGGCCTTAGGCGGCCGCCTAAACTGCCTAATTAGAGAGCTGTCTCTGTAAATATGTTGTCATTATTGTGACAAAGTCCTCTTGTAATGAGCAAATGATTTAATCTGTACACTATGCTTTTCAAATGACCAGCAAATAAATACAGTCTATTTGGAGTCGGTAGCAATAAGCAATATGTTTAGTGTCAGTGCTTTTTCTCACAGATGAGATTAAGAGTTGGTTGTAATGTTCTCAGGACTTAAGAGAAGTGAGAAGATGCCAGCGTCCATAGGAAAGCATTAAGAATGCTTTCCTATGACACTGGCTGAATGCGCGCGTGGCTCATGCGCATTCAGTCAATGACGGGAAAGGAGGAGGAGAGTCCCCAGCGCCGCGGGAGCCCGGTGCTGGAAAAAAGGTAAGGGATTAACGTAGTATTGGGCAGTGATATTGTGAACCATGCAACGCCTATTTGAAACAATTTTTTGTTTTTTCTGCAGTAGTGAGCTGTAGGAGATTATGTTGGACTTAACTCGTGGCATCTTTACTTGTTCTGAGCAATCTGCGGCCTTTGCTTGTGAAAATCAGGCAAGTATTCTGAAGCAATCTTGGTCACACCTTTGCTGCATATTCCATGAAACAAAAATGTGACTGACTAAATACTATTTTTTTAAAAAATGTGCACTCATCTTCTGCAAGCTTTTTGCATAAGCTGTGCTTTTTGCTCTAGACTGGGCTGATAAATTGGCAGATACAATAAAGATAAATATTGCTAAATACCTTGTTTTTCGTTGGCTGCAAATGGCTGCTAGGGCATAGACCTGAGGCTGCTTTCAATTCAACTAGGCCTCCTTTAAAACAGGGGTAAGCAGCCTTTGGTATTCTAGATGTTGTTGACTACATTTCCCTTGATGCTTTATCAGCATTATGGCTGTAATAGCATTATGGGAGATGTAGCCCATAAAATTTGGAATTCTGAATGTTGCCTACCCTTGCTACAGAACCTTCCTGCTTTTAACTAATTTGCTTTTGGACAGAACAGGGAGCATGATGGGTGATTTGCAGGAGTCCATAGACATTCCATACATTCACCAATGTAACTTGATACTAGATAAATATTTTTTCTCTCTATAGCTGTCAATCTATTTAATTTGTAGCATTTTGACTATCACACTAGGCAGGGTGGGGAACCTTCGGCTCTCCAGATGTTTTGGACTACACCTCCCATGATGCTTTGCCAGCATTATGTGTGTAAGAGCATTATGGGGGGATGTAGTCCACAACATCTGGAGAGCCGAAGCTTGCCTATCCGACTATACAGATGAAATGATTTGAAGGTTATATCAATACTCAGTCATACTATGCATGACAAAGTCGGTTTAAATATCAAGCTTATGCATTATGATTCCTAATTAATTAATATAATCAATAAAAATATTCCTAATTCATATGTTAAAGTAATATTGTTTGGTTGGGTTGATTGTGTTTTTCGTTTAATACTGCCCAGCTGGTTTTGAGATTCATTGCTGTACACCTGCAACACTAATACAGTCTGATGATAATTCACTCATTGCATTCACACGTGGCAGCGAATTTCAGTGTGTGTAGATCCCAGCTATTTCTCCCAGGTAAAGCTGAGACGACCTGACTGAGCTGTCATTTTCAATCTGTCACGCAGGTTTGATATTGTATCCAGCTGTCCCATGGCTTGTGGCTTTTCGTGAAGACAGACGTCTGAGTGAGATCAAAGCTGGATCATATAATATATGGGACTTGAAGGCTTTACATAAACTAGAAGAGTTTGATTTAAACCAGATATTAAGGACCTGATTTAGAGTTGGCTAACGAAAGAGCAGAACCACTGAGTGGTTGCAAAATGCATTTTATAAAAATAAGAACGTTTATTTTGCTTTGTAGAAAAACAGGTGCAATCGCATTTTTGATTGGTGATGATAGATTAGAATTCCAGCATAAATAAGAACCTCATAGAACCTTATTAAAAGCTGTTTTGACATTCTAGCTAAGCAGTAAAACTTGACTCGTTGATATGCAACGTGTTCTACATGAGTGAGAGAAATACATTCCTTAAAAGGAACCTAGATATTGTTTTTTCCACGTTGAGTCAAATGTCACATTTACATCTTTGTAAGGACAAGCTGTACTATGTCTTTAACAAAAACACAAGGTGTATATATTGGTTTGGGGTTTGGTTTTACGATCTACTTTAAACATGCTTAGTGGAACTCAAGTCACCCTGGCCTGAGCTTGTATCTGAACAAATTCTTTGTTTTATAAAGTAACATAAAAACTACAGATTAACATCTTGGTTAGGTTGCTAATTATCTTTAGGAACCATCAATTGCATGTTTGTCACACCATTAAGGCCAGCACTTAGAGACTGCTGGGTAGTTAAGGCAACTCCTTTAAGCATCGCTGATATTCACCCCAGATGTGACTCTTGGGGTTCCACATGTTCAGAAACATGATAACTCACTGACTTAGTAACAAGTTTGGACTATATCCAGCTAAGTTTTATATTCAAGGTACTCTCAACAAAACAAAGGAAATCATAACAGGGCAAAGCACAACATATTGGGATGACTTATATAAGGCTAGAAACTTTGTAATTGGTTTGCATCATTCCTGCAACTCCAAAAGGTGCAGGAATGATGTAAGAGGAATAATTCAGTGAGGGGTGCATTGTAGCATCATGGAGTCAGAAATTGTCCAAATTGGAAGGAGGTGACTACCGAAGTCACGATCCACGTGAAAATGACAAGCAACGTCAACAAGGACACCAGTAGGTAAGCACTGTGACAATAATAATTTTATTCTACAATTTGTGGTGTTCAATACAAGAAGTTTTGGTTCTGTTCTTCCATGCCTGCTCTCAGGGAGCAATTGTATTTACTATCCATTTATCAAGTGCATCAATATGAAACATGCAAGGCTCTTATACAGAGGTGAACCCATGGGAAATATGATGGACCGCCTGGCACCCTAGTACTTGCAAGTACCATAAACACTGCACTGGAACACCATAACCACCAAAAACCCCACGAACCGCCACAGCTTGGTTGGGGTCTCGCCGTCCTCCACCCACCCTGGACCCAAGACCAGGATCCAGCTCCCAGTGGGTAGACCTCTCCTAGTCCAAAGAGTGTAGCAGGAAAAGCTCTTATAAGAGCTAGTGATTATACTAGCAACTGTACTAATTATAATCCAATTATCTCCAAGCACAGAAAAAAAAACATACTTTTTAAAACACCCCAAAAGTACCCTAAAAATACATAAAACATCCCATGCTAGCCCTGATCTGGGTGACCAACATATCTAAAAATCACCCAGATCAGTTAAGGGTTTCAGGAATTTCCTGGAAGTCTTATTTTTGACCGACCATGCACATAGTCCTATGCCCAAAACAGTTCCAGGGAATCAGGACTAACGGTCGGTCTCTCTGTCTGGAGTACAAAAGTACATAACTCACATGAACAGAGCCTTTGAAAGTGCATTGGGCAAGGTATATTAAAAAACAGGTGTGAGGAAGGCTGAACTTGATGGACGCAACTCTCTTTTCAGCTATGTAACTATGTAACTATGTAATATTGCAGGGCCCATAGTCCTGAGGCAAGAGGCTCGCGAGCTGGCCCCTCCAAGAACCAGTGACGAGGTTCAGTTCGTCACAGGAACTCCATTTCCTTACTATATATACAACTTTTCCACATTTCTTTCTGTTAAAAGAGGAGTGCTGATTACAGTACATGAGGATTCATACAGAGATTTGGGCATTTTACAACAGCAGTGAAGCTAATGTGGAAGATCTCTACATTTATTCCTATGCAGTTTTTAAATCCTGAGTGCTCTGTATATAATCCTTTGATTTTTCCCTTCACACAATACCAACATCATCTGACAGACTGGCACGCTGCCAGAGGTGGACTGCCACATTAACAGCCTAAAGTGAGGTAGGTGTGATGAAACAGTTATCTTTCTATGTATGATGAATATGTCAACAAAAAAACACAAATGGCACAATCACCCTTATAGTGCAATGCTAAAATACAATGGATAGTTAATTTTTTGTTTAAAATGTTGTAGATAACATAAGGATACCTCAAATTTCTCGAAATATAAAACAACATAAGAATATATCTACAAATATAAAACAACAAGAACCAAAAAATAGAGTAGTATAGTAATATACCTGGAGAAATAAGATTTCAAGGTTAGGACTCACAAGTGTGTAATAAGATGAAGGCTCATCTGATATGATGGTAAAATCTCTGATAGGCAAGGTCTTCTATATTCTCAGGAGTGCATGTAAAAGAAACAGTGGAAAACCATTGTGCAACACTGTATGAAGGTACAACCGACTGCTTTATTAAGTCACACTTACAAGATAAAATACAGTTAAAAGCCCATCAACAAATCTCTGATATTGTTGAATCAATAGTTAAAGTGCAAATGTAAAATAAACCTGATTTTCCTTTAAACTGAATTAAATCTATGATGTTTGCATAAAAATAATGAACAATGGTGCATTTGTATCTCACCCTACGCATTTCGACATTCTCAGGGGTAATACAATCAAGTTTGTCCACAAAAATCCCAACATCTAGTACAGTGTATAGTGACTAGTACAGTGAAGTTGCCATTGTTCCCTTGCGTGCCAGATTACATTGATGTCACGTAAACCATTTACTTATTTTAACAATGGCTGGACTTTTTTCCAGACAGACCTCATATATTGCAGACTACGTACACCCGTTCAGGTGCCAGGATAAAACAACCCTTTCACACTGCAAACAAGGTGTTGCCTTGGCCTCCAAATTGCCTAGATTTCAATCTGATTGAGTATCTATGGGATGTGCTGGAACAACCATTATGTTCCATGAAGGCTCCACCTTGCAACTTGCAGAAGTTAAAGGATCTGCTGCTAATGTCCTGGTACCAGATACCACAGGACATGTCCAGAGGTCTTGAGGTGTCCATGGCTCGATGCATCAGAGCTGACCTACATGATATTAGTTAGGCAGTTTTAAGGTTTTGGCTGATTAGTGTAAATACAAACATTTCACATTCCTCATAGGCTATTCACAAAACATTTAATTTTAGGAAGTGAAATTCTGAACTGCATCAATAAGGGCAAAAAAGCAGATTTGGAAAAGTTTTCCAACTCAGCTATAGTGATATTTTACATATGTGTTTTGGGATTTTACCACAGAATATTTAAACCGGAACCACTGTCCATCATCCCTTTGATGCGGTGCAGTTGCCCTGTCCCCTTAGGAGAAAACACCCTCAAAGCATAATGTTTCCACCTACGTGTTTGACGGTGGGGATGGTGTTCTTGGGGTCATAGGCAGCATTCTTCATCCTCCAAACTCCGCGAGTTGAGTTGAGTTGATACCAAAGAGTTCGATTTTGGTCTCATCTGACTACAACACTTTCACCCAGTTCTCCTCTGAATCATTCAGATGTTCACTGGCAAACTTCAGACGGGCCTGTACATGTGCTTTCTTGAGCAGGGGGATCTTCATGTCGTAATGTGTTACCAATTGTTTTCTTGGTGACTATGGTCCCAGCTGCCTTGAGATCATTAACAAGATCCTACCGTGTAGTTCTGGGCTGATTCCTCACCGTTCTCATGATCATTGAAACTCCACGTGGTGAGATCTTGCATTGAGCACCAGACCGAGAGAGACTGACAGTTATTTTGTGTTTTTTCAATTTGCGAATAATCGCACCAACTGTTGTCACTTTCTCACCAAGCTGCTTTGCGATGGTCTTGCAGCCCATTCCAGCCTTGTGTCTACAATCTTGTCCCTGGCATCTTTGGACAGCTCTTTGGTCTTGGCCATGGTAGAGAGTTTGGAATCTGATTGATTGATTGCTTATGTGGACAGGTATCTTTTATAAAGGAAACAAGCTGAGATTAGGAGCACTCCCTTTAAGAGAGTGCTCCTAACCTCAGCTCGTTACCTGTATAAAAGACACCTGGGAGCCAGAAATCTTGCTGATTGATAAGGGATCAAATACTTATTTCACTCATTGATATGCAAATCAATGTATACCTTTTTTAAAGTTTTTTTGTTTTTTTCTGGATTTTTAAAATTTGTTATTTTGCCTCTCACTGTTAAAATACACCTACCATTAAAATTATATAGACTGATAATTTCTTTGTCAGTGGGCAAACATTCAAAATCAGCGAGGGAACCAAATAGTGTTTTCCCTCACTGTATAGGATATTGCCAAGTGAATCCTGTGTATAAGTATACTCTGTGTGTATCCACTGTGAAATGTATTATCTGTTGGATTATACATTGTTAATAGCAAGTCACCTAAAATCTCTCAGCCCAGCCTTGCCACTGGCATCACCCCCACTCACATCCCTAAAATTAAAGGGACACTATAGTCACTAGAACAACTACAGCTTATTGCATTTGTTCTGGTGAGTAGAATAATTGCCTTCAGGCTTTTTACATTACAGCCTAGGGATATCTCCACTGGCCACTCCTTAGATGGCTACTAAAGCTGCTTTCTTTGGGCAGTGCTGCCCTCTGCATGCAGACACTGAACGTTCCTCATAGAGTTGCATTGATTCAATTCATCTCTATGAGGAGATGCTGGTTGAATAGGGCTGTGTTTGACTTGTGCTGGCTCTGCCCCTGATCTGCCTCATTGACAGTCTCAGCCAATCCTATGTGAAAGCATTGTGAATGGCTCAGACCATCACTTCTGATGATGTCAGCAACCAGAGGCAGTTCACAGGCAGAGGCCGCAGCTTCAGACTTGAATACAAGTAAGATAGGGAGGCAAGAGGGGACCAAGGGGGCTTCATGGTGGTTTTAACACTATAGGGTCCGGAATACATGTTTGTGTTCCTGATCCTATAGTGCTCCTTTAAAGTGTTCATCTTTGTCCATTTTAAATATTTGCAGATTAATTAAGCCTACGTGTCTCTAAATATTTGGGTGATTATCTGGGGTTTGGTAAATTCTTGAATTTCTATTAACTGTTTTAGCTGGTGCATAAAAATAATTGCCCAAAAAATCATTATGAAAACATAAAATCTCAGAAATAGGTAAATTGCTCTGTTTTTGCTTATATGCTAGGCAAAGCCTTTAACTGGCTTACCATGTCATCAAGAATGCAATTGAAACTCCTTATCCACTTATAAGACTGCATCACTCCACAACCTTCATCCCACTTGTATATCTGCACTTATTAAATATTCTTCAACATGGCCTTTCTACCTCTCCAATGACCTAATGTTCTCAATCTTCCTACTTCCAAGACTTTTTCTGAGCTTCCTCTCATCTATGGACCTCGCTAACCTCTACTTCTATCCTCTAACAAACATTCTATTAAAACTATAAAGATACAAACTTTTCTACTAACACCAGTTACTCGAAATATCTGTAGCGGTTCTTGCCCTCTCCGGGGGCCGGCCGAGGTCCTCTGTTCCCGCCGCGCGCGGTCCTGCATCTGCACGACGGAGTTTTCAGGAAGGTGGGCACTGACCGCGAGACGTGGTCACGTGCCCCGCCTGGCTCTAAGCACGCTGCTCGTCTCGGGCGCGCTCTTAAAGGGACAATGGGAGCCGAAATGTGAAACAGTCTCCCATTGGCACTCCCATACACTCAAGTTTTGGGGGCATGGATATGACAGGGGCCAATCAAATTAAATACAAGGGTATTTATACTCACCTTTCCCTTAACTCCCTGCCCAAACGTGGTTTCTGATTCAGTTCCCTTTAGCGCTTGTATTGTTCACTTGTTTTTTTTTCGTGCTTGACCTTGGCTTTGTATCCGACTCCATTTTTCTCTTTATCCCTGCTTTGTCTTGTTTGCCGGTTTCCTGATTTCTGTGTACCAGACCTTGGCTAGTTCTTGTTTTTCGCTGTCTCTCTGTTACCTTGACCTCGGCTCATTCCTGACTCTGTCACTTCTCTGTTCTACGTCGAGTCCGGTAAGACGTATCTGCTTTACCTTGTCTCTTGTTGGACTAAATCTTGCGTATTGGGGTACACTACCGTGACAATATCCAGTTATGGTAAATTTGCATAAATAAGTAGTAGTATGATAATAAATCAATCATGGAATATCCATATCATTGCATAAATTTAAAGGTACAGGAAGGGTTGCTTTTAACTACTGAAAATGCTATATAGAAATTTCTTGTCGGCACCATATAAGGAACACTCATTGGAAAAGCTTCTTTTTAGATTGGGTGGATATGTCTGCCTGGATTCTGCATTAACACAGGTGGCAGACTTAGTATTTTTTTTTATATTAAGCAAGTTATTGCTAATACTATATAATATTGTATTATTTCATTAATAACGGAAAATGTAAGAAACTTAATTTACTTGCAATTTACATAGAGAAGACAAAGATAATCATAGAGTCTAATTTCTAACATGAAAAAAAATCTGTTAGTTCAAGTAATCTATTTGTTTAGTGTTTCTATTATTTTCAGGGACAATAGTGCAGTAACGTTGCTTCATTTATAATAACCACACTAGAAAAAAACAACAAACAAAAAAAACAAAACAACAAAAGCAAAACAACAACAAACCAAACTAGAGGTGAAAACATTGTGTTTAAAATTAATATCCAATTCACATCTCTAGTCATTATTCATTATTTAGAAAGCTGCCAACATATTCTGCATAGCTTGTTACAATCCTATGTTTGACTCCAATTTATTACAACGCTCTAGAAGCTAACTCCAAGGACAAGTGTAGTCAAAGAAAGAAACGTTATTGTGTTTTACTGCAACCAAGATATTTTTTCATTAACTCAATAAAAGCAAAAGGCTTGTGAGAGAGAATTGACAATTAGAGGAGCAAGAGGGAAAGTGGTCATGGAAAAGTGAGAGGAATTGTATTACTCAAAGACAAGAGGCAGTTAGCAGGATCGGTCTTTAAGCGCTGGCGATTGTAAATCATAAACTGTTGGGCAGAAACAATAGTCAATTTATACAGAATGGTCAGTAAAAATAGGCATCCAGAAAATAGGTAAACCTCCAACTTGACCTTTGACATTTGGGACAAATAAGCCCGAATTACTTGTTGATGCAAAGTTTTGAAGCAGAACAGCAAAATCCAATGGAATGATGGGCATTACAATTATTGGTTAATATAGATAATGCATTGGGGGCATGGTCTGGAGAATGAGAGACATAGTGGCATAGACCCACAGCTCCACTTACACTAGAATTAATGCAGCTGTTAAAGCGGACAATGCAACTTTTTGTTTTGACAAATAGTAAGACATGATGGGCACTGTAACGGCAATCCCAGGCATGAAAGGGTTAAACCGCCGTTTAGTAGATCTTCCCCTTCCAGAGACACAGGCACAGCTACTGCAGAACACCAAACTCCCGAACTGGATACAAAATAGCACTCCACCTCCCGAACTGGAACCTCACAATTAGCTGCTAGCAGACGAACAAGAAAAGCAGATAATCAGCTTACACTGCTGGCAATCAGTCTCTAACAGCATACAGTGAATCCCCCCAAGAACGAGACAGAGCTCCGTGTTGAGAGTCAAGCAGTGGTCTGTTTAATGGTACCAAGAGAACCTTCTTTTATGACAGTTTCCCTTAGGTAGGACCACCCACAGGGTGTTACAAAATAACCAATCATAGACGTACATTACAGAAGACACTCCCAGCATTTACACACAAAATCCACCCCTCTGCCTGTGATACAATTATGTTACACAATGGTTTAACATAATTATCACAGACAGTAAAAATACAGTTTTTCCACATACCCTCTAACTTTAAAACCATACATCCAATCTCCTTAAAATACATATTTAAACTCAGCATACTTTAAACATAAACACTCTCAAAAATCATACAAGTCCCCCCAGTAGATAAAAAGATAGCCGGAAGTCCTTTATGACCGACCGCAAGCACATTTTCCTGCCCAAAACAGTTCCATAGATTTGGGCTGTGCGGTCGGTCAATTTCCTGTTGAAAAATGGCTAAGTCCCATTCGAAGGCACGAACAGGTCCGTTCGTGCAAATAGCACATTACAACAGGATGTTCGAATTGTCGAACGTACTTCGACTTTTACCGAAGTGTCGGCGACGGTAAGGGTCAGCGGTGTTCGTGTATTTGCGTAGCCGATTTTAGTTCCACAGATTCTTTAGCATACACCGCTGACCACATTCGGCTAAATTAAAATGGCCCCGCCACGTGTTCCTTTGTCGAATGGCGGCCACTTCGACGACTTCGACAACTTCGTCACTTCGGCTGCATCCGAAGTGCCATATAAAAAGGGCCAAAACTTCCCCAACATTATTTAAAGGGCCAAAATGAGTGACATACACTCTGGTATGGCCGAATACTGTTTTTAAAGGGCCCAATCTCCCAGGGCCATAGTCCAGAGGCAACAGGCGGGCAACCAGGCTCCTCCAATGCAATGTGGCGAGATTGGTCTCGTCACAGGCACTAAGCCAAAGAAGACCCATGCAAAACTTACCTCAAAACTGGCAACAGAAGAGGATTCCACGGCCTCAACTCCATCTTGGCCATATGAACAGGCCTCAGACTCCTTGATCTCAACTGCAGCCCTACTAGAGTCACCAGCCTTCCCATAAAAGATTAAGCTAATGCTACAGGATGTCGGAAGGACCTGCAATCAGACCATTCTTTACTCACTTTGGAGCTAGTTAAATCCATATGGAAATTGGGAGAGAGGACAGATAAGTTAGAACACAAAATGGATGATATTACTGGCTTGCACAATGCATTGGTGAATGAACACAAGGTGTTCAGACATAATAACTAGAGCACAATCTAGAAGACTTAGAGCATCAACCAAGGAGTGAAAACATCAGGATTCGGGGGATTCTGGACTCTATACTCACCGCAGGTCTTGAACCTTATTTTAAAGAGGACATATATTAACTCCCAATAACTACATTAACTCCCATGCTACCTTTTGAAGATTTCATAATTAACAGAATCCATAGGCTGCCAAAATGCAAATCGGCAGCTTCATCAGCCCCAAAAGAGGTGGTGGCCTGTATACATTACTTTACACACAAGACCAAAATACTCCAGGCGATATGCTCCTCCAAATCGCTTTCAGATAAATTCTTCACAATACACATTTCTCCTGATTTATCCTCATTAACTTTAGACTGGCAAAGGGAGTTTTGCCCAATAACCCAAGCGCTGAGAGAACTCTGGATAATTCACAGATAGGGATACCCAAACTAATTACTTGTCAACCTTAACAGGACAGCCTAGTCATTTTACTCACTGGCAAAAGGAACCAAACTCCTACAACTTTCACATTCCAACCTCCCTGCAACTCACAACAATGACCAAATCAAGCTTGACAAAGACCATCGGCACATATATTGTCAAGAACACCTGCATGACACTGTGGAAGCAGCTCTATTTATTACCTTCTCTCAATTTTGAATGTTTTTTACCATACTTTCTCATTTAAAGTCATGCAGTAATGCAATACCTGTGCCAGGTCAGTTAAGTTTAAAACTATTGTCCACAAGCTCTGGAGTAGCAACGTCACATATCTGTGAGCTACTATTGCCTCCACTGGTAAAGGGAGACATTTTGTACAGTAACTCATATTATATTATATCTGGTTGTGTTTATATTTTGTATCAGTTTATTATTACCAATTTGTTTGCAATGTTTGATCTATATGGGAAAACTCTGTATATGGTGGATAAGGTGGATATCAGAGGACAGTTTCTTGCCAATGCCTCTTAAATGCCAATGCCATTAAAACAGGTAAATGGGATAAACTCTACAGCTTGTGAACACACCTAGTACACTTAGAAAAAAAATACATAAGTTGACCCCTTCTTCACAAGTGAAGCTGGTTTGAACTCATACGTAATATACAGACACTTCAAGATGGAAGGAATCCATCTTCTGCAAGACCTCCTCATCAAGAACGACTGGTTTACGCGTCTGGACCTCAAAGACGCGTACCTGTCAGTACCAGTGGACGTACACTGCCGACGTTTCCTCCGCTTCCGATGGAGAGGACAAATATGCCAGCTTACATGTCTGCCATTCGGCCTCAGTTCAGCTACGTGGTGCTTCACGAAACTGCTGAGACCTGTGATGACTCATATCCGAACCATGGGCATACGATGTCTCGTATATCTGGACGATTTGCTAATCTTTTGCGAATACGCTTCCAGACTGCGATTGCAGAGGAAATTTGTTGTTCACTTGCTGGAATCTCTAGGTTTCGTAGTGAACAGACAAAAATCGTTTCTCTCTCCCTCCTTGTCGGTCCAATTCCTCGGCTTCGACATCGACTCGAAGGACTGCGTACTACGGCTACCCTCGACGAAGATAGCCTCGATAAGGAAAGAAATCAGACGGGTACTGAGGATGGATACAATACCACCCAGGATGCTCGCTCCGATTGTGGGACTCCTTTCCTCCTCCATACAGGCGATATTCCTGGGCCTGTTACACTACAGGGCCATGCAACGACTGAAGGCGGGATATCTACGCACGGAATATTCATACGACCACTGGATCCCGCTGTCGGCGGAAGTGAGAACGGAACTTCGATGGTGGTTACTTCACATACAAGCCTGGAATGGCAAGGCAATTTTTGGCTCTTCCCCGGACTTCATCGTGGAGTCGGATGCCAGCTTATGGGGATGGGGTGCTCACTGCATGAACGCCTCCACGGGAGGCCCATGGCAAGGGGAGGAGACCAACCTACACATCAACTGCCTGGAACTGATCGCGGGCTCCTTCACCATCCACAGCCTGGCAAGGACAAATAGAACTGCTGCATTCTGCTCCGCATGGACAACGTTTCGGCGGTGCAGTACATCAACCGCCTAGGTGGAGCCAGGTCTTGAGCTCTGACCGAAGCCACGAAGGACATCTACAAATTTTTCCTATGACGGAACATCACACTACAGACGGAATATCAACCGGGAATCTCCAACCTGACGGCGGACTGGTTCTCACGCCACTGGCGAGACAACAGCAATTGGAAACTCAACAAGGAGATATTCCAAGAACTACGACGGTGGAAAAACCCACTAACAATAGATTTATTTGCCTCCAGGACCAACCACCAACTACCGAGATACTACAGTTGACTTCCGGATCCGAAAGGCGAAGCTGCGGACGCATTCCTACAGAACTGGCCCACTCATGGGGCGTACGCCTTCCCACCGTTCTCCATGATTCCACGGGTACTTCGATACACACGCACCCGCAAGATATCGCTCCTGCTCATAACACCCCTCTTGCCGAGTCAACCGTGGTTTCCAGACCTCCTGGAGATGTCTCACGAAAACCCCCTACTACTTCCTACCTTCCCGCTACTTCTAACGGGACCTCGAGGGGAACTTCACCCCCTCGTCCTTGAAGGACAACTGGAGCTAGTGGCCTGGATGATTTCAGGGGTTCCTGGCCAGTCCATGGCCTATCACAATCAACTAAAGACCTCCTATGGGACTCATGGGCTCTCGGCACCTGGAAATGCTATATTTCCGCCTGGTCGGCCTGGAGTGTTTAGTGTGTGGAAAGGGATTCCGATCCCTTTACTGCCCCTGTCTCACTGATCCTTAACTACCTATCTCATCTGTTCTTGCTGGGACGATCATATCAATCCCTCAATGTGATCAGATCTGCCATATCGGCGGCACACGTTCCGGTGCAAGGCAGACCAGTAGATCAGGATCCACTGGTTTGTTGGCTACTGCAGGGTTCCAAATTACCGAAACCCCCAGCACCCAAGTATTCACGCCTCTGGCAAGTGGATGTGGTGCTGAAATTCCTTAGGGAATGGCCAGACAATCCCTATCTGTCGCTGAAACAACTTTCAGCCGAACTGGCCCTCTTGTTATGCCTCGTCTCATTTCGACGGGTGGCAGATGTTAGAGCGTTCGATGTGGACGGTTTCTCTCTCACACCAGAAGGAGTTACTTTTTCCATATTGAGGCAAACTAAGTCAGATTCATCTTCAGTGTCATACCCGTACTTTGGGTCAGACCCCAAACTATGTGTTGTCAGGACACTGATGAGGTATACAGAAATCCCAGCTCCCCTTCGAACTATCTCGACGGGTCAACTCCTGATTTCTTACGTAAGGCCTCACAGACCGGTGTCTACAACAACACTGGCTAGATGGGTCCGCTGGCTATTATCGTTAGCGGGCGTTGAATCTTGCATCGGAGCGCACTCAGTCAGAGGGGCGGCAGCCTCCCAAGCTTTAACGGCAGGCGCCTCCCTAGCTGACATTATGCGCTGCGCGGATTGGACGCGAGAGAGTACATTTAGGACGTTTTATTTTTGGCAAACATCTCATGCTTCCTTCACATTAGTCAATTCCAAGCTTTAAAAATGCATATATGAAGCCTCCTGTCATGTGGTAAAATTTAAGATTATATTAGCTTTATTGTACTAATAATCTTAATTTTAGTAAAGACAGGAGGCGAATATTTCCCACCCTAAAGGACCCCTCCCATATCTTACTCAAGTTGAACAGAATACATGTTATGTTCAGGAAATCACGTATGATATATGATGGTATGTTTTATACTTAGACATGTATTTTGAGAGGACTGTATAGGGTGAATAATTAGACATGTACCTGGGAGTATGTTGTATATATATATTTATTAAATAACATTAGTTTAAAATTAATATATTGATTTATTACCAATTCAGGCATCCTTTGTTATGGCAGATTCTTAATGTTTATGGTATGCGGACAAATTATCACGCCAGAGACCTTTCACCTTTTTTCTTTTCTTGCAGTGTGAACGTCTTCTCAACAAGACAAAGATTCAACTTCCATATCTCTACATCACGGAACTACTGTAGTTGGATATTCTATTATGTTATTGAACTGTTGACGTTTAATTTGATTATATTTTATAGTTGTTATTTGTTGTTTCACTTCAAAGAAAGAGGAAGTGATGTCATAGACAGGGCCTTTTATGGGCATCATAACTTTTTTCTGATTGGTTGTTATGTTTCTATGCTGCTGGAGTTTTCAGTAAAGAAAGATATGCAAATATTCACCTCCTGTCATTACTAAAATTAAGATTATTAGTACACTAAAGCTAATATAATCTTCAATTATATTTAATCATGGGATTGATCCTCTCAATATGCCAATGTTATATACCCTTTATTGACTTAAATAATTAGTATTGGCTTTAACATCCACAGTCTCATGTCTAGAAGTAGCATTTCCAATCTAGAAGTAGCATTTCCAAATTGTTAAATGTAATTCTATATGTGCTTCAATTAAGGAAAGAGCAACAGTTGCTTGAAATAGAAAGGACAAGTTGGTGGGTCCTTCTTCATAATATGAGACATAAAGTATTCTCTATATTTGATTCGGTATGACAATTCCCATCATCTTTTATCTCCATTTCAATGGAAGTGAGTGATATTCTCAAGCTCTTTAATCTCATGTCTTGGTTCAATTTATTTCTTCTTGGGTCATAGTCTCCCTCCAGCTCAAAACAGATTGTTAAGTCCTCACCATAAATCAGAAGGTCCATTTGTCATCTGGAGTAATGGGATATACCATTAGAACTGGAGTTTCTTTCCTTTGTGAACAGCTTTCTTTCATAAGCACTTAAAGGAACACTATAGTCACCTAAATCACTTTAGCTAAATAAAGCAGTTTTAGTGTATAGATCATTCCCCTGCAATTTCACTGCTCAATTCACTGTCATTTAGGAGTTAAATCACTTTGTTTCTGTTTATGCAGCCCTAGCCACACCTCCCCTGGCTATGATTGATAGAGCCTGCATGAAAAAAAAAAACTGGTTTCACTTTCAAACAGATGTAATTTACCTTAAATAATTGTATCTCAATCTCTAAATTGAACTTTAATCACATACATAAGGCTCTTGCAGGGTCTAGCAAGCTATTAACATAGCAGGGGATAAGAAAATCTTAATTAAACAGAACTTGCAATAAAGAAAAACTAAATAGGGCTCTCTTTACAGGAAGTGTTTATGGAAGGCTGTGCAAGTCACATGCAGGGAGGTGTGACTAGGGTTCATAAACAAAGGGATTTAACTCCTAAATAGCAGAGAATTGAGCAGTGAGGCTGCAGGGGCATGTTCTATACACCAAAACTGCTTCATTAAGCTAAAGTTGTTCAAGTGACTATAGTGTCCCTTTAATTTGCCTTTTCATTACTTACTCCTGCGGCATGTTAAGATTATAGATGTTGTTTCTATATTTACATATGATGCTGCCTTTCTGGACCTCAAATCCAGGTGGCTTTTCCATGTTGAGGTTCTCTTTGATGTCTCGGTTTATGATTCACCAGTATTGTTTTTCCTTAAAAGAATATTAACGGTATCATAACATTAATTTAATTAGGCAACTTTAGTATATAGATCTAGCACCATGATTGTAGGCTCTATAAAAAAGTGATTTAACTCCTACATGACATAGAAATGAGCATTGCGACTGCATGGGCATGATCTATACATCAAAACTGCTTAATTAACCTAAAGTTGTTTTGGTGCCTATAGTGTTCATTTAAGAAAGTACTAAGTAGTATTCTTTTAGGGGAGCAAAATGTTTAATGTTTCTTTGAGCATCCCTACGCAGCTACTTTTGCCTTGTATCTGTTGATGTCCCATTGTACATTGTATTTGACTTTCAATTTCCTCTGGCTTTAAGTCCAGCTGCCAGCTTTGTGAATGAGTGCCCAGGTCTTATTCTTGTGAAGTAATTACATTTTCTACTTGCTGACTTCTCCTTTAGACAAATTTGCATTATACTTCAAAGATCGCAAGCGAGGTACTCCATATGTCTTAACAGATGATGTTCTCTGTTTTAGAAATATATGACAATTTCCTGTGTGAAAATTCTTTCTTGCCGGAGGTGATCTGCAGACAGCTGTTTCTACAGCTGTTTTCTCTGTATCATTAGTATAGAATATATTCTTGCTCTAGATAATGTCCAGCTTTATTTTGTTCTGGGTTTTATGTACAATCAGCAGGCAACAAAAGTAGCATAAAAGCCAACCCAATCTTGCAGCTCAGAGCTCTAAAAAATATATATATTTTGTTTGATTAAAATAAATAAATAAAGAAAAAAGAAAAAAAATCTTATACCATTGTGCAAAGCAAATGTATTATGACTGTCATATTTCCTCCACCTTTAGTAAGGCACAAAGTCAGACTAGTTCCACAGGTTCAAGAACTTGTTTATTGATCTTGAATAACACTGATCAACAGTGAGATTTTACCTACAGAATGTTATGATAAAACAGACACATTTCAAACTAAAAAAATAACCTACTGAGATTCTTTCCAACAACTCACTTTGACATATATACATTTACCATATACTTTCCAGTCTCCCAGACACACTCAGATATGTATTTATGTATTTTAATCCTATATGCTAAGCCCATACATGACAATCAGCTGTGCTTGAAGTAACATTCTCAGTTGGCCACTTGAAAAAGGGCTCTACAAATATCAACAAGTTATATGCAATGTGCGCTGGGTTACAGTAAATTATGTTTCGTGTGGTCGCTTAGAATATGTATGGGTCACTGTGTGTTTGTGGGTCACTTAGAATATGTATGGGTCACTGTGTGTTTGTGGGTCACTTAGAATATGTATGGGTCACTGTGTGTTTGTGGGTCACTTAGAATATGTATGGGTCACTGTGTGTTTGTGGGTCACTTAGAATATGTATGGGTCACTGTGTGTTGTGTATTTGTGGGTCACTTAGAATATGTATGGGTCACTGTGTGTGTGCGCATGTGTGTGACTGAGTGTATGTATAGGTCACAGAGTGTGTATGTGGGTCACTTAGTGTGTGGGTCACTGTGTGTGTATGTGTGGGTCACGTGTATGTGTGGGTCACTGTGTGTGTTGGTCACTGTATATATGTGTGTATGTGTTGTTGGTCACTGTGTGTGTGTGTGTGTGACTGAGTGAATATGTGGGTCACTGTGTTTGTGTGGGTGGATCACTGTGTGTGTGCATGTATGGGTCAATGAGTGTGTATCTGTCAGTGTGCATGTCAGCTTGTATGTGTATTTATGTCAGTATATTTGGGGATCTGTGTGTGTGCATGTATGTGTATATGTCCATACTTCCCAACATTCATGTGTGTAGGTAGAGGGTAACCATGTATGGGCATAAACCTTTATCATTAATACCCACCATTTATTCCAGAAATAAAGCACAACAAACTTGCTTTGGAGTAAAAAGGCCACAGCTTTATTATAAATATATAAATATTAAAACTTCAACTTTAACATAAACACTATATGCATAATTACTCAGTAAATAGATACGTCACTGAGTACCACCTTGCCAACCAAACATGACTTAGGGCAGCTGCCCCCTCCCCTCTTGCTCCAACCAGTACAAGACCTTTTCTTGGGCCTTCCATGACGTAATGCTAACCACTAGCCGTTTATTGGCTCAGTGGGCACGTCTGTTATCCATAACTGTACCTGAGGTTAGGGGAGGGACAGCCCTACCCATCCACTTTCCACAGACCAAGGGCCATATACTGCCACAAGATCCGCTGGTTTACCCCCTAAATCAATGCATCCTGCAACGCTAGGTTAAACAGATCCAGTCCTACCTCCGTCAGGTGGACCCCATCACTCCTAAAATAAATAGCTGCAATATGCTCGAAGATGCGGTGACGCACCGTGAGCCCCCCCATTCCCTTACAAACTTCGTACCCACTTGTTAAGCTTAATTATGCCCCATTCCAGAGCCCCCCTCCAACAGTTCAGAGAGAGCACCTCGGTCCACACCAGACACACTCTAGGGAATCTGAGCCACATCTCAGCCAAATCCTTCTGGATCATCTCCCCCAGATCCCACACCAGAACAGAGCCAAGATCGTTCCCCCCAGCATGAATTTGGATAACATCAGGAACAACGAGCAGGCTGGACAAACGGGCAACGACCAGTTCGGGCAACAGGTGTTTCCACCGCATTCCCTGGGTACTGAACCAACGGACTTCTGCCACCACTGGCGACAAGCCCAGTTTTAGTCCCCCAATACGAACTGAAGTCTGCTGTTGTGCCCAATGAATATATGAATGGACGATGACCTATATTGGCTTTCTGGCACCTACAACGACAAAAAGGGGAATCAGAATCAGTCCAGTTGGACGAACATATAATTGGAACCTCCCAGATTCCCATCTTCCAATCCTCTGGATAACTTCCTCAGCCAACCCCAGACGAGATGCCTCATCGGCAGCCCCTATCCAAAAGGAGTGCCCCCCAAACTCTGCACTAGGCAGACCCAAAACCTCCAAAGCCATGCAGAAAACCCTGAATTGAAACCTGGAGAGAAAACTGGCATTCCTGTGAACCAACAAAGGACACATGCCCGCTTGGCATGAAGCATGAAGACAAGCCAAAAGACAGACCATAGAGTCCGGGATGCTACGCAACGTGACCCACGTCCCTCGTCCAAGAACCTCACTGCATTCACTTCGCCAAAGACATCCCCAAATAACAAACCCCCAAGGACTGATTTGGATGGACTCACAAGCTCTCCCACCCGCATGGCTCTGAAAAAAGTGAAGGAGAATGCCAACCAAAATAACACCACTTCAAATGGAGAGAAATAGACCTGTGGTAGAAAATTTAACAAACCCACCATAAGAGCACCTGAAATCGGCCTCCGAGAGTCTGCAAACTTGGGCCTTTTACGCCATCCTCTCATAACCAATGAAACAAGGACATCCTTAGTGATGTCCGAAACCTTGATGAGCTGAAGCCAAAAGCTCAGCTCAGACAACTTCACAGACCCGGCTGAGGTGAAACAGCCAAAGACTTCCCAGAACCAAATTAGCTGTAACAAACCTTGCACATGCTCAACATCTGACCGACAAGCCCCGAGCTGCCTCTCGATTTCCAACCATTCGCTCCATGCTTCGCCATAACGCTGCCAAGTAGACTCCAAGACCGAAGCCCGAATCCAAGACATTATTCAGTCAGCCCAAGGCCCCACAGGTCCGCAGGAGAAGCCCACTTCATCCGCCCAGGGCAGCGCTATCAGAAATTTCCGCCACTGAAAACGAGAAAGACATCAGCTGTAATGTTAGCAACCCAGGGCACATGTACAGCCCTACAACACACATTCAGAAGCAAACAGCGCAGCACCAGGCGCCGCAGAGGCCGAACCACTGGACGAGAGGAAGCAGACACATCGCTGATGGCCTGCACTACGCCCTTATTGTCACTGTGGAAGACCACCCTGCGATCCTTAAAGAGATCACCCTAGATCTCCACTGCCTCCATGATAGGAAAAAGCTCCAGGAAGGCTAGGTTCCTGGTCAATCCCGCCGAATGCCAAGCTTCTGGTCAAGCTTCAGTACGCCAGTGGGCCCCAAAGATGGCCCCAAAACCCAACACACCTGTGGTTTCGGTGAACAGATGGAGTTTGACATTGGACACTTCAGGCGTCTGCCAATACGACCGACCGTTAAACCCATCTAAGAACATGGACCAAACCACCCACGTAATGATGGTGGCGTTCTACCCCCGCGGTTGCCGCTGACAAGCTGTGATTAAACACTCTTCCCATAGGAATAATCTGGCAAGCAAATTGCAGCTTTACCAAGAGTGACTGCAGATGTTGCAACTAAAAGTTCCAAAACTTTATCCTCCAGCAGATGATATTCCCAGCAACCGAATCAATCTCAATCCCCAAGAAGCTCAGACAGGTGGAAGGACCCACCATCTTAACAGGGGCAAGTGGGACCCCGAAGAACCAAGAGACCGTTTTCAGGGTTCAGAGAAGGTGTGAGCACACATTCGACATGCAGGACCAACACACAAGAACTCGGACAAATAATGCAACAACAAGTTACACGCTGCCTCTTCCTACACCACCCATTCCAGAAATGTACTAAAACATTCAAAATAGAAGCAGGAAATAAAACAATCCATGGGTAAATACAGTTCCATGTAATAACTGCACTGGAAGAAACAACCCAACAGATGATGGGAGTCCGGGTGGACTGTAAGCAACAGAAAATCAGCTTCTATATCCGCTTTTGCCATCAGAGCCCCTGGGCCTGCCCCCTGAACCATCCTAGCCGCCGTGTCAAACGATGAGTACGACACCCTACACAGCTCCTCATCGATATCACTATTCACCAAACTCCCGAATGGGTAGGACAAATGGGGAATTAGACGAAACTTACCCAGCTCTTTCTTAGGCACCACTCCCAACGGGGAGACACAAAGGGGAGAGATCGGTGGGTCAGAGAACGGGTCAGCCATCCGTCCCAGAGACAGCTCCTTATTGAGCTTGTCAGCCCCCACCTCAGGGTGCTCCCGAACCGACTTGAGAGAATCCATCACCTGATGAGAAATCCCAAACCCATCTTGGAAACCCGAAAGGAGCAGCCCTGCTGTCCTGCGGTTCCTATAATGGCTTAGCCACGGGCGCATCCTGCCGACGTCCACCAGCGTCCTTGCCTTTCGAGACCATGATACCTCCATGCTCTCTGGCTTTACCCTTCTTGAAACAGCGGGAGGCTGAGTAACTACTACCCTACTTACACTGACTTTCATTGTATTGCCAGCAGCAACCAGTGCGTCTGGGCAAGGCCAACGCAGCGGAGTGTCCCACTGCGCCGCCCCCTCCCCCAGAGAAAGGATGACATACTGCCCTGATGCGAGGCAGGGCGAGTCATAATCATTAGCCACAAACCAATATCTATTTGATCCCAACCGCCATCCGTTGGTAAAACTGTTCATCATAGCGACACCAGCTCAACCCCCCGTATACCCGACATGCAGTCCAGACCGTATCCTAGTAACAGAACTGGGCCGAGCATTTCTCAGGTGCCTTTTCCCCTATGACGCTGGCCAAGATCCCTGTTCTGCCTAGGCCTTGCCTGGCTCCTCATGGTCTAACACGAACACAATGCACAAATACACCCCTGCATTCAAATGCCAACACTACACAAAAATGCACACCTACATTACAACTCCAATACTTCACACAAATGTACAACTGCATGCAAATGCAAACACTACTTACAAACATACCACTACATTAAAATGGCAACCGTACATACAAATACAAATACACTACTACATTCAAACAAACATACACTGCTCTCAAATACAACCTTGCAAAGATGGAAAAATTGTAGGTCTCTAGCTGGCAAAGCATTGTGGGAGTTGCACGATAGTAAAGGATCTATATTTTAGTCATCCTTGCACTAGAGGCTGACCAAATCACATTTCTTGCAGCAGGGCCCTCTCTACTTTAGGTCCACCACAGTTCGAAGAATTATATATAATACATTAAATGGAGAATGCATCAACTCCTGCATGATGTTTCCCAAACAAATTAATTGAGAACTTTCTAATGTCCATTTGTCATTCATTTTATCTCCTCTGGTTAGCTTGAAGATCACAAGAAGAACCCATTCATCTCATGCTTTGGTTTGTCTGTCTAAACATCTTAGCCTGACTCGCTGTACAGGATTCTCTGGAATTGTGTCGTGATCAGTATATATTTACAGAACATGTCAAGCTCTCACTGATTTACATTTAACAAGGTATTCTGAAAGAAGCAAATGAGTTATCTTGTAATTTCTCTGAATACTGTTATGGAGAGAGCTCGTTAATTTATATTTAGATTTCTCTTGTGATTTATTTTATGTTTCAAAGGAATGTTTAAATAATAATTGGTCTGTTGGTATACAAATGCCAAACTAATTCTCCTTCAATGCACATCCTCCATTAATCCTGCTAAGTGCTTAGGACCGTGCTGGTCACAAGGGGTTAACTCGGAAAATAATCTGAAACCATACTAAGACAAGTGACACGACAAGATGGTTATAGGACAAACATGTGTGCAACATGTCAAGTACTGTTCCTGTGATTAAAGAAAAAAATATGATTTAATTCCGTAGCTTGTTTAATGAGCTCAAGGGTAAGGGCTGCTTATGACAATTATCTGCTTTTATAGATTCAAAATATCAAAACACACAAAGACAAGGTCACCAAACAGCAATAGTCTAGTTGATGGCTTAATATAATATATTAAAACAAGTGTGGATACAAGAGACAGTGAACGGGAACAGGCAAATAATGTGTCCTCTAATAATAGCTCAATCAAATAATTAAAATTAGTTTAATATCATCATTTAATCATCTGGGATTACAGCGATTTTCAACTGAAACATTGAGGTTTATTCATAAAACACAATATAACAGTGAATTGAAAACCAAATTGCGTGATCTAGGCCGAAATAAATGATTTGGAAATAAAATCTATTGTCATATCTTGACTATCTTATCTCTTTTAGAGATAAATACAAAATTAGGTGCTTACTATTTGCTCTAAAATGGGCTGCAGTAAATCTTACAAGGATTCTCCAACCTTGTGACAATACAAAGATAATAACGAAAAGATAGATAAACCGCGTCTAAAACCAAATAACCTTAAAGTGCAATGGTACAATAAAAAGCCTATACATACATATATATTAGATTTGATATTGTCTCTGTATGCTATCAGATATCTCAAAAGGGGGAGAAAAAACCCCACAGATATAGTGTATATGTATTTAAAAAATATGCATTGAAATAGCACTCACACTTTTTTGGGCTACTACGAGCTCTGCTGTACTCAGCATAGATGGTACAATCCCTGTTATAGGATATAAATATCAAAACACACAAAGACAAGGTCACCAAACAGCAATAGTCTAGTTGATTACTTAATATAATATAGTAAAACAAGTGTGGATACAAGAGACTGTGAACAGTAGTTATGATGTTTCTCCAAGTAGTACGATATATGGAAACAAAAGTGAAATATAAAATGACACAGTATAAAAAACAATAATCAGGAAGAGTAAAAAGTAGCTATCCTACTTACATGGTACAGAGCATAGATCTGCTCTGGTGGTATAGAGTGTTGGTGGTATAATCCCAACCTGGGATATGTCGAACCATCAAGCCAGGTAAATTACAAAGTAAAATCTAAATTACCGTATATACTCGAGTATAAGCCGACCCGAATATAAGCCGAGGCCCCTAATTTTTCCCCAAAAAACTGGGAAAACTTATTGACTCGAGTATAAGACTAGGGTGGGAAATGCAGCAGCTACTGGTAAATTTCTAAATAAAATTAGATCCTAAAAAAAATATATTAATTGAATATTTATTTACAGTGTGTGTATAATGAATGCAGTGTGTGCGTATGAGTGCAGCGTGTGTGTATGAGTGCAGTGTCTGTATGAGTGCAGCGTGTGTGTGTATGAGTGCAGTGTGTGTGTGTATGAGTGCAGTGTGTGTGTGTATGAATGCAGTGTGTGTGTGTATGAATGCAGTGTGTGTGAGTGCAGTGTGTGTGTATGAGTGCAGTGTGTGTGTATGAGTGCAGTGTGTGTATGAGTGCAGTGTGTGTATGAATGCAGTGTGTGTATGAATGCAGTGTGTGTATGAATGCAGTGTGTGCAGGGCCGGTGCAAGGATATTTGCCCCCCCCATATGTCCTGACCTCCCCTCCTCCTCCCTCAGTGGTCCTTACCTCCCCACCCCCGTGTTCCTTCACCCCCCTCCCCCAGTGGTCCTGACTCACCCCTCCCCTAGTGGTCACTACTTCCCCCTCCCCTCCCCTAGTGGTCCTTATCCCCCCCTCCCTCCCCTAGTGGTCCTTATCCCCCCCCTCCCTCCCATAGTGGTCCTTATCCCCCCCCTCCCTCCCATAGTGGTCCTTATCCCCCCCTTCCCTCCCATAGTGGTCCTTATCCCCCCCCTCCCTCCCATAGTGGTCCTTATCCCCCCCTCCCTCCCATAGTGGTCCTTATCCCCCCCCCCTCCCTCCCATAGCGGTCCTTATACCCCCCTTCCTCCCATAGTGGTCCTTATCCCACCCCCTCCCTCCAATAGTGGTCCTTATCCCCCCCCCTCCCTCCCATAGCGGTCCTTATGCCCCCCCTCCCTCCCATAGTGGTCCTTATACCCCCCCTCCCTCCCATAGTGGTCCTTATCCCACCCCCTCCCTCCCATAGTGGTCCTTATACCCCCCCCCCCCTCCCACAGTGGTCCTTATACCCCCTTTTTTTTTAATTATTTTTTTTATTATTATTATTTTATTTTTTTATTATTATTTCTTATTTTATTTTTTTTTCGTCCCCCCTCCCTGCTTGATACATGGCAGGGAGGGGGGCTCTCCTTCCCTGGTGGTCCAGTGGCAGTTCAGTGGGGGGGAGAGGGGGGCTGGCAGAGCTGTACTTACCTGTTCTGCAGCTCCTGTCAGCTCTCTCCTCCTCTGCGCCGTCCGTGCAGCTCCTTCTATCAGCTCACACTGTAAGTCTCGCGAGAGCCGCGGCTCTCGCGAGACTTACACTGGGAGCTGACCGAGGTGCTGAACGGACGGCGCGGAGGAGGAGAGAGCTGACAGGAGCTGCAGAACAGGTAAGTACAGCTCTGCCAGCCCCCCTCTCCCCCGGTCTGTATTATGGCAATGCAAATTGCCATAATACAGACCTTGACTCGAGTATAAGCCGAGTTGGGGTTTTTTAGCCCAAAAAATGGGCTGAAAAACTCGGCTTATACTCGAGTATATACGGTAATTTTAAATAGATTTAATCTAAAAAGTATTAACTTTATTCAGGGCCGTCTATAATATGATTAGGACCCTGGGCAATGCATTTTCTTGGGCCCCCTGGGCCCTGCCCCTCCTATCCCTCCCCCCAATTACGCCCAATGTGCAATCACACTGACAGACGTACTGGCACATACAGACACAGACAGACATTAAAACATTCACAGATACACACTGATACACAAATATATACTGGCAGACATACTGACACACACAGACATACATACACACACAGACAGACACATACACTGGCAGACATACTGACAGATATACTGACACACACAGGCACATACACTGACAGACGTATTGACACACACACAGGCATACTGACATACACATAGACAGACGTACTGGCACATACACACAGACAGACATTAAAACATTCCAAGATACATACTGACACACACATACACTGACACACAAATATATACTGGCAGACATACTGACACACACACAGACATACATACATACACACAGGCACATACACTGACAGATATACTGACACACACAGACACATACACCAACAGACGTATTGACACACACACACACAGACATACATACACACACAGACACATACACTGACAGATATACTGACACACACAGACACATACACTGACAGACGTATTGACACACACACACAGACATACACACACAGACACATACACTGACAGATATACTGACACACAGACACATACACTGACAGACGTATTGACACACACACACAGACAGACATACACACACAGACACATACACTGACAGATATACTGACACACAGACATACACTGACAGACGTATTGACACACACAGACATACATACACACAGACACATACACTGACAGATATACTGACACACACACACAAACACATACACTGACAGATATACTGACACACACAGACACATACACTGACAGATGTATTGACACACACAGACACATACACTGACAGATATACTGACACACAGACACATACACTGACAGAAGTATTGACACACACACACACAGACATACATACACACACAGACACATACACTGACAGATATACTGACACACAGACACATACACTGACAGAAGTATTGACACACACAGGTCTACTGACATACACATAGACAGACATACTGACACACACAGGCCTACTGACATACACACACATACATACATACACAGACAGACATACTGACACACAAGCATACATTTAGCCACCCTCCAGGTTCTTACCTTTTTCTGGAGGGTGGTTTCCCTGGGGTACAGTGGCAGGCTGAGGCAGATAGGAGTTCTCCTCTGGAACTCCCCTCCCTGCCATTCTCCTCCCGCGCGGCTGTGCTCTCCGTCGGGAGGAAGTGACGTCACTTCCTCCCAGCCGGTACAGGAAGGGGCCTGGTCGCGCTGTTTAAGCGTCACAGCGCCAGACCGGGCCCCTGCTCACACATGCTCCCCGGGTGGCCCTTAGTGCATGAGCCACCCGGGGAGCCTCCTCAGTGTGCGGGCCGGTGCAGCTCTGTGCAGCCGCACCGCCGGGTCCAAGGGGGGCTGCGCAAATCGCGGGGCCCACGGGGCAGCTGCACTGGGCCCCCCAGGAGCAACTGGGCCCGGGGCAGCTGCCCCGTTTGCCCCGCGTTAAAGACGGCCCTGACTTTATTACAACTTACAAATCAACAATAAATAAAGAAAAGAATCCAAATAGATAAAAAAAATCCACACTTAACGCGTTTCACCAGAAGTATCTCTTTTGCAATTTAGTTTTCAGTTCAGTTCAGTTCAGTTTCATTATTTTATGAAGTACTAGTTTATTATTCTCTCAGCCTATTGCTGGCCACCTATTGAGAGAAATAGCGCATACTATAGTCCGTTTTGGTTGATTTGAACTTGTAATTACTTTTATGATGGCTACTGCTGCCTGGCACTTACTGCTAGTTAACACAGATTTTGAATCACTAATGTACTGTATGAGAGGGTTTTTTGTTTTTTTAAAGGGACATTAAAGGAACCTTTCTTTTTATTTTTTTTAATTTTAGAGCTACCCTGGCAATTCGCAGGTTGATCCAATTTTTTTTAAAATCAAAGTGAAATTTTTAATTGAACCAAAACAATTTTGACAGACATTCTTCTGAATTCTTCTGAACTTAAAAAAATTTAAAATTTGAATTGAATCAATTTAGAAGAACAGACCATTTTCACCATGCACAAGTCTACTTTGATAAATAATTTGATAAATAATTATTTTTAAGTAAGTGTCTCTTACAACCTGGTTTTCTTTGCATTGCTTTTTTTTTTTTTTTTTTTATAAGTTATGATAAAGAATAGCTGTTTGGTAGCTTATATTTTGCAAAGTGTACATTGACCTGGCATAACTCGTAACCCCAGCAATTACCGTATATACTCGAGCATAAGCCGAGTTTTTTAGCACATTTTTTGTGCTAAAAAACCCCAACTCGGCTTATAGTCGAGTCAATAGTCTGTATTATGGCAATTTGCATTGCCATAATACAGACTGGGGGAGAGGGGGGCTGGCAGAGCTGTAACTTACCTTTCCTGCAGCTCCTGTCAGCTCTCTCCTCCTCCACGCCGTCCGTTCAGCACCTCGGTCAGCTCCCAGTGTAAGTCTCGCGAGAGCCGCGGGGTCATAGTGCGGCTCTCGCGAGACTTACACTGGGAGCTGACAGAGGGAGCTGCACGGACGGCGTGGAGGAGGAGAGAGCTGACAGGAGCTGCAGGAAAGGTAAGTTACAGCTCTGCCAGCCCCCCTCTCCCCCAGTCTGTATTATGGCAATGCAAATTGCCATAATACAGACTATTGACTCGACTATAAGCCGAGTTGGGGTTTTTTAGCACAAAAAATGTGCTAAAAAACTCGGCTTATGCTCGAGTATATAAGGTAATTGCTGGGGTTACGAGTTATGCCAGGTCAATGTACACTTTGCAAAATATAAGCACGGACATGTATGTAAGGAGGAGCATATGAACCATTAATCTGAAATATAAAAGTAACAAAATTAAAATATAATACATGCATAATAGTTACACACAGAGGACACTGACACACACTCACACATTAACACATTTACATTAACCATTTACACACAGAGAACACTCACACACTGTGAACAAAGACACGCACTCACACATAGAGGACACTGACACACACATTTACACACAAAGAAAATTAACAAACACACACTTATACACAGAGGACTTACTCAATAACAGACACACTGTCACTGCAATGACACACACTGACAGACACACACACACACACACACACACACATTCACTGACAGACACACACACTTACTGACAGTTGCAGACACAGAGGACGCTGACACATATTTACACACAAAGGACACTGACACACACACTTACATACAGAGGACACTAATACAAACGTTCACAGACAGACACACTTACTGACACACACACATTCATTGATGGACACACACACTCACTGAGAGACACACAGAAGACACTGACACACATTTACACACAAAAGACACCGACACACACATAGGAAACTACAAAGGATACTGATACACAGTCTCAGTGACAGACACACACTGACAGTCACACTTACTGACACACACACATTTACAGATAGAAACAATCACTGACAAACTCTCATCCACTAACAGACACACACTGACACACAGTCTTACTGATTTTACACATTAATTGATAGACACACAAACACTATCTCAAATACACACTCACATGTTTTTTTTCTTTAATTATTGTTATTTAAGTCCACCCAGCCTCCCCAACTTATGTGATTAAAGTTCAATTTACATAGCAGGAGATACAATTAAGAACAAGTAAGTTATCACCTGATTGAAAATAAACATTTTTTTTCCATGCAGGCTGTGTCAGTCACAGCCAGGAAAGGTGTGGCTAGGGCTGCATGGACAGAAACAAAGGTGCTTTAACTCCTAAATGTCAGATAATTGAGTGTGAGTGAGACTGTAGGGACATCATCTATACATTACAACTGCTTCTTTAAGCTAAAGTTGTTTTTGTGACTATAGTGTCCCTTTAAATTATTGTGAGAAGCTTATGTTTATTCAGAGCAATTACACGCAATTCTGTTGAACAATCCTTAAAATATTTGATTGTATATGTATAATGTTACATTATATTTTAAGGTCAACAAGATTTTTATAGCTTTTCATATACATTTCAGACAAGGTTGACAAATACTTCACTTCTTTTATAAACACCTGCTGCAAGTACATAAAAGGTCTGAAATCTCCATGAGGTTTGAATGTTGCAATCGAAGTGAAACATTAATAAATAAACACAAGCAAATTTTCAATCAAAATGTTTATTTAATAACTTTAGTGATACACCTTAGAGAATGGCTGTGGACCTTTATTACGGATTTCATAATTCCAATTAAACCATAACCATATGAATAATAATAAACCATAACTTTTAAAACCAACATATTAAATAACCACTTTCCAAGGCCAAGCCCCCCTCCAAAGCCAGGAACCATAAATATCTCTTCAACCAAAACCACCAAATTCACCCGCCTGTGATGACCAGGAGGGCGACTTACATCCCATAATAAGGTCACAACATAAAATAAATAAAAAGGGGGAGGGTGGGTGGGAACAGCAGCTTAATATTTTAATATATAGCCAACCTTTGGATTTGTCTGGCACAAGCTGAGGCAATTAATTTTGGCGCCCTTTAATTTATACCCCTATTTTTCCCTCCACTATTGTCCTCGCGCTGCTATCTACCAATCAGGGCTCATGCCCTGGTCGCGAGCTTGCCGCCCTTACTGCCAGCGCGAGCTGTCTTGCAATTAACCCTAACCTGCATTTAACCCCTAGCGCGAGCGCTTTACTTACCACCCACTTCGCTCCATCAAACCTCATGGGGCTTCTCCTTATACAGTCCGCGTGCCCGACATGAGGTTTGAATGTTGCAATCGAAGTGAAACATAAATAAATAAACACAAGCACATTTTCAATCAAAATGTTTATTTAATAACTTTAGTGATACACCTTGGAGAATGGCCGTGGACCTTTATTACGGATTTCATAATTCCAATTAAAACATAACCATATGAATAATAATAAACCATAACTTTTTAAAACCAACATATTAAATAACCACTTTCCAAGGCTAAGCCCCCCTCCAAAGCCAGGAGCCATAAATATCTCTTCAACCAAAACCACCAAATCCACCCGCCTGTGATGACCAGGAGGGCGACTTACATCTCAACGCCACCGAGGTTCTGGGCTACCAAACTCGGTGGCCCCCCAACGCCCACGGCCATCTCTAACATGGATTGAATCTCCAAATTAAATATATCCAAACCAATATCCGACAAGTGAACTTCGTTGCTCCTATAAAAGCCAGCGCAATTGCCCTCAATATCCCTATGCCTATATGAGGTCATTCCTAGGGTTGGTAAAAAAAAATTCCAACACTCTATTTACTTTCCTACGTACCCTTTCCAATGGTTTCAAAAAACGTACTTTTAACCAGCAATGCCTTGGGATAATCTCCGACCAGATGAACCGAACATCTGGAAATATTTGTGTTAAACATACCAAATCATTTTAATCTCTTTTATCAAGTTGACCGATTTTGTTAAGCCAATATCATTCCCTCCCAAATTAACTATTACCACCTCTGGATAGGGAAAACTTAACATACATTGTTGTATAATTTCAAATAATTGAGACCACTTGACCCACGAATTCCTTTCCAAAAGACTTTAACATCATTGCTTTCTAATCCGAGATTTTCACCATATGACCGTTCTTTTGCCCTCTTCTGGGCCCAAACTATAAACGAATGACCAATTACCCAGGCAATCGTCGGCTTCTTATTACCTATCAAAAGAAGATTATTAACATATATGTCAATGTTCATATACATCTATAAACTTTAATAACATGGAGCCGATACACAAAAAAAAAAAATATATATATATATATTTTTATATCAAATGAGGCCTAACGTATAATTGAAATCTATTAGACTCCCATCTCCCCAACCTTTGAATCATTCTATCACTTAAACCACACCTTGCTGCTTCTGTTTCCGCTCCAATTCTAAAAGAATGAGATGAATAACGCTCCTTGCCTAAATGTAACTTGTCTATGCATAACTAAAGACCTTTGTAAATTGGAACTTAGTCAAAGGAATGGTGTCCCTAGGCATGAAAAACGGGCCTTCAACCCTTGGTCTAATTGACAAGTAATTTTCGGTCACCTTAACCGGACACAAAAAGAACCCTGGATCTCCAGCAATGCTAACCATCTTCCTTTGCCTTCCTGATCTGTTTTAGATTTGCTAATGAATACCATCATTTTCCTGTCACTAACTATAATATCTTCCCATTGTAAACCTGACAAACAAAACTTACTCTTAGCCACTAACTCGCTAATTCTTAACGCTGCGAAAAAAGCTATTATAAATGAACATCTAATCAAAACTACCTCATACTCAGAATACCATACTTCTTCCAAAACTCCAAATAACTGTGATAGCACTATAAACGATATTGGTTTTCTGTTGTCATTAACTCTACTGGCTCTTCTGTAACCTCGAACTAACTGATTAACTATGAAATACTGCTTGATTGGTTTACACTCACACAGCTTCCTAAAGAAATCCACCCCGGTTAAACTAGACGCTAACTTGGACTTAGAGAAACCCTTCTGCATTGACACCAATGTAAATTGTATTGCACTCTCCTTATCCTCTCCAAACGGATCTTTATTGTTTAACTGATTAAATTTGAACCACTCATTCCATGCCCTGACATATGTACTCCACGTAGAAGCAGCTACCGAATTCATCAGCATAACACTTAACTGTCCCCAATCAAATCCCAGAGGTATGACGGGAACTGGGTTCCTTTCGCAGCTGCTCTTGGTGCCAATTTTCGAAATTCCTGCAATTGCAATCGTGAAAGAGCATCAGCCAGCCTATTGATTTTGCCTGGAATATGTCTAGCTTTCATCCATATGTTCAGCTGAAAACACCTTAACACTAAGTGTCTAAGTAAATTGATAACTCTATTACACCTAGACTGTAAGGAATTAATTACCATTACTACACTTAGATTGTCGCAAGTAACGATCAGCCGCCTATTTCTCCATGCTCCTTCCCATAGATATATTGCGGCTACAATTTGAAACAATTCCAACAATGTCAAGTTGTTAGTTAAACCTTCCCGTGCCCAAAGAACCGGCCATTCTTGTGCACACCACTGTCCATTCCAATATATGCCAAAACCGATAGCACCAGATGCATCTGTAAACAGTTCAAGACTATCTGAATCTATAAACTCTTGTTGCCACATTGATCTTCCATTAAAATCTGTTAGAAAATTATTCCATACTTTTAGGTCTTGCTTCAATTCTTTTGTTACCCTAATGTGTGCAAATGGGGACTTAACCTTAGACATTGCTATCCCCAACTTCCTGGAGAAAGTTCTCCCCATTGGAATTACCCGTGAAGCAAATGTTAACAGACCTAACAGAGATTGTAAAACTTTTAATCTCACCTTCTCACAGCCCATTACCTGCTGGATCAGCATCTTCATTTTCAGTATCTTATCCTCTGGCAACCTAAATTCCATTTTTGTTGAATCAATCATTATTCCCAGAAATTGCAAGCAAAACGTGGGTAAAACCGTTTTATCCTCTGCTAATGGAATTCCCAAATGACCAGCCACCCTTCTGAATGTTTCTAGTAAGTTCTTACAGTTGTCAGTATCCTTAGTGCCCACAAATAAAAAATCATCCAGGTGATGCATTACTTGCTCCTGACCTGATTCATACCGAATAATCCATTCCATGAAAGTCGCAAAGGTCTCAAAATAAGAACATGACAGCGCACAACCCATAGGCAGGCACTTATCGAAAAAATACTGGCCTTTGAACTGAAAACCCAGCGAATTGAAGGATTCGGGATGAATCAGCAGGAGTCGAAAGGCAGATTCTATATCCCCTTTTGCCATCAATGCACCCCTTCCACATTTTCTTACCAAATTTAAAGCCTTATCAAACGTTGAGTAAGACACTGAACTTTCTTCTCTAGAAATCATGTTGTTTAAAGATCCTCCCTTGGGGTATGATAGGTGATGTATTAGTCTATATGACCCGGGTTCTTTCTTTGGTACCAAACCCAGAGGAGATAACCGAAAGCATTTGAATGGAGGAACATTAAAAGGGCCTTCAACTATCCCTAACTCTAACTCTCTGCAAATCTTTTCCCAGGCTAAACTTGGTAACTCTAAAACTGATTTTAAATTTTCAACCCAACAAAATTCAACAGAACTATATAAAGGTAACCTGAAACCATTTTCAAAACCTTCATTAATTAATTTGGCTTTCTCCCGGTTTGGATAGACTGCGAGATAAGGTAGTAACCTTACCACTTTCACTGGGGTCTGTGCTTTTTGGAAATGTACCACTCTGCTGATTTCTTCTATAACAGCAAAAATTAGGATGCGCACCTGAACAGGTAGCGCATTCATGCCGGAATCTACAATTATTTAGCCACTGACATTGGGATTCGTTATAAGCCCAGCAAAAACCTTTTCTCTGTGCAGCATTAGTAACCTGCTTATTAACAAAATTAGGCTGTCTCTGAGGTAACATCATGCTCACCCAAAGTCCGACATCCTTCATACCCCATTTAAGGTTGCTATGCACTGCTAGTTTCTGTCGGAATTGTTCGTCATAATAAAACCATGACAAACCCCCAAAATTTTTATATGCTTCCAAAATAGATTCTGTATGTTGAAATAGCCCACAGCACAATTCTGGATATTTTTCGCCTAACACACTAGCATACATACAAAAAGCTTGCAGCCAATTATTTAAAGACCTCGGAATAAACTTTTTTCTCTCCTCATCCCCTTTTTCCCTGTCGGGTTTAGTAAATTCTCTGGCTGTGGGCAATAATGATAGAATATTAATATACTCCCCTTTCCATATACTATCTTTTATTGACTTACTTAAATGAAAACCCAAAGGGGAGCTTTCACAACCTAACGCTTCTTTCATACATGTCTCTTTTACTCTAACTTCTTCCCTCAGAGAATGTGTCACCTTTGGATTAACTGTGACCACTTCTATATCAGGCTCCCATACTCTCGCTAATTTAGGTGCCTGCAATAATTTTGTAAGTTTTTCAAGTGAAGACACCACTTCCCCTAAAACAGCATTATTCACATTTGTTTGTAACGCACCCAGCTCATGACTGCAGCCCGGGATATCTTGAGCCGCTTCACTCTCTTCAAATAGCCTAGGTCTGTCCTCAGCCTCTTTATTCTTCTTCTTTTGTTCGTATTTTCTGCCTTGTTTCCACATCCTCTTCTTACTCTTTATTGGAGACGGTGAGAAGGTTTCCCTGGACCTCTTCGTTCTTGCCTCACGACTCCTGCAGGGGTCGCTATCACCAGATTTTCTTTCTTGCACTGGCCCTTTAATTTTTTTTGAGGCGAATATCCTGCTCCCTCCTCCATTATTGACTCCTCCTGTAGCTCAGCCCCTTCTTCTTCCTCTACTTCAATTAGACCAGAGGTGCTAGGGGAGGACTCCAAGCAAGCCTGTAGCCATGCAGTATCACTGCAGCCTAAAGCCTTTTGTTTAACCCCTTAAGGACCGAGGACGGTTCAGGACCGTCATCGGCATTTTTGCATTGCCGACCGAGGACGGTCCTGAACCGTCCTAACGGTCCAATGTACTTACCCGATCGCCGTCGTTCCCCCGGCGGCGATCGGCGGTGCTCCCGTTGTGGGGAGACTGCCTGCAGCCCAGACAGTCTCCCCATGGCGGATTAGGACCCCTGTGGCCATGTGATCGCCCAACAGGGCGACCACATGGTCACAATAGGTGTCCATGTCTCTGCCTGCAGGGTGTCAGGGTCTTACCTGAGTTGGGAGTCTGTAGCGCAGATATGACGCTCACCCTTGCAGATAGCCACAGGCCGAGGTGGTCAGGTAAGAATTCACCTGGCCTGTGGGTCTGTGCACGGGGGCTGTGCAGGATGCAGTACCAAATTCGCAGGACAGGCAAGGACAGAACCAGCAGGATAGTCGAGGGATAGCCGAGGTCAAAGGATGCCAGAGGTAGAATAAACGAGTCACAAGCCGAGGTCAAATACACGAAGCAGAATAAACAGGAACACTGGTACGACACAGGAACAAAGATCAAAGACTTGACAATGAGTGCAGGGCGAGGCTGGGTTTAAATACCCTGCTAATGGAGATCAGAGTCAGGTGAGAAGCAGACAAGTCATGGTGCAGCCCCCGGTGTAGTAGCCAAGCCAGAATGAACAAGGCCGGAATCAGAAGTCTCAGGTAAAGCCGCTGTGGCTCAGAGGTAGAGAGCAGGACTGGGATAGACAAGTACCCCGGTTCAAGTCCCCTGTTGGGAATTCCAGGAGCGACCACGTCTTGCCGTCTGTCTCACAGGTGAGTACCCTGACAGTACCTCCCCCTTCAAAAACGACCTCTGGGCGTAAGCAGGCTCCTCATCGAAGTAATCCGTCTCACCAGTGTCACTCTCAGAATCCGTCGAGTCCCCATAGTGAAAGTCCTCAGTATGGGATCCCTGATTAGTTCGGGATTTCCCAGTACCAGCTTCTGGTACAGCTGACGATCAGTCTAGGTTCCGGGTAGGGGTGACAAAAACTTCCACCACTTCGGGAGGGACAGTGCTCGCAGCTAGCAGTGCTTTTTCGAACACTTCCAGGTCTTTTTTACAGACTGTAGTGCCATTAGAAGCAATGACACAATCCTTAGGTAAATCCTTTTCAAGTGGGCAGGAAGTAGTGGTGGTAATACAGGAAGCAACTTTGGTAGTAAAGGCAGACGACTCTGGAGCAGGAGGTCTAGGAGGGCGAACAGGACAAAGCGTGATGAAGTGTCCACCTTCTCCGCAGTAAAAACACAGACCATGGCTTCTCCTTCGGTCCCTCTCTCCCGGTGTGACTTTGCAGTGGACACGTCCAATTTGCATAGGTTCCTCAGGATCAAGTTGAACACAGGATACCTCTGGAGTTCTCCTGGGAACTGGATCATAAGAGGGTATCACTGGGGTGTGGTGACGTAGACTCCGCGATTTTTTAGTAGTAGGAGCTGCCTTGGGCTTAGTGATCCTGCACTGTGAGTCCAAAGCAATAATAAAGGACTCCCAGCTGACAAGGACAGGACTCTTCCTCTGCAACATTTGGTAAGACCAAGCTTTAATGCGTCCAGACAACAGGTTGATAGCCGCTCTGACCCTGATGAAATCCGTGGCGTAAGTTCGAGGCTTTAAAGAGAACAATACCTCGCAATCCATCCTGAATGACTGGAAGGACGTGTAGTTACCATCAAATCTGTCGGGCATGATGACAAAGGGTTCCGGAGCTGGATGTACTGCGCCTTTAAGAGATAAAAGTTCCTGCTGCAACTCCGAAACAATCTGGGCCAGGCTGGACACTTGCTGGAGTGAGGGTGAGCACATTTCTGCGGACTCCATATTGGTCAAGTCTTTTGTCAGGGTCTTACCTGAGTTGGGAGTCTGTAGCGCAGATATGACGCTCACCCTTGCAGATAGCCACAGGCCGAGGTGGTCAGGTAAGAATTCACCTGGCCTGTGGGTCTGTGCACGGGGGCTGTGCAGGATGCAGTACCAAATTCGCAGGACAGGCAAGGACAGAACCAGCAGGATAGTCGAGGGATAGCCGAGGTCAAAGGATGCCAGAGGTAGAATAAACGAGTCACAAGCCGAGGTCAAATACACGAAGCAGAATAAACAGGAACACTGGTACGACACAGGAACAAAGATCAAAGACTTGACAATGAGTGCAGGGCGAGGCTGGGTTTAAATACCCTGCTAATGGAGATCAGAGTCAGGTGAGAAGCAGACAAGTCATGGTGCAGCCCCCGGTGTAGTAGCCAAGCCAGAATGAACAAGGCCGGAATCAGAAGTCTCAGGTAAAGCCGCTGTGGCTCAGAGGTAGAGAGCAGGACTGGGATAGACAAGTACCCCGGTTCAAGTCCCCTGTTGGGAATTCCAGGAGCGACCACGTCTTGCCGTCTGTCTCACAGGTGAGTACCCTGACACAGGGGGACTGTCTGTGCTGACAGGCAGTCTCCCTGCTTAGTGTAATATCATAAAAAAAATAAAGTTTAAAGTTAATAAATAAAAATTATAATTATATATGTGTATATATATATGATATATAGACGTATATTATATATATATAATATACGTCTAAATATCATATATATAATGTCATACTAAGTGTATTTTTATATTAATATGTACATATATTAATATAAAAAATACACTTATAATTAAATTACACACGTGTATATATATAATATATATAATAACTATATATATTGTGTATATATTATTATAAACTACAAATAATAAGTAATTTAAATTAAACTAAAAAAATTAAAAATATTAATAAAAATTTAAAAAAAAATTATATATCTATACGAAATTTTATTATAACTGTATTTTGATATTAATATATATATATTTATATCAAAATACACTTAGAATGAAATTGTATATATATCTATGTATATATAAATAAATAAAAAGAATACGAACTATTCATATGTCCATATACAAAATTACATAAATAATTATATAAATATACACGTAGACTTCAAATATATAAATATGCATATATATTTAAATTCTATGTGCGTATTTATGTAATATTTTTACATAATTAAGTTATTTTATTGATTGCAATTTAAGGGACCTGCCTGCCAACCCAGGCCGAAAGTTCAGAGAATTTAATTTGCTATCACTGTATTTTACCCTGTAACGTTCTACGACACCCTAAAACCTGTACATGGGGGGTACTGTTTTACTCGGGAGACTTCGCTGAACACAAATATTAGTGATTCAAAACAGTAAAACATATCACAGTGATGATATTGTCAGTGAAAGTTACTTTTTTTGCATTTTTCACACACAAACAGCACTTTTACTGATGATATAATTGTTGTGATACATTTTCCAGTTTTGAAACACTAATATTTGTGTTCAGCAAAGTCTCCTGAGTATAACAGTACCCCCCATGTACAGGTTTTATAGCGTTTTTGAAAGTTACAGGGTCAAATATATGGGTCATATTTTTACATTGAAAATGGCCAGGTTGGTTACGTTGCCTTCCTGGTAGCCCAGGAATGAGAATTACCCCCATGATGGCATACCATTTGCAAAAGTAGACAACCCAAGGTATTGCAAATGGGGTATGTCCAGTCTTTTTTAGTAACCACTTAGTCACAAACACTGGCCAAAATTAGCGTTCAATTTAGTTTTTTACTTTTTTCACACACAAACAAATATGAACGCTAACTTTGGCCAGTGTTTGCGACTAAGTGGCTACTAAAAAAGTCTGGACATACCCCATATTGAATACCCTGGGTTGTCTACTTTAAAAAAAATATGTACATGTGGGGTGTTATTTAGCGATTTATGACAGATAATAGTGTTACAATGTTACTATTGATACATTTTAAAAATATAGGTTTTGAAACCTCAATATCCTACTTGTACCTATAGCCCTATAACATGCAAAAAAATAGCAAAAAGCATGTAAACACTGGGTATTTTTAAACTCAGGACAAAATTTTGAATCTATTTAGCAGTTTTTTTCATTTGCTTTTGTAGATGAGTAAAATATTTTTTACATAAAAGTCAAAAAACATGTATTTTTTTCAATTTTTCATCATATTTTTTCATTTTTTAAAAATTAAATTACATGAGATTATATAAATAATGGTATGTAAAGAAAGCCCCTTTTGTCCTTAAAAAAACAATATATAATTTGTATGGGAACAGTAAATGAGAGAGCGGAAAATTACAGCTAAACACAACCACCACAAAAGTGTCAAAAAGATGCCTGGTCGCAAATGTACAACATCGCAAAAAAAGTCCGGTCCTTAAGGGGTTAAACTGTTCTAATAATGACTCAATTGTGCCAGACATCTCCAAAGGTAAGAAACAGCAGCTTAATATTTTAATATATAGCCAACCTTCGGATTTGTCTGGCACAAGCTGAGGCAATTAATTTTGGCACTCTTTAATTTATACCCCTATTTTTCCCTCCACTATTGTCCTCGCGCTGCTATCTACCAATCAGGGCTCATGCCCTTGTCGCGAGTTTGCCGCCCTTACTGCCAGCGCGAGCTGTCTTGCAATTAACCCTAACCTGCATTTAACCCCTAGCGCGAGCGCTATACTTACCACCCACTTCGCTCCATCAAACCTCATGGGGCTTCTCCTTATACAGTCCGCGTGCCCGACATTAAAACAGATCAGAATAGATTTAACACACTACTGGAAAATATACACAAAACATTTATTTAAGTTTTCTATTTAAAATTTGATATATATGTATATTCACCTGAGTATGCACACATTATAAGGGTGCTTCTGCAAGGTTAAATAGGGCCGTAGAGTTGGCCTGGACTCCCAAGTGTATATATGAAACTTCTGGTTGGGCTGCCCCTCTATGTGGGACGAATTATGTATTGTGTGCCACAGGAGCATGGCTGCAGACTAGTGCCCGGTGGGATCCACCTCAGCCTGCAAAGTTCACATAGAGCAGCCCCCCCCCCTCCCCACACATCTGGTAGAGCAAGGGGGCATTGTTCGATCACTCCAGCCGCTTGCCCTATACTCGAGGTCAAGTGGGTAGGAGTATATCAGGGGCAGGGCTGAGAGACAGTGAAGTCAGCAAGGCGCAGTCGTGAAGCCTGGGACACATGGAGAGCCAATATGAAATAAAGGCAAGAGGGGGCTGCAGACATACGGAGACTCCCGCATATCTAATGAGGCTCTTGACAACTGCACACCATGTGTAATATCCTAAAAATCCCATACACGATCTAACATACAATGTGTGTTTAATTTCCAGGATATTACACATTTAAAATGCCTTTAATAACTGTCCCTCCACCCAGTGGTGTATCTTGGTTTTGTGCTGCCCTAGGCAGGACAAAACTCAGACACCCCCCCCGCGCGCGCGCGCCACCCCCACCCAACCCTTCCCCCCTGCCCCGCCTTCTAAATACACACACATTCACTGACAGATACGCATACACTAGCTAACAGACACACACAGTCGGACACACACACACTAACAGACACACACATTCACTGACAGATACGCATACACTAGCTAACAGACACACACAGTCGGACACACACACACTAACAGACACACACAGTGAGACACACACACTAACAAACACATACAGTCGGACACACACACTAACAAGCACACACAGTCGGACACACACACTAACAGACACACACAGTCGGACACACACACACTAACAAACACACACAGTCGGACACACACACTAACAAACACACACAGTCGGACACACACACACACTAACAGACACACACAGTGAGACACACACACTAACAGACACACACTGTCGGACACACACTAACAGACACACACACACACACTAACAGACACACATACACACACACACTAACAGACACACTAACAGACACACACACACACACACACTAACAGACACACACACACACTATCAGACACACACAGTCAGAGACACACACACACACACACTAACATTAACACATTTTTTTTTATTTTTAAATTTACTCCCCCCCCCAGCCTCCTTACCTTTGGGAATGCTGGGGGTGGGGGTTCTCCCATTCCCTGGTGGTCCAGTGGCTGCAGGGCGGCACTGGCGGGCAGGCTGGGCGGCCGGCGAGGGAGCTCTTCCCCTGAGCTCTAAGCTCAGCTCCCTCGCGCGCCGCCCGCAGAGTGAGGCTGGGAGGCGGAGCCGGAATATGACGTCATATTCCGACTCCCAGTCTCACTCTGCGGGCGGCGCGCAAGGGAGCTGAGCGGAGAGCTCAGGGGAAGAGCTCCCTCGCCGGCCGCCCAGCAACCAGCAAGCAGCCCAGCAACCAGCCCAGCAGGTCTGTTAGCCGCAAGGCTAACAAGGCATTTGCCCTGGGCATTTGGGGGCGGCGTTTTTTGCCGCCCCCTGGAAAATGCCGCCCAAGGCAAATGCCTTGTTTGGCTCGCGGCTAATACGCCCCTGCCTCCACCCCCCCTGCTGATTACTCACCCGGTGTGTGTTATTTCTGATCATTGGTCCGGTCGGGTGCCCGGCCCTTTAATAGCCTGACCGGGCCCTTGCAGTTTCTGCCGGCTGGGAGGAAGTGGTAAACACCCTGTCACTTCCTTCCAGCTAAAGAGACAGCGGTGGGGAGGCAGGAGGAGGCTGCAGCAGCGCCACAAACAGCATGTAGAGGCTGAAGTGAGCAGCTACATGCTCACTCCCATCAGCCTCAGCCAGGACCCCAAAAGGTAAGCTAACAGGTGACTACAATGAGTGTCAGATTGTTTGTGTATGCGCCAGTGTGTATCTGTGTGTCAGTGTGTATATGTGCCAGTGTGTATGTGTGTATCAGTGTGTATCATTGTGTATGTGCCAGTCTGTGTATTCGTGTGTCAGTGTGTATCTGTGTGTATGTGCCAGTGTGGATATCTGTATGTCAGTGTGTATCTGTGTGTGTGCCAGTGTGGGTATCTGTATGTCAGTGTGTATCAGTGTGTATGTGCCAGTGTGTACCTGTGTGCATACTCCAGTGTGTGTATTTGTGTGTATGTGCCAGTGTATTTGTGTGTATGTGTCAGTGTGAGCATCTGTGTGTATGTGCCAGTGTGTATCTGTGTGTCTGTGCTATTGTGCATATATGTGTGTATGTGCCAGTGTGGGCATCTGTATTTGGATGTATTTGTCAGTGTGTGTATGTGCCAGTGTGTGTTACTGAGTGTGTGTGTATTTGTGTGTAAGTGCCAGTGTGGGTATCTGTGTTTGTGTGTGTGTGTATGTGAAACTGCAAGTGTCTGTGTGTCAAGTTGTGTATATGCCAGTGTGTGTATCATTGTGTATATCTGTGTGTCAAGCTGTGTGCATGTGTCTGTGTGTAAATAGTTGTAATATGTTGTATGTGTGTGTGTGACCGTGTGTGGAGGCCCATGTGTGGAGGCCCATGTGGGAGGGGAGGGGGGGCGGTATGTGGGAGTGCGCATGGGGGCAGTGTGGTGCAGCCACCTCCATGAAATTAGGTTTTGCAAGTTAGGATGTCTGGGACTGTATAATGTATATT